>NC_138229.1:34755074-35102574 GCF_964197995.2 Scardinius erythrophthalmus
AGTAATCGTGATCCATAACAGCTATAACCATACAGTCTATGGCTATAACGCTTTAACCACCACTTCCGCATTTGACCATGCGATATTCCGGTGTGGTGGGTCATATTTTTTATTTTATTCTTTTTTTTATTCTTTGTCAGACGTCTTTATTGTTTATTGTGATAAAAAAAAAACCTCAATAAAGTTGTTGTAAAAAAAAAAAAAAAAAAAAAAAAAAAAAAAAAAAAATCCGGTGTGGTGGAATATCCTATCACATGGTCCACACCGGAAAAAGGATTGCGTGACTGAGGCGCGACATTTCTTTTCCGGGACGGCCAGTTATTTAAAATCGGAATTTCTCTGAAATAAAAAATCTTTGGAGACTTTTGAGATATTGTAAGTTCACAACTGGAGGAAATATATCACCCTGTGCAAGTTATTTTTGGAAATTTTATTACAAAATTCCTACATATTGGAGCTTTAAGAGAATCTGCTTGACTAATTGGCTATAGTCAAGTCAAGTCATATTTATTTATATAGCGCTTTTTACAATACAAATTGTATCAAAGCAGCTTTACAGAGATAAATTATGTAAGACTATGGTAATACATAGTTATCAGAACCGCCAATAATTACCCTACAAACATTATTTACATACCTGACTTTTTCATCTTGCGACTTGCGAATGTGCCTCCGGCTGACCCTGTGAAGACAGCTGTGAGTTTGCATATTATGCATATACCAAAAAAACTTTAACTTATTATTTCAAATACTGGAAGATCACAACATCACACAAGTGCGGCAGTACATGTGCTAATAGGTGCAAAGTACATGTGTTCCTATTGTGATTGAATTAAGGTTGATCTATTAACTCCACGTGTTCTCACTTATGTCCATGTGTTCTCACTTATGTCCATACTGTTTGTGATAATCCCAATTTGTTTCAAAAAGCGCTGATCCTTCGCTGACTTGTTCAGGGAACTCAAATTTTGAAAGGAAAATGGTGGTGTGGTGATGAGCATGAAATGTGCTCATCAAAAACTCCGCCCACCTTACGTATACCTAAACCTACCCATCTCCACCCCCTGATCCCTAAACCCAGCCCTAACCTACCCATCTCCACCCCCTGATCCCTAAACCCACCCCTAAACCTACCCATCTCCACCCCCTGATCCCTAAACCCACCCCTAAACCTACCAATCTCCACCCCTTAGATCTGAATCCAACTCCGCCCCCTGGATCTTGTGTACTGCAGTGAGGTGCTACTGGAAAAAAATAGCCTTTCTGTTATGTGTGCTCTGTAAGCTCTTCTGTAACTGTTTCAATTGGCGCCACAAGTTCGCTTTACTTTTAGAAATAACTATACACATATAGTGGACACATGACCAAAATCAAATGTATGCTTAATTTGTGTAGCGGAAGATAAACTGGCCTCCTGGTGCAGCTAAAGAGATTTACCCAATGTTATGTCAGCAAGATGTAAATACAGATTACTGCTGTTAATATTCCTCTATAATCCCACTCGAATTACATTCCATATTATTTTGAATATTCAAATTATCTTAATATCTTTAATCCTAAATATATCCTAGTAATTTCAGCATTCGATTAGTAGTATTTTTTAACCCATGGGTCAAACACTTCAAGCCTTTAGAAATATAAACTGTAACTCTTTAAATCTGTCTTAATTACCTTGCCCCTCTGTAGTGCTCGCCTCCTCCACTAGCCTCTCCATAGTGCTCGCCTCTTCCACCTGTCCCTTCGTAGTTCTTGCCCCTTTCACCAGCCCCTCCATAGTGCTCGCCTGCTCCACCAGCATGTTCCTCGTCTTCTCCACCTGGGTGGTCCTCACCTCCTCCCGGTTGCTTGTGTTCTCCAATGGGTTACAGGGTGTAAGGTGCAGCGTAATCAGCTGTTCATCATTGCTACTGGAATCCTGGGTCCAACCTGTGCAAGTTAAAAAAGTGTTGGGTTTTGCTTACTTAAAACATAGAGGTTAACCATGAGCTTGAACTACCTGTTTTAAGTGTTAATCTGTTTGAATCATATACTCCAATTTTCTCAACCAGATTTGTGGGCACTTAAGATTACAGGAGAATTATTGATAGTCTACTAGATATATTAGATATCTGCAAATCTATATTTGATTGTTTTTTTTATGACTATAACAAATACAATATATCTTTTAGTATTTACTTTTAAAAATTAGTGCTCATAATATCTATTCAACGAATGACACCAAGTGTAATATCTGTATACAGACAGGGTCAAACTAAAAAACTTTGGACTTTATGTCTCCTTGTTAGTAGCAGTGTAAGTGTGGCGTATCCAGCCAACATTTTATGGTTTTCTTTTTCTTTGTGCTATTTCCGTTAATGTTCTACATTTCAGCATGGTTCTCAATATTGTTTCATTTGCAGAGTATATTGAGATTCATTATCATTTTATTTATTGACTCAGTGACCAAAACGGATCTTTGCAAATTTAACGGGTCTAATTAGTGCATGTCCCTGCAAATAATTGCTTTGGTCAGTGTGCCTAAACATTAAAAATATTGTAATATGTGGGCCGAAAACAGAAATGAAATATGGCTCCTACAAAAAAAAAGATCAAAGATAATAATTCCAGTTGACAGTATATGCTTGAACGCACTTAACTATGGGTGCCAAATCCCATAATGCCATTTTAGACCAGTGTGCTGCATGCTATTAATACAAACAGGGCTCAATAAACTTAGAATCTACATGCCTGAGTACCTACAGTTGCAAGAAACTACTGTATTGAAACACATTTTACTTAACAATTCGCATAATCAATTTTTTAATTATTCTTCCCATTTGCGTCTACATTACATGTGACGTGACATCATTGTAAGACTAAAATTTACTGTTTAATGTTATTTTTATTATTATTTTTATTAATTAATTTTCATAATAATTTGTATAATGTTTTTTTTTTTTTAAAAAGAGTATGTTGTGCATGTGTGCTGAGGAGAGATATGGGATGAGCTATATTTTGCTGTACTATTCACATACTATGCTTTGTTTACTCAGAAAACGTCTCAGGTTACGACTGTAACCTATGTTCCCTGAGAACAGGGAACGAGACACTACGTCAGAATGACACAATGGGGAACGCCTCAGGCGTGACAGGTGTCTGAAATCAATATCAAATCACGGCAATCACATTGACCGGCGACAGCCCGTGAATCATTAACGTGAATGATTAACATGCGACCTGCAAGTATAAAAGGGCGCCTTGCAAACATGACAAACATCCTATCGTCTGAAGGGACTGTTGCAGGCAGGCCCCGAGGCATGGCAGGAAGACGTAGTGTCTCGTTCCCTGTTCTCAGGGAACATAGGTTACAGTCGTAACCTGAGACGTTCCCTTTCGAAAGGGAACTCTACACTACGTCAGAATGACGCAATGGGGAACGATATACCAACGCCACCATGCTAAGGGGAGTGCATGCCCAATGGCAGTGACAACTGTCAGAACCGGCAATTTAAATGAACGCTAGAACCACTCACCCCCAGGTCACACTGGGCTGTCAGTGACAGCACTCCCTACGGACATAGCCCAAGCTATATGATACTACAGAAAACCTCCATAAACATAGTTTAGTGAAAGGTCTACCTGGGCCTGCTCAAGGGCCTAGGACCACAACTTCAACTTCTTAGAAGGGGTCCCTTCTAGGGAATGTGGCTAGGGAACCTGATGGAACCCCAGCCAGTCACTATTCAGGGGAACGTGCCACCTGAAATGCCACCAGGCAGGCCTGACCTGGTGTCACCATATAAGACACTACAGTCTGGCCACTTCCTGTCTGTCCGAAGACAGAGCCTCTGGACACTTGCTTTTAGGAAGGCATCCAACCAGAAGGACTTGCGAAGCAGGCGGTGAACCACTCGGACCGGATCTCAGAGACGGGATATCCTGGAGAGTATGACTCAGCATAGTGCTTTACAACCCTTGCCAGCGAGGGGAGTTTCTCTACTCGATCCACGGATCAACCCAGTGTTTGTGTTTCAAAACACTGAGGAGGCCTGTGAGGGCCTAAGGACTGATCTAACTGGGAGGCCTCATGAGAGGCCTACGACCGACTGACCAGACTCAGGAGACCACATACTCATACTGACCCTCAGTGAGGGGAGCATTAGATCTACCTGGTAGGTAACCAGGCTGTAGCAGGATAAAGAGGTTCCAGAAGGGAACCCATAGCAGAGAATAAAAACTGGAGTCGAGCCAGGGCGCAAGCTCACCTTCGGTAGCTGCCTGATAAGGTCTGCTAAACTGAAAGTAAGCGGCCACTAGCTTACAAAACCCAGCACCACTGTGAAACTACTCTCAGGGAGACCTGGAAATGCCTACTACCTGACAACCACAGTATGTGGGAGCTCACCTTCAGAGAGGCCTCACCTTCAGAGAGGCCTGGTGAAGCCTACTATCTGATAACCACAAAACGTGGGAGCTCACTTTCAGAGAGGCCTGGAGAGGCCTACTACCTGAAAAACCATGCTCAGTGGAACACACAGTAAGTGGGAGCTAACCCTTCAAGGAGGCCTGGTGAGGCCTACTACATGACAACCACAGTATGTGGGAGCTCAACTTCAGGGAGGCCTAGCGAGGCCTACCACCTGAAACACCATGCTAAGTGGAAACACACAGTAAGTGGGAGCTAACCTTCCAAGGAGGCCTGGAGAGGCCTACTACATGATAACCACAGTATGCGGGGCTCAACTTCAGGGAGGCCTAGTGAGGCCTACTACCTGATAACCACAGTGCATGGGAGTTCACTTACAGAGAGGCCTGGAGAGGCCTGCTACATGACAACCACAAAACGTGGGAGCTCAACTTAAGGGAGGCCTAGTGAAGCCTACCACAGTACATGGGAGTTCTCTTACAGAGAGGCCTAGAGAGGCCTACTACCCATTACGAGAAAAAACACATTAAGTGGAAACTCAAAGTATGTTGGAACTCAACTCCAGGGAGGCCTGGTGAGGCCTACTACCAGAGAACCATGACATGAAGGAGCTTACTTTCAGGGAGGCCTGGAGAGGCCTACTACCTGAAAACCACAGCTGACATTGGGCCAGACTGGCAGTCCAGTTGACTGTCTATGGGGCTTTGCCTTCAGGGAGGCCTTATGAGGCCTACTAACTGATAGTTCAACCTCAGGGCCACTTAGTACCACAGTATGAGGGATTTAGCCCTCAGGGAGGCCTAGTAAAGCCTACTACCTGACCCCCACAAAAAATGTGGGAGCCCATCTTCAGGGAGGCCTGAAGAGGCCTACTTCCTGAAACAGTCTAATCAGCTGGATGTGACTGCTGCTGGGGACTCGCCTAACAGGGAGGCCCGGTCGAGCCTACTAGCTGATAGCGAGTCTTTCTGCTACTTTAATGAACACTGCTGGAACCATACTATTAAAAACTTTTCCTATAGTTTTGTCCTAGTGTACTCTTTTTCTTTTCTTTTTTTTTTATTCATCCTCATCAGCCATTTCTTGCCCGTCCTGAAGAGCACTCGCTGCAGTACCAGTAGGAGAAACGTCTCCGTCATCCACCTGCAACACGCTCTCGTCAGTCGATGACGCATCTGAGAGTTTTTTTTTTTTTTTTTTATTTGCACAGGACGCTCCCTCGAGAGCGTCCCATGCGTGCTCTTCACTCAGACAGAAAATGCACATTTCATGTGTGTCACCCGGCAACAAAAACCTTGGGCACGGGTCAACACATATAATGAAATTCTTTACCTTAGGACTTGCCTTAAGTGTGCGCTTCATTTTCTAATTGCCGTTAATGCTTGACATTAAGACCAGACAAAACAGTCCCTGAAGACGAAAAGATGTTTGTCATGTTTGCAAGGCGCCCTTTTATACTTGCAGGTCGCATGTTAATCATTCACGTTAATGATTCACGGGCTGTCGCCGGTCAATGTGATTGCCGTGATTTGATATTGATTTCAGACACCTGTCACGCCTGAGGCGTTCCCCATTGCGTCATTCTGACGTAGTGTAGAGTTCCCTTTCGAAAGGGAACCCAAGTTAAGATTAATTGATTGGTTTGAGTGTGGTTTTTGAGGCAAGGAAATTCTTAATGGACTGTTCATTCATTTCCTCCACTTCTGCAGTTATTTTTCTCTGTTTGCATTCACTCATTTCCCAAAGTCATCATGAATGTTGAATTGTCAATACAACTGAAACATTTGAGAGAACATCACAGAAGTTGACGTCATAAATTGATGTTGATTTTCCTAAAATATTTGTAGTCACCATTATAGAGATTAGTGATCCCTTTGGTTGGGCACTTAGAACTTCATTTACTATATTGTAATTATTTTCCCATTGATTCAGCGATGCAACAAGAAATCAGTTATTTGATGTCAAAGGAAGAGAAGATATATATGTGTGAATGAATGATGTATGGCGTATTTTTCATGTCAATTTATGATATTTTATACTTGCGTCCTAAACACCTCGTGAAACTTTTAATTGGGTTTATATAATCCCTCTGTATTTGTGACATGCTTGAGTCACACAGACTTTGGCATTTGTCAGTACCACACACTATTCCTATTTCACTTTATTTGCTTTTTTTAAGGCAATCGGTTTTCCTGATATTTTCTTAGTAATGTGAACTCTAATGAGAAATTAACACAACTAATGAATTTGATTCAACAGTACTTTAGTATACTTGATTAATAAGTTTTCTACACAAATGTTATTAAGTTGTGCCAACTAAAAAATCGGTTTCCTCACTTTCCTCACAAGTAAAGTCAACGTATTACATTTTACATATGTAATGTATGTAATGCAACATATGTTCACTGAGCAGAGATGTTCCAATGATGATGATACATCAAATGTGTGCAGTTGGCATATTCTTTACAAGGAAAGGAATGTTCCACTGATGCAAATGTACCATAAATTGACACTAAAGGACAGTTTTCTTAATATGGAAAGTGGAATGTGTAAGCATGAGGTATAAGTTCCATTTTAAACATGTGCAACATGTTTTGCTACCATACAATGAATTTGTAAGTCCCTCAGTGGTGTATATAAGCTCAATCCTTATAGTGTAGCACCCAGAGAAACATAAAGGCATGAGGGGGTGAGAGGAAAGAGATGGGAAGAGAAGACAAAGAGGGGAACAGAGAAATCTGGAATAAAGTCCACCGCCTGTAACCTTCCTCTTCTATGCCTGTTTCTCTCATATGTCTGACACGTATATAGATAATAAATAAGAGATCTCTTGGCAAAATAACTGGCGTAGCTTCCGTGATTCAACCACAACGGGGAAAGGCTTAATTTCAAATTTCAAATCTACATGTTGGTAGAGACGTTACATAGAGGAGCAGAGATGTATAGTAACGAGGTAGAACTACTTCACTACTGTACTTAAGTACTAAAAGGCTGTATCTGTACTTTACTAGAGTATTATTTTTTTCTCCTACTTCCACTTTTACTTCAGTACATATTTTCAATGAGTTTAATACTTTTACTCCGATGAATTTTTTATGTGCTGCATCGTTACTCGTTACAATTATAAAAATGTTACGAATCATGTGAAAACAAATATTGCATCACAATAAGTGTAATTGTGATTGTCAAAACATTTGGTAACTAAATAGAATTTTATGAAGTTTAGTGACAACATGTTACAATGTTTGTACAATGACTGGTAGGATAACAGTTTTTATTATTGCTTGACAAAAATTTCAAGATTTCAATTCCATTCTTGTGATTTGATTCCGATTTTGATTCAATATTGACTAATTTGGATAAATGTTTATTTTAAATTTTATTTAAAAAAAATAATCTCACCTAATGCTGTAAACATAGAGGGCCCAATCTGGTATTATTAAAGGTTAAAAATAACAAATGAAATTAAATATAATGCAGTTTTTTTTATAATAACAATTATATAATGGCATAAGTAAATATATAATAAATATGTAATATAGTGCTCAGCAAAATATCTCTAGCTATTTTTTCTATTCAATTAACATGCTATGGTCATTAAATGGCTTTCGTGAAATGTAACGTTATGTGACATAATTGTTCTCCTGCTGTTATATTGACCGCTTTCCGTGGTTGAAAAACACTAATTGGTCGATATTATGTATACTTTCGGTAAGTTGTACTGCATCTTTAAATAAAAAAGTAACAGATGATCGGTTCATGTGCACTTGAACTGAGGCGCTCAGCGATCTGTCACGTCACATTTACAAGCACCAAACGTATTTTTGTCTGAATTTCGTAATAAAATTTACGGAATCTAAGAGCTGAGAATTAGTTTAATATTTAAAAGTACCCCTTTGCTCCGCAATTTTTCTGTGCGTGAGAAAATGGATGTGTGGCGTGAGAGCGTGTGAAAAGTGTCAATTGCGTGAGTCTCACGCTCAATGCGTGAGAGTTGGCAGCCCTGGCACAGAATCGTTTTTTAAGTAGTTTAAAGTTACTATTAAATGTAATGTTATTACCTTGACAAACTATACAGACTTAAGTTTCAGTATTTGAGCACTATTTTATTCTTATAGGGACAGTTATGTCTTAATTTGTGTCAGGAGTTATGTAATAGAAAAAATAGTCGATACCTTTAATATGAATTATGAGCGTGATTATTTGTCAGATTTTGACAAATATTGAAAGATTTCATAGGTTTACGGCAGATTTCTATAGAGAGGAATAATATTTATTGAAATTATAACCAAAATGGGCCGATGTAATAATTCTGAGTGCCGCTGGATACTCTGATGGTCCATACTGGCAACACAAGGAAGGGACATATTTGATCTGTTTTTGTTTACAAAGAGTTAAAAAGAGTTAAGCTCAGTGTTTTAAGGTGCTCTTGTACATTCCTGTCCTTGTACTGCTACTTCAGCCAAATTAATTGTGAGTGTCCTAAACATTTGAAATAATATAACAATATGATGTTCAAACTTTTGACTGTTTTCTTTAATAACTTCATAACACAATACTTGTACTTTTACTTTAAGTACTTGAGTAGTAAATTTTAAAATAAACTACTTGCAATACTTAAGTACAAAAAATGTTGAATACTTTAGTACTTCTACTTAAGTGTTGTGCTTAAAGAACACTTCAACTTCTACTCAAGTCACTTTTTTGATAGAGCACTTGTACTTTTACTCAAGTCTTGGTCTCTAATACTTTATACATCTCTGTAGAGGAGCCTACGATCATACAAGCATTCAGCAGGAGAAATTTTTTTTTATTCATTTCTCTAACATTTCTTCATAATGGTCCCATTTTGTTCAGCATTAATGTGTGACAATCAATCATATTGTGTGACTGTCTCCACAGTGTGCACACTGATTACACTGAATGTAAAATTAAACATTGACTTAAACACTTGCTTATAATCATAAAAATATACAATGTTAGTAAACAATTGCCAAACTGCAAACGTGGGAAGCTGGAATTTGAAATACATGTGTTGTGTCCTTCCCATCACTCTCAAAAGCTTGCTCTCTTTTGGAGATTGATTAAGGAAATTGTTTAATGGATGGTTCACCCTAAATCTAACTAACAAACTAAATTTCAGTCATCAACGACTCACCTCCTTGACAGGATAAACTTTAGAGCTTGCCATTTTCATACAACACTGCATAATACTGTATGAACGTTTTTCACACAGAAGTAAAAGGTGGCCACTTCTTTCTAGATCTATAACAGTTAGTCTATAACCCATTCAGTATTATCCATGTCTCATTAATCTACACGATCAATCACAAAATCAGTGGTCCGCTATTGCTATCAAAATAAACAGTCATAATTCCTCATCCCCAAATCTTGTGCAATTGCTTTCAAACTTCCCAATACTATGCAGATAAAAACAGTGTGGAGAGGTTGGTAGAAATGGTTTTAGAGTCAGTTGTCTTATAAGTTGTAGTTTGCCAAATCTTGCAAAATGATTTGAGGGAGTGATGTTTGGCTGTGTCTAAGGCTAGATAAATATTGAAATAGATTAATTGTTTTGAAAGGATCCAGTGTTGTGCTAACAAACTCTGTGTTGGTTATATAAAAATGGAAACCACTCCCAAGTTTCTACTGTCAAGGAGGTTAGGAGTTGATGACTGAATTTAAGTTTTAGGGGTGAACCATCCCTTTAAGATTTAAACATTGATAAAATCTTTTGCGTACTCAACACAAGTTGTGAACCGTGTCTGTTTTGTCTTTGTTTCATGTTTCTATGTTTGTCTTGTGTTTGAGCACATGGCTCTTTCTTTGTTTGTGTTTGCCATGTCCTCCTTTTGTCCTGCCTCCTTGTTTCCTGTTACCACTCCCCCTTGTTTAGTCCACGTCTTGTCCTCGTTTTACTAATTGTGCTCACCTGATCCTCATATGCTCTGGTCCCTTTATATTGTGCCTTTTTCCCTCATGTCTTTTCTGGTTTGTTTTGTGCTTTGTCTGCGTTCAACGTGTGTATGCGGTTATCACAGAGATTGTCAGTCAGTGCTACTGTAGATTTAGTTTTCCTTGTTTTATTATTTCTGTTTTGTTTAATTCTAGTTTCTTTGTCCCTGTGTTTTTAGTCTAGTTCTAGTCTTTATTTACTTCTAGTTCTCTCAAGCCTTGTTTTTACTTCTCTTTATTTTTTAAGTATAATCTAAGTATATATATATATATTTTTTTTTTAAGTAATCTAAGTATTTTTTTTCTTTAGTTCTCTGCAAGGTTGCAGTCTTGTTTAATTTATTTTTGTTTGTAAGTACCAGTTACTTATTTTGTAAAATTATGTATTTTATTTACCTTATTTTCACCTTTGCTACCTCCAGTTATTAATTAGTCTATTTTGTTTTTCTAGTCATAGTTGTCAGTTTTTTTGTTTCTGTTATCTCTTGTTGTGTGTTCGTCTTGTGTTGGTTCCTGCACTGCATCCTGTTCTTCCTTGGTCTTCGAGACTCCTGTCCTGGCAAGCCACTCTGGTGCTGTTTCATCTCACCTATGCCAAACCTCTGGTTCCTTGAGCTGCTGTCAAGTTTCCACTGCTGCCAAAGAGCCTGGAGTAGTCTAATCTCTGACCAGCCTGTTCCCAGTTGTGCCCTTGACCTACCTGTTCTCCAGTTGTGTGCCCTGCCCTATTATTTAGTTCCTGTTCCTGCCTCTGTTTTGTCTTTGTCAAATATCACTCCCTGTTCATTCTGCGCCTGGGTCCTCCCTTCTCTGAATCTTGACACAGAGGCTTGTATCCAATGGCATGGAGTTTCTCAAGCTGCAATGACAACATTGTGTATTTTCTGTTTAAAGTTATAGAAAAACAACAGCAAACATATCTAAGCATATTAATTATTGAAAAAATTAAAGTAAAATATTCTTATTTAAGTGCAAAAAACTTGAACAGAAATTAAAGGGGAACTTGGCAACTATTTAAACTTAATAAAACTGTTTAGAAATTATTTGGATGGTTGAATAACCCGTTCTGGTGAAAATGGTGACTTTCCCCACTCCCCCCAGCATTCCCAGGCGGAAAACCAACCTTTGCAACATGGGGACTAATATCCCGGCAATTCGACATAAACACACACGCCATACAATACTTTGGTCTGATCGATTGCTCCTGTCTGCATTGCTGCCTGCTGTGAGTGTGTTTGCTTCGGTGCTGTAAGCTCCGTCTTAGCCTCGTATTTTCTTGTTTTGAACCATCATTTACTACAATTTCTAGTTGTTTATACTACTACTAAATACAGCTTACCCAACATCTCAGATTAACCTGACATCGCTAGCTTCCGATACTACTAGCACAACACGCTAGTAATTCGCTAGCCTGTTAACGCGCCACTCATGCGCTCAGCAATTTTTATTTATTTATTTTTCTCTCGCGCGCGCTCGCGCCTTTGTTCATAAAAGCTCAGGTGAGTAAGAATCACTCAACAAACACGGTGAGTAATGTCTTGTCCTGTTATTGTCACCTGCACTTCATGTCACATGTTTAGCATAGCCTTCTCTGTTGGCAATATAGGATTTATATGTGATAAATGCAAGGAGACAGCTAGGCTGACAGAGAAGATTTCAGAACTAGAAACACGCATCCAAACTTTAATTGAGGATAGCAAGAGTGCTAGAGCTTCAGATACTATTTTGGATGCACCTAGCATAGTGAACTCTTTACATGATGCGGTTCCAGCTTAATTAGTGCCTGCACAGCCGGGCAAATGGGTGACAGTGAGGGATCGCTCTAGTCGCGGATCAAAAAACCACTCTTCCTTTCCGATTACCATAACAAATCGATTTGCCCCGCTCAGTGAAACACCCACTGAGAATGATTGTGCCCTAGTTATTGGCGATTCTATTACACGGAACGTGAAAATAGAGACACCAACCACCATAGTCACATGTTTGCTGGGAGCCAGAGCGCCTGACATCAAAGCAAATTTAAAAGTGCTGGCTAATGCTAATCGTAAATTCTCTAAGATCATTATTCACGTCGGCACTAATGATGTTCGACTCCGCCAGTCGGAGATCACCAAAATTAATATTAAAGAGGTGTGTGAACTCGCAAGTACGATGTCAGGCACTGTAATTTGCTCTGCCCCCCTTCCTGTTCGCAGGAGTGATGAGATGTTTAGTAGATTGTGTTCGCTTAACGGTTGGCTGTCTAAGTGGTGTCCGCAACATAATATGGAATTTATAGACAATTGGAAAAGTTTTTGGGGCAAACCTGACCTGTTGAAAAGAGATGGTATTCATCCCTCCTGGGATGGTGCTGCTCTTCTCTCTAGTAATATGGCACATAGTCTTAGAGCTCAAACATGACAATCTGTGGCTCAGGTCAGGAAGCAGACAGACTGGCTAAACCGACCGTCTGCTAGCTGTCTCACGTCACCAAGGTCAGATAAATCCCATCACATAGAGCCTCTTTCGCCTAGCTATCATCATATAGAGACTGTGTCTGTTCCCCGAATTTGGAAATCCAAAAAACGTTTAAACCCATCTAAGGTTAAAAATTTAATTGATGTTCAACAAATAAAAAACAGCTATAATACAGATGAGCAAATGCTAAAGCTTGGGTTGCTGAATATTCAATCGCTTACTTCAAAAGCACTCCTTGTTAATGATATGATTTCAGATAATAACCTAGATGTGCTGTGTTTGACAGAAACCTGGCTAAAACCAAACGATTACATTACTTTAAATGAGTCCACCCCGCAAGATTACTGTTATAAACATGAGCCTCGTCTGAAACGCAAAGGGGGAGGAGTTGCTGTAATCTATAGTAATATTTTCAAAACCACTAAGAAATCAAGTTTTAAATATAATTCTTTTGAAGTGTTAGTACTTAATGTAAAAATATATAGTATAAATGATAAATCACGTTTGAGATTCGTGCTGGCGACTGTATACAGGCCACCAGGGCACCATAAAGATTTTATCAAAGAATTTGCGGACTTTCTATCAGAATTAATATTGACTGCAGATAAAGTACTAATTGTTGGTGATTTTAATATACACATCGATAATGAAAAAGATGCATTGGGATTGGCATTTAAAGACATTGTAAACTCAATTGGAGTTAGACAACACGTGTCAGGACCTACTCATCGTCGTAATCATACTCTAGATCTAATATTATCACATGGAATAGATGTTGATGCCGTTGAAATTCTGCAGCAGAGCGATGACATCTCAGATCATTATCTAGTCTCGTGTAAACTTCATTTAGCCAAGGCTGCAAAGCCAACTCCGTGTTTCAAATATGTTAGACCTATAACTTCTGCCACTAAAGATTGCCTTATTAATAATCTTCCTGATCAGTTTCATCATCTTAGCATCCCAGATAGCTTAGAAGAACTCGATATTGCAACAGAAACTTTTAATTAACTCTCTCTTTTCCAGCATTTTAGACACAGTTGCTCTGTTGCGCTTAAAGAAGATTAAAGAAAATAGTCAAACGCCGTGGTACAACGAGCACACTCAGGCCCTTAAGAGAGCAGCCAGAAAAATGGAGCGCAACTGGAAGACAACAAAACTAGAGGTATTTCACATTTCATGGAAGGAGTGCTCGATTGCTTACAGAGAGGCTTTAAAAGCTGCTAGATCTGCTTATTTTTCAAACCTATTAGAAGAAAATAAACATAATCCTAGGTATTTATTTGAAACGGTGGCTAAACTAATGAAAAAGAAAGCTTCAAGCACCGAAGTTTCCAAGCAACACAGCAGTAATGACTTTATGAACTTCTTCATTTATAAGATTGATAATATCAGGGAGAAAATTATAACTATGCAACCGTCTACTACAGTATCGCATCAGGCAGTGCATTGTAGTCTCCCGGAGGAAAAATTTGATTTGTTCGTTGCTATAGAAGAGGAAGAATTTACTAAACTCGTTAAATCATCTAAATCTACAACATGTATGTTAGACCCTATACCGACTAAGCTACTGAAAGAAATACTTCCAGAGGTCATAGATCCTCTTCTTAATATCACTAATTCATCTTTGTCTCTAGGATACGTACCAAAACCTTTAAGCTGGCTATGATTAAACCGCTTGTTAAAAAAACGCAACTTGATCCAACAGAATTAGTCAATTACAGGCCGATCTCGAATCTACCTTTTCTGTCAAAGATATTAGAAAAAGCAGTATCTTCACAACTGTGTTCCTTTCTTGAAAGAAATGATATCTGCGAGGATTTTCAGTCAGGATTTAGACCGTACCATAGTACTGAGACTGCTCTCGTTAGAGTCACAAATGATTTGCTCTTATCATCCGATCGTGGTTGTATCTCTCTATTAGTGTTACTCGATCTTAGTGCTGCATTTGATACTATCGACCACAACGTTCTTTTAAATAGACTCGAAAATTATGTTGGCATTAGTGGAATTGCACTAGCATGGTTTAAATCATACTTATCTGACCGTTATCAATTTGTAGCAGTAAATGAAGAGATGTCTCATCAATCACAAGTTCAGTATGGCGTACCTCAAGGCTCAGTACTAGGACCGCTGCTGTTCACTCTGTACATGCTACCATTAGGAGATATCATTAGGAAACATGGAATTAGCTTTCACTGTTATGCCGACGATACTCAGCTCTATATTTCTTCAAAACCTAACGAAACTTACCAATTCACAAAATTAACGGAATGCATAGCGGATATAAAAAATTGGATGACTCGTAATTTCCTACTTCTAAATTCTGAAAAAACAGAGTTTCTAATTATTGGACAAAAAACTTCCTCACGTAATAACCTAGAATACTGTCTAACACTTGATGGCTGCTCTGTTAAGTCTTCGTCGTCGGTTAGGAACCTGGGTGTGCTCTTTGATACCAATCTTTCATTTGAAAGTCACGTGTCTAGTATCTGTAAAACTGCATTTTTCCATCTTAAAAATATATCTAAATTACGTCATATGCTCTCATTGACAAATGCGGAACAATTAGTTCATGTGTTCATGACCTCAAGGCTAGATTATTGTAATGCTCTACTGGGTGGTTGCCCTGCACGCTTAATAAACAAACTACAGCTGGTTCAAAACGCAGCAGCTCGAGTTCTTACCAGAACCAGGAAGTATTACCATATTAGCCCGGTTCTGTCAAAACTGCACTGGCTCCCTATTAAACATCGCATCAATTTTAAAATATTGCTGATCACGTACAAAGCACTAAATGGTTTAGCTCCGCAGTACTTAAGCGAGCTCTTAACGCATTATAGTCCTTCACGTCTATTGCGATCTCAAAATTCCGGCCAGTTGATAATTCCTAGAATATCAAAATCGACTGCTGGCGGTAGATCCTTCTCCTATTTAGCACCAAAACTTTAGAACTGTAAGAACTGATTTTCCTGTTAAAACAAAACTCACCCTGCAATAACGCCATAAAATGCACCCTGGACAGCGGACAACAAAGGCAGAGCACAGAACCTTGTACTGCCCAAACTTATCTCATTGTTCCCCTGTTTGACTTCAACTCATCCCCCCTCTCCCTCCTCAAGGCACTGAAAGTTCATTAAGAATGTCTATATATCACATATGATGTATCTTGTGAATATGTTGTTTTTCCTTTTCATGTTTGGTGTCATTTTAAAGGGCACAGTGCGATTGGTAAAATGGTCTTAATTTCATTGCAGTCATTGGTTTAATGAGAAAGATTGAGAACTTAGGAGAATCCTGTATCTCCTCTCTGGCGGATATCTCTTTAAGATATCTCAAGAAACCAGGTGCTACCCCCCTGGGGTACATGGATTGGCCCAAACAACTCTAAACAACATTTGTATAACCCCTGTTGTTCTGGTCTGGTATTTAAGGTGAGGGGACAGAGCAATCTTTGGGAATCTTTTACCGGGATCATCCCCCACACAGTAATGCATGGCAGTATTTTCCTGTTGGAAAATCCTGACACATTACTGTGTGTCTTTGTCAGGAGAACATTGCTTACTTTTAGATTCATCTTTGAGTAAATGTATATTTGAATTGGCTTTTAATAAATTACTTCTGTAATTGGCATAATACATTTTTACCTGACAAATAAATGTTACATCTTGATTTATTCTGAAGTATTCTGAAATCATTATTTTAATATATTTAAGGAGGCTGGTGCTACCGCAAACTTAGTTAAGGTAGGTCAAACTACAGGCACATGAATGAACGGAGCAGTAGGCACGTCATCTTGGAGACCTGTTGATTTCTGTCTATCACTGGTTTAGCAAGTTGTATGGAAATGGCTAAAATAAACTACACTCTCTAGTCCGTAAGCAGTAGGCGACTGACTTTAGGGGTATATTAGCAAACCCTACATCCTCTGACTCAAATCAGAATTAACAAGTTTGTGTCCGTGAGAAACACGAATTGGCCGACGTGATCTCTAAGCGGCATTCGGGTCCATAATGAATTAATAACTGAAAGTATGGGATACTCAGAGTAATCAAAGATCTAAATTAATTCATAATCAATATTTGATTATTTTCTAATCAGAAATACGATCTAAATTTGATTATCATTTGAAATTGGAGTCAGATTACGCATAGAGCTAAAGTAATACTAAAATAAGTTCCAATAAATTAAGTGAACTTCACTGGATCGCTGAAAAGACATACACGCTTTAAACCTTCGCCAGGCCGTTGGATTCCGTCGTTGGGCCAATGGATGGTCCTTACAGAACAGCCTTCCTACCATTGTCCGGGAAGCAGACACACTCTGTCAGTTCAAAGCTAGACTAAAGACACATCTCTTTGACCTAGCTTTCACATAATACATTATAGACTTCTATAATTCAATGTTAGGCTGCATAGATTAGGTCAGCTGGAACCGGGAACACTTCCCATAAATCCTGATGTACTCGTTACATCATAAGAAGAATGGCATCTACGCTAATTTTAGTGTCTTTGTTTATCCCGAGGTTTTCCCGCAGCCTGCCAGATCCAGGCCGTATCCAGATCTGATGAAGGACCTTCGCCTGGACCCGATGACAACGCAGTGCTGAAGTGCCAACTAGTCTCTCCCTATGGAGGATCCCTTTACCACTCTACAGATAAAGCGTTGTCGGGAAACTCAATTCGCGTATCTACCCCGAATTGATAAAATAAAATAAAATTCTGTATCTAAAATTATATGGAAACACCAGTACTTTGTTTAGGCTTGGTTTGTAGGGAATTACAAACCTGCGTACATATATTCAAACGCACATAACTATAGAACCAATTCTTAATGCGCATGTGAACGCCATCAGCGTTTCTCACAGGTTTCGCGTTTGAAGTCTGTCTAGAGAGAATTGTGTCGTCTTAGCAGCCCCTAATTTAATAACAAATGATTGTTGCGACGGAAGCAAATCAATCATAACTAACCTTAGCTGGAAAATAACTTTACTAAAGAACCGCTATAAAGCCAAAACAATCTCTGTTACCATAAATTATACGTTTATCTCTGTAAAGCTGCTTTGAAACAATCTATGTTGTTAAAAGCGCTATATAAATGAAGATGTCTTGATTTGACTTGACTTGACTTGTATGATGCATTACCCACCTCGGTAGACATAGCTTCACACGATAAAGTTGGCCGGCTCTGATAATAAATGCACATGAGCAGCAGTAGAAAGCGGGAGGAGGGTGCCGCAAGTGAGTTTATTTTACAACAGTGTTGTGAAATATACGTCCCACAGCTGTAGAGGGAGCTCACTGAGAAAACATGCGACAACAAAAGTGAAAATCAGCGAAGAAATGGCTAGAGTTTCCAAGTTCCCCTTTAAAGCCATGATGGAGATCAGTGTTTGCTTTAGTTGGGCTCTTGACCCTTGAGTTGTTTTTAACTCTAGTTTTTCTTTGGCAGTGTTTCTGAAACACATTTATTAAGGCAAAAAATGCAGGAGAAAATCTCATCAGATGATGTTGTTCTCTTATTGTTAAGAGAACAACTATTATGTCATAGTCATCATATTCACTGATATGACTTCAAGTCAAATCCCTGTGAGTTTACATTATATAGAGAGAATTTAATTTTATATAGAGAATATGTTTAATTTCACATGACCTTTGTAATATTGTAGCATTATCAGTATTATGACTGTGGTAATCTAAAGTTAAATAAAATATTATACAGAAAATGTTTTGAGCTGGTTTTTGTTTTTGTTTGTCTAGGAGTATAGAGACAGCAATAATCAACATATGAATCTCATTAATGGTAACAATCAACAAAGCTTTTTTTTGTGATTTTTAGTAGCAAATTGTTTTGTGATGAGTTCAGAGTTGATCTGAATTTTTTCTATTGTCACCATTGGTGATTGGTTCATACGCTGATTCTTGATGTCTGTGTGAGTCTACATGATCCTGTTAAAACATTTTCTGTACAATGACTTCATAAAATCTTTCAGAGTGCTGCAGGATTTTCTGCAGGAGTATTGGCATGCAAAATTAACAACCAATATTTAATGACTTAATCAGATATTAAACTTCAAGCCAGGAGGTATCAATAAATCAGGCTAGTACATGATAAAGATACATAAAAAATAAAAACTCAAAGAAGTTAATAGAAATGACTGCAATAGATTTCGGCATTTTAAATAAAACAACATATAAGGCTTAGTGTTTATATAAAGCTTAATTAAGAAAAAAATATATATTTTAATTACACTCAATACAAGTCTTCTTCTTTGGCTCTCAACGAAGGCGTCGCATTTTCTTCCCCTCCTCTCCCTTATCTCCCCTGCTTTGCTGCTCTCGTCTCATCTACTGTCTTGTATGTACTTTGAGAGACTCTCTCCGCACTGCTCTCCAAACTAAGAAATTATGGATTTGATCAACTGGTCTCTCAACGCAATTGACACCATCTTCTCGACGAGAAGCTTGGGTTCGGGGGAACCTGATTGCCCTGCCGGAACGTTCGCAGCTGGCTCCACGATGGATGCGTGGGAGAGGTGGCGGGTCGTGTGTCTGGCGGCTCTTTCCGTGGAGGACATTGAAGATATCTACCTATTCGGAACCATGATAACAGGTTTTCTGCTGTTTGGATTAGGCATTGCCCTGGTTTATCGAGGAATTAAGAAGACGGTGACAGCTGTCCAAAACCCCACAAGGCTGCCCGTCATGATTGAAGCAGTGGGCAGAGCTGTCAGCACTCAGACTGTGACTATGAACCACAATATGGATAACATCATGGAGAAGCTCACAGCTTTGCAAAGGCAATTGGATCGTTTCGGAGACCAAAATGGACCAGGAGCTGTGTAAAATGGAATGCGGCTACTCGTCCCAGGACCAAACAACCCCAATCTTATCTGCTTTCGGCCCCCCTCAACTAGCACTGGCCTTGGCCGTGGCTGCTGTTGGAACAACAACTCCCCCGGAAGAGCACTGCAGTGAGACGCTCTTGCATACCTTCCCCCACTCCCCACAGACACCTTCTGATTGTTGACTCTGTCTGGGACCTGATCAAGGTTGTCTTCATGGCAATTGCTGTGTAACGCTATGACATCCTGCGGACTGAGGCACCTAGATTAGGATGCCAGGCGTAGCGACTCTCCAGGCCTACACATACACGAACTCTTGCATATATACAGATATGCAGTCACCTCCCCCACCCCCCATCCCTCGCCTTCGATGCTTTGTACCACCAGTCTGACAGGCGGGTCTGTGACCAGCGCCGAGAATGGCTGCAGGACCGGATGGCTGCTTGCCTGTGCTGGGTTACCTCCATCCCCCACTCCCCTCCCCTGTTGCAAGTCTTGTGTGTTCATGTTGTGTACTGATTATGTGCTAATGTTGCTGAGGTGTTTTTTTACTGTTCCCAAACTGTACTCCTTACAGGGGCATAGTCTGGGGGTTGCCTTTTTTTCTCCTTACCTTTCCTCATGTTATGCTGTATTTTTTTCCTAAATGCTCTGTCTTCCTGTCCTGTCTACCCCCTTGTCATATTGTATGTATGTTTGTATGGACAGGTTGATGGCTAATTTCGCTGGTACTTGTGACCCATATGGAAAAAGTTTGCTAAAAACACCTGTGATTCTTATATGTTCCAACAGAATATTGTAAGGGACATATATGCTGCAAAAAACACATATATAAATTGCATAATATTCATGTATTTTTAATCATATTATGTCATATATGTCCTACATACAACTGAAGCCATATAGATTTTCATGATGTAAAAATATAGGAAAATAATGCTAATTTAATATGAATGTCCAGCATGGATGTGTATAAAACACATTGCAGTTTATCAATCAGTGTAAGGCTGTACTTCACTCATGCTTGTTCTTATCTTGTCCTAAGTCGAGCCCTATGCCTGTAGTCAATCATGGTTATATACTGTATAATCAGCCTTAGATGAAACACAACATTTAAACTACACACACAAGCACACATTTTAATTACAAAATTATTTATTAGAGTGTGTTCTACAAGATACAGTTGCATATTTCACATATAAATAATTTTCATTTTAAATCCTGCATCACCAGATTTCATTTTCATTTGTGACAATTTCTCTAAACTTTATCACAGGACAACTATGGTATACAACAGTTCTATTCTTAACCTACAAGCATAAAACTTTCCTAAATGTCGAAGTGTTTCTTATGGGTAAAATAAAAAATAAATTCTAAAAAATCGAAAAAATAATTCAGTGGCTTAGTAAATATCACAGCAATAATTAACTTTATTCACTTAATAAAATCTCTGAATATCATTTACTTGATAGTTTGAGATGAACATACCGAAATAATTGACTAAAACTCCAACAATTAATTTTGTCTGAAATTTACAGTTATATTTAAGTTTGAAGTTTTTCACTAAAATAATTTAGTATTTGACTAACCAATTATTTATTTAAAATACACTGAGCTAATATATTTGTGAAATTTCCATCACCATATTTGAGAATGGATAATTAAACTGATCTGTTTCAAGAACCACAAATATTACTTAAATAAAATCAATATTATTAATATCTAACACGCATAAGAAATTAAGTTTACTCAATTAAAACAATGCGCACCTCCCCCCTTCCCCTCCCCCTCCCCCCTCCACCCTCCACCCTCCACCCTCCACTATGACGTGACGACAGCTCAGCGGTTGAGTGAGCGAGCGCGGCGCGCGCTGTTTGAACTCTCTTCAGTCTCCAGAGAACAGTTCTCCTCTTCTCTCCTCAGCGGCGCAGAATTGGTGCATTTCCTCTGTGAAATTCAGGTGTGTGCATGTTTTATTTTATCTATATAATCATTAATGTGCTTCAAATCATTTTATTTAATGCGAAAGAACATACGAGCTAAACGAGTGTCGACTCGCGCCTGTCTTTTCGCATGATTAACGCCTTGCATAAAAAACACACGACTATATTCCTAAAGATAATGAATATAACTAATTTGGATGATAAAATGTCCTCAGAACTGTGCACTGTTTGTTTATTGGCAGGTTATGGAGTCAGTCGCGTCGCAGCATCTTTCGGCTGTGAGTGACGCAGGACGGCGGTGAAAAGTTAGAGGTTCCCCCGCAGAGGCGAGTCCGTCTCCGGCTGGAGAACCAGCGCTGATCCGGTGGATACTGGATAACAGACCGGTTGATTACACTTGAATTACTTGAATGTTTAGGCCTAAATGTTTAAGTTTTACTTCGAAAATGTTTCTTACATGAGTTTAAATGTAGGCAATATTGTATATGTGTTAAAAATAGTGTAAAATATGCTGTATTGCTGTAGGCTACTCATCGACAATAAAGGCCAATGTCATGTAGTTATACTGGTGGTTGTATGGAATATTTTTACAAAGGTTTAGAGGAAATAAAAAAGTTAATATTACTGGCATATAAACACAGTTAAAATTACTCATAAATATTTGTTTTTAAATGTTTCCCCCCCAATTATTTCTACTCAATTTTATTTGTTAATGTACCAAATGCAGTTACTCAGATCTATTTAATTAGTTTTACTTACATTTACTCAGTTAATACAGTGTATGTAATTAATTTCACTGCTTAAAAATCTAATTAATATTAATATTAATAATAAAGTGTAAAAATGTTAACCAGACAGTTTCTGGTCTCATTGACTTCCATAGTAGGAAAAAATATACTATGGAAGTCAATGAGACCAGAAACTGTGGTTACTGATATTCTTCTAAATATCTTTCTTTCTGTTCAGCAACAGAAAGAAATTCATAAAGGATTGAAACAACATGAGGGTGAGTATATGATGACAGTATGAGTATCCCTTTAAAAATTTGCCAACTGCATATAAGTGAATCAGATGTTGGTCATCAAAACATGAAATCTGTATGAAACATATAAACAAATGACACAAAACGTGTATAAATTCTATATGACTTTAATTTGACTAGCATATGATTCAATATAAGAACTTTAAATAATTGATATATGAATTTTATATGAGTTTTATATATTTCTACTAATACCATACACATTTGCATACTTTTGTCATGTAAAACTCATATAAGTCTTTTAACAGTATTCATATATAACGCAAAAATCCCCTACAAGTTGTATGTGTGCTATTTAGTATGAAATGGGCCATAATCGGTCTGATTTTGTATAGGACATGTATTGGCCTTATATGAAACACAGAAGGTAATTCTGGACGATTTAAGTAAGGAAGATATATGGTTGCTGTATATGAACCATGCAGGTTTTCTTCATATGGGGACTAAGTGACAATAAAGGCTACTACTACTACTACTACTACTACAAGCACACTTCTTTTCCACAAGGAACACAAAAATGCTTAAAAAAACAAACACAAAAACCACAACAACAACAACATGCAGCTTATCGTTAGTCTTTCTTGGTCTTATGCTGGACTGAAGCACAGGCTCTACTCTTTAGCACAATGGTGACCCATAAAATGCAGAAAACAGAAACCCTTTAAATCCCAACAGAACATTAAACACCAACAGGGCTCCGTTCTTCCTACGTCGCTAACTAAGTTAGCTGGATTTGATTGTTGACAATTTGGCATGATCTTGGATTGTTTGGTTCTTAGACGCTTATTCTGGACTTGCTGTTATAGCAACAGGTCCATAGGCTTAAACCTGCTCGGAAGCAGGCTTATTTCATGTAAACAAGATTATGTTAGGGCTTTATAAGTGGAGGTGATACGGGAAGTCCTATTACGCAGTGCGATAGTATACTTTTTGAAAGATATCGTTTTTCTCGTGACATCATTAATTTGTTGGAACCACACATCAAATGTTTGACTCGTCGGAATCTGCATTGCCCTGAGATTCTTTGCAAGTCTCTTATGGAATAAAAATATATAGGAATATACTGCAAAATATAATGCGATATAGGCTATTACATAATTCATTTGCATAAATGGGAAACTAGTGCTTATATTTTTCAATATACTGCAATATGTGCATTGACCATGTATGGCTATATATTAATACACATAAAATATTTATAAATGAAGACAAAAATAGCATTACATGTAATATTCAAAAGGTTTTATCCTTTATTGTGTACATATATTGCACATGCATGTTCCCATATAAATGTGAATGTATTTTCACAAATATATATATATATATATATATATATACACACTCACCTAAAGGATTATTAGGAACACCTGTTCAATTTCTCATTAATGCAATTATTTAATCAACCAATCACATGGCAGTTGCTTCAATGCATTTAGGGGTGTGGTCCTGGTCAAGACAATCTCCTGAACTCCAAACTGAATGTCAGAATGGGAAAGAAAGGTGATTAAAGCAATTTTGAGCGTGGCATGGTTGTTGGTGCCAGACGGGCCGGTCTGAGTATTTCACAATCTGCTCAGTTACTGGGATTTTCACGCACAACCATTTCTAGGGTTTACAAAGAATGGTGTGAAAAGGGAAAAACATCCAGTATGCGGCAGTCCTGTGGGCTAAAATGCCTTGTTGATGCTAGAGGTCAGAGGAGAGTGGGCCGACTGATTCAAGCTGATAGAAGAGCAACTTTGACTGAAATAACCACTCGTTACAACCGAGGTATGCAGCAAAGCATTTGTGAAGCCACAACAAGCACAACCTTGAGGCGGATGGGCTACAACAGCAGAAGACCCCACCGGGTACCACTCATCTCCACTACAAATAGGAAAAAGAGGCTACAATTTGCACGAGCTCACCAAAATTGGACAGTTGAAGACTGGAAAAATGTTGCCTGGTCTGATGAGTCTCGATTTCTGTTGAGACATTCAGATGGTAGAGTCAGAATTTGGCGTAAACAGAATGAGAACATGGATCCATCATGCCTTATTACCACTGTGCAGGCTGGTGGTGGTGGTGTAATGGTGTGGGGGATGTTTTCTTGGCACACTTTAGGCCCCTTAGTGCCAATTGGGCATCGTTTAAATGCCACAGCCTACCTGAGCATTGTTTCTGACCATGTCCATCCCTTTATGACCACCATGTACCCATCCTCTAATGGCTACTTCCAGCAGGATAATGCACCATATTACAAAGCTCGAATCATTTCAAATTGGTTTCTTGAACATGACAATGAGTTCACTGTACTAAAATGGCCCCCACAGTCACCAGATCTCAACCCAATAGAGCATCTTTGGGATGTGGTGGAACGGGAGCTTCGTGCCCTGGATGTGCATCCCACAAATCTCCATCAACTGCAAGATGCTATCCTATCAATATGGGCCAACATTTCTAAAGAATGCTTTCAGCACCTTGTTGAATCAATGCCACGTAGAATTAAGGCAGTTCTGAAGGCGAAAGGGGGTCAAACAGAGCAGTCTTTGGGAATCTGTAACCAGAAAACCCCCATGCAGTACTGTATGAGTATCTTCTCGAGTCTTACACTCAGAACACACTCACACACCACTGTGTCTCTGTCATGTGCATTTCTTACTATTAGAGCCATTTTTGAGCAATTGATGTTATGTGATTATTATTTTTGAATTGCCTTCTAATTATTTATTGTGTAAATGACATGATCAATTTTTACCTGACAAATAAAGGGCCCTATCTTGCACAAAGCGCAAGTGACTTTGTAAACCAACGCATGTATCATTCCTAATTTGCAACCGACACACAGCGGACTTTTCCCTCCACAGACGCACGTCGGTAAATTACGGAATGAACTTGCGCTTCCGGGGGCGGTTCAGTGAAAAGAGGAGGCTTGTTCTGGTGCAAACGTTCCCTGGTGCTATTTTGCAGTTTCAGAAAGCAATTCCGCCACAGACCAGGAAAAACTTAGTCTAAAGTCAGTGGCGCATTATTCAGATGTTATTTTAAGGCCGCATGCTTGGCCATAATGTAGCGTGTGCACAACGCGCATACACTTTGCTTCTCTCATCTACACAGACGCAGGCAGCAGTTCCCATTTTTGCAAACCATTCATAATTTCAAGGAAAAATATTACCACACAAGGGAAATCATTGTGGTGTCCATGAAGATGTGAACAAATAGGCATACATCTAGCTTACACATTTACCCAAATTATTATATGCCTGTTTAACCAAAGCTAATTTGGGTGGGTTTCTCCCATCCCCATACAATTTCACTTCTCTGTCTTTTACGGCCCTGACGAGAACGTTGGTCTCCTCGGCTGTGAACCGCTCCTAGCGTGCGTCTGGCAAATCCGCCATTATAATAGCAATCCGCCATGGAACAAGTGCGCCTGCTATCAAGGAAATGTGAGATGACGCTCTGATTGGTTTATTTCACTTTAAGCCCAAACCACACCTATGATTAATGTAGCTACTTCAGACCAACCCATTTTAGATTAGCGTCGGGATCCGCCCACAAAGTTACTTGCGTTTCGCGTTTGATACTTGCATTTCAGATCATTAAATAGGGCCCAAAATGTTATATTTGATTGAGTCTGGACTCTCCTGAAATCATTATGACCAGTAGATTATGAGGAGACTGGTGCTACCGCAGATCTGTGACCAGGATTGGTCAAAGTAAAGGTGCATGTATGAACGGAGCAGTAGACACATCATCTGAAGACCTTTTGATTTCTGTTTATCACTGACTTGGCAAGTTTTACGGAAGTGGCTAAATAAATGACACTTTTTTTATACGAGTGAGCAGTAGGCAACCAACTAAAGAGGTATTACCTAACCCTGCACCCTCTGACCAAGATTAGACTGGCAAGACTGTGTCCATGAGAACCACGTAAACCCGGGGCGTGTGACTCTGTGCGGCATTGGGTCCCTTAATGAACAAATAATTGAAAGTATGGGATACCCAGAATAATCAAAGATCTAAATTAAATCATAATCAATCTTTATGATTATTTTCTAATAAGAAACACAATCTAAATTTGATAATCATTTGAAATTGGAGTCAGATTAAGAGCAGAGCTACAGTAAAATTTAAACTAAATTCTAAAAATGAAGTGATCTTCACAGAACGCTGAAAAGACATACACGCATTATACCTCCGCCCACACCGTTGGATTCCGTCGTTGGGCCGACGGGTGGCCTTTACAGTGTTCTGTAGGGATTTAAAGGGTCTGGAAACCCTAAACCAAATTTTCTGAGATTTTAACAGAGGTATGTGTGTTGAACACCACTGAAGAATTGTCAATTTAGCATCTGTTAGATTTAATAGTAGGGGGAAAATGGTTAAATTTGAGTTTTTTTCCGCTATTTTCGTCTTCCGGGTTTAAAATCTTCATCGTGTCCACGTCACAGGCTGTGAAGTGGCAGAGCACTGTAGTATTTTGATGACTCATCGGTGTCTCAATTCATGAGACTGAGTTTTCTTATCCCATGAGAAGACACTTGCTCTTAATTATTCATGACACCATGTGGAACTTTCCAATGACAGACATGTCAAACTGTGATATTGCGTAGTAGTTGAGAGTGGCAATCATGATGGGGCGCAAGTGTTTGTTTTCGTGGTGCAAAAGTTCCAGTGCATCTTTCCCCGCGATGCTGCCATGGCTAGACTCTGGCTGTGGGCGGTTGGTTGGCCATCAACCACGGAAATATCTAGTCAAGTAACAGAGATTGTTTTGGCTCTATAGCAGCTCTAGAAAAAAGTTATTGTCCAGCTAAAGTTAGTTTTGATTGATTCACTTCCGTTGCAACGATCATTAGTTATTAACTTAAGGGCCGCTAACACGACACTGTTTTAACAGAAAACTCTTAAGATCTTTCTGCGCAAACTTTCAAAAACGCGAACCCATGAGAACGCTGATGACGTGCACATGTGTATTATGAGTTCAGTCTATAGGTATGTGCGTATATAGGTATTTTCCCGACAACGCTTTATCTGTAGAGAGGTAAAGGGAGGGGAGGGAGGCCTTCACAGGGAAGAGACTAGTTGACACTTCAGGACTGCGTTGTTGTCGCGTCCAGGCGCCGGTCCTTCATCAGATCTGGATACGGCCTGGATCCGGCAGACTGCGGTAAACCTCGAGATAAACAGAGAGACTAATATTAGCATAGACGCCATTCTTCTTATGATGTAACGAGTACATCAGGATTTATGGGAAGTGTTCCCGGTTCCAGCTGACCTAATCTATGCAGC
This sequence comes from Scardinius erythrophthalmus, assembly GCF_964197995.2. NCBI lineage: Eukaryota > Metazoa > Chordata > Actinopteri > Cypriniformes > Leuciscidae > Scardinius > Scardinius erythrophthalmus. The sequence goes on from NC_138229.1 coordinate 34,782,992, forward strand.
CTAACATTGAATTATATAAGTCTATAATGTGTTATGTGTATGCTAGGTCAAAGAGATGTGTTTTTAGTCTAGCTTGGAACTGACAGAGTGTGTCTGCTTACCGGACAATGTTAGGAAGACTGTTCCAAAGTTTTGGTGCTAAATAGGAAAAGGATATACCGCCAGCAATCGAATTTGATATTCTAGGTATTATCAACTGGCCGGAATTTTGAGATCGCAATAGACGCGAAGGACTATAATGTGTTAAGAGCTCGCTCAAGTACTGCGGAGATAAACCATTTAGTGCTTTTAGGGGTGTAAAAATAAATCGATTCTACGATGTATCGCGATGCAGACGAGGACGATTCAGTATCGGTTCAGTAATAGACCATAACCGATTATAATGTACTGACACTTTCTGACGTCATTTGTCACGTACATGCTTTGTTGCGGCAGCATACAATGGCAGAGGGAGGTGAGACGCGAGTGTGAGAAAATAAAAAATGCTCCAACTACTTTAAAAACCTACATCTGGGCACATTTCGGCTTTTATGAACAACCTGGTAAGCACGACCTGCAGAAGACACGCGCTGTGTGCGCTCATGTCACGCACAAATAGAATATGCCACTTGATAAACCACGTTAGCCGTTTTCACCCCGAGCTGTTAACGCCGTGCAGAGTGACTGCTTTAGAGATGCGTGGATGAGCTCCAACGCCGAATCCGCAGCCAAAAATAAGCCGTCTTTTTCACCTGGGTAGCTTACATTTATTTAGTATAGGCCTATATGTTTATTGACCTCACTTCCTTCCTGTTTCTTTTGCATTGGTGAGGTGTGGGTGTTTGAATGGACACCCAACCATGTCCTTTGAGTCCTTTCCTTAGGATGCATTAAATAAGTTTGTTTAGCCAATTGTATTGTTTGAATTTGTTTATTTGAATTGTTTGGATTTAGTATATATATGTTATGTTTATTGATGAATTATGAGTTTGATTTCCTTTATTGAATTGTTTGTAGTGACTTAAGACCATCTTGTACATCCTGTTGATCCTGTCCATGCATTTACTCCTGTCCATTTACATCATGTGAATCTGCTCCATGTGAATCCATGAACTTCAAGTCATGTGATTTACCCAAGACTTAATCATTCTGAACTTAAAATAAAATAGAGCAAAGGACTGGTATTTGTCATGTGTTTTAATCAGACACGCCATCAAGTTTCTGCAACTCCAATGAACTTTGGATATATTTAACATCTGATATCCAACAATTATCAATCTTATAAGTGAAGAAGTTCAAGTTCAGTTGACAATACCTAGAATATCAAAATCGACTGCTGGCGGTAGATTCTTTTCCTATTTAGCACCAAAACTTTGGAACAATCTTCCTAACATTGTCCAGGAAGCAGACACACTCTGTCTGTTCAAATCTAGACTTAAAACACATCTCTTTGGCCTAGCATACACATAACACATTATAGACTTCTATAATTCAATGTAAGGCTGCATAGTTTAGGTCAGTCGGAACCGGGAACACTCCCCATAAATCCTGATGTACTTGTTACATCATAAGAAGGATGGCATCTACGCTAATATTAGTCTCTCTGTTTATCCGAGGTTTACCGCAGTCTGCCGGATCCAGGCAGTATCCAGATCTGATGAAGGACCTGCGCCTGGACACGATGACAACGCAATCCTGAAGTGTCAACCAGTCCCTCCCCTGTTTACTGAAGTCAGCCGGATCCCGGCCATATCCAGATCAGATGGGGGACCTGCACCTGGACCCATCCATGACGCATCCCTGAAGTGCCAGCCTCATCAGCCCTGTGAAGGCATACTGGTGTGATGACTCCGACTTCCAACCAGACGGAACTTGATAAATATTCTGAAAGTTCTGATCCAATCTGACTTCTGACCTGTAATGCTGCCTGGATCATAATCATACACTGTTCGCTCGTTGGCCAGAAGAGAACTGGCCCCCGACTGAGCATGAGTTCTCCCAAGGTTTTTTTTCTCCATTCTGTCACCTGATGGAGTTTTGGTTCCTTGCCACTGTTGCCTTGGCTTTTGTCATTAATGTCAGACTGTACTGTTAAGTCATTGTTTCTGTAAGGCCCGTGAAATTGGTCCAATGGAGGTTTTCCAATAACACAGGGAAGGTCTCACGTGTTCTGTCCTTACTCGTGCAGAGTATTGGTTGGTTAAATTTACAATACATTTAGTTATGTATTCTCTCGTTAATTCATCTGACTCCATAAATGAAAGGGTTTTAATGATATCTGTGGATCATTAATCATGGGTGAATGTTTGACTATTCCGTTTAACTCTTCAATGAAAATAATATCAAAGTCAGTTAGAATAATCAAATGTAACAATTTATTATGTCAGGTAAATGTATCATGCCAATTTCATAATCAATTCAAAGATAATCGATACAAAACATCAAATTCTCTGGAATAAAGAAAAGAGATGCATACCCAACATTTAAGAAATACATTAGGCTGAGAGATCTACATCTCCCAGCCTAACGGACCGATCTGAAATACAGAAAAGGCCCCGATCTCCCTGCTGCAATTCCTTAAATAGACAAACCTTTTACCTGGAAACACGTAACAATAGAAATTTGCATGTAGTGGTCACATCTTCATGGGGGTGTGGGACCATTTGCTTAGAGACCACCTTCCTTTGTAAATCAGTTATCCATAAGCTCTTAAAAACCTTATTACCTTTTGTTTTATCTATCTGGATATGAGATATCTGTACCAGTCGCACTGTGACATTTTAAATGATACCAAACATGAAAATACTCTGTGATAATCATTCACATTAAACTATACATTTTCTTGGGTGATTTCAGGTGATCATCTGAGCATAAGAGAGAGGGGTGAGGGGAGAGGGAAAGAGATGTAGATTAGATGACTCGGAGGTGAGACTTTCGTCTCGATGGTGCATGAGAGCCAGTTCAAATGCTAATCTCCAGAGAGGTCCTTTTGTCCTCTCAGGGCCTGTTCACCCCCAAAACAGACTGTTTGGAATTTCCTAATTTATCAATTCTTAAAGTTTTCCCTCCTTGACTCCGTGGGTCAAATTCAAATGAGCTCCTATGGAGTCACTGATAAACGTCTGTTGTCATTCTTGAGATGTCACCCAAAAATTGTCTTTTCAATGTTAGCACCTGTAGAAGCTTGCAGAGGGCTGTGTTCACCAGCAGAACTCCTGGTCTCACCAGATGTATGTTGCTTGAGTCCAGCAGGTGGATGAATGCATTCAGGTTCTCTTCCTGTGATGCGAGCAAAGTTCGTAGAGTCAATTTGGACCTTTGTGACTTGTTCAGTTGATGTGTCATTCCTCCATGGAGAAACTTCTGCTTCTCTGGCACCTTCCTCCACGATGATGATCTGACCCTTCTTGACCAATCCTGTCACCTCCAGCGGTGCGGTTGTCTGGGCAGACCTCAGTGGATGAAGGGCTTCTCCTTAGTTCACACTGCTTTGTGTGAAAAGCTTGAGACACCTGAAAAGCATCTTAAATGTCCACTTCACGATTGAGCACTTATGAACTTGAAGTCGTATGGAAATGCATGGGAACACATAATGCAACAAAACCAAATCATGTCATGTCTAATATAAAATATCATGTTCATGTCAGCAAGTGCGAATGGTACATCTGGTCTCAAATGTTTCTCAGGGTCATCTAGAAGGGTCTCATTTTTAAATATCCAATTCTTCACTACCACTGTGATGTTAAATGGTAGTGGATTTTAATTATTCTTGATCTGAATTATTCAAAGGAAATGCAGCAAGAGGTCGGTGTAACCTAAATAAATAACAGCAATAATAATATTCAATATAATAATAACTTTGTTCATGAATCCTCCAATGCAAGCCACCTATGCAGATCTAAGAAGTGACTTGGAACATGTTTAAGCATATAGGAATGGAGATTGTTCATTCATTGAATTAGTCAATGGAAATGCAGAAATCAAAATAAGTTTCAGAAATGTTTTTCTGAACTACTCAAAGGAAATCAAAATAAGTTTCAGAAATTAAAATAAACATAAGTTTCAGAAATGAAAATCAAAATAAGTTTCAGAAATGTTTTTCTGAATTTCTCAAAGGAAAAAAATGCAGAAATCAAAATAGGTTTCAGAAATGCAGAAAGAGGTCGGTGTAAACCAATCAATGGTTTTGTGTGTTTGTGTGAGAGTATTTTTTAGAATGTCAGAGTGTGTTTTTGTCTGTGTGTGTGTGTGTGTGTGTGTGTGTGTGTGTGTGTGTGTGTGTGTGTGTGTGTCTGTGACAAAGAGTGTGTTTGAGAGTGTGTGTTGATCTGGCTAAGTCACAGTCGATGAGTTGAATTGTGAATTTTGTAATGATCCATTTTAATTATGTTTCTGTTATTAGTAGGTATGTTGAGAAATCAGGGGCCCTCTGATTTTCCAACTCCCACCAACAATCATAGAGTTTGAAATTTAATGGCAGGTCTGCCTTAGAGTTTGTCTTGATTTGTGACTGTAGCCATTCAGTTGTCCATGTGTGTTGCATTAGTTGGCAGTTTGTTGTGAATAGCGTATGCTATTCTCTGTGTCTCTGTTAGACCATGATCATGGGATCAGCTTTACCATCCTCTGTGTGTGAAGCTATCTGGATCTGTTAGTGTGAAGATGGACAATAGATTTTTAGTGAAGTGACACTTTTGGACTCTATGTCATCTTTATCTTCTTATGATGTGTAATGTGGGAGGTGTGTGTTCAGTGTTCATGTCTAGGAGATGGGTGGAAAATAATCTATAACAATTGTGTTGCAAATTTAGTTCCAGTTCTAAACTGGGAGGCCATATTTACGTAGTGTTGTACTATTGTGAGTGTGAATGGCCTCTTGAAGTGTCTTTTCACCCATCTCCCGAGGTTATGTTCTAACAATTCCGCTGTCCTGGCCTTGATCCAGGTGGGGTCCGGCCCATCCTGGCTAACGTCCTTCAAGGAATTTGCAGAAGTAAACCTGAGACATAAAACAGAGGAGAGCGAACCACAGACAGATAATTCCAATATTTCAAAAGCATTAAATTCAGACGTGTGGAATTCTTTTACTTGTTCCATTATCATGTCAATTGCAATTTTAATTCCAGATGTCACATGAAACCGAGTTTCATTGACCACGTCTGAATTGTTGCTGTCGTCTCAGTGTGTTGTGACATCTGAAGCTGCTTTTCCAGTTCAGCCTTCAGTCTGCTGCATGTGCAATGCTCATTGCTTTCTCTCATTACAGCCAGATCTCTGGGTTGTCTGGTTAGCATTTTCCTGTTTATGGTGTCGTTCACACATTTGAGTTAGTGCAGATATTTTTTGACCTGCAAAAAACTGTGGTACTTCTGTCTGCTGTTTAGCATTTCACACCCTCCTTGTAAATTTAGTTCTCTGATTAGATTACATTTTAGTTGTTGCACAATTTGGTTTGCTATTACCTGTGCCACAATTCTAGCCGTGTTTTCTAACGGTGAAAAATAAAGGCATACCCCTCCCCTTTTTTGGCACTGGGTAGCACACAAATAAAATTCTGTTTCAGAAATTCAATTTTAATGACGAAAGTCACACTTCTCCAATTATTATTATGCTCTGCGAGTGTAATATAATGTTTATTATAATTCAAGTTATAATATAATTATATTCTTTAACAATACAAGTCAAATTATATTGTTTTCGGTCTCTGAAGAGTCTCTCGAACAACAACGCATGGTCAAATCTCAGCTTGTTCTCATGTCAATACATTTGAATATAAAAAAGGCTTTTTTGGCTCTGGGCTGATAAGATGTACATTCGCTATTTCTCTTTTTTCTTTGCTAGGTTTCAAATACCATTTCTTCTAATTTAGTCTTTTTCAATGGCCATTATAATGTTTTATTCTTCTATTTACTCTTCCTTTAGATTTTTCCGTTTATAGATAAGGAAACTATATCGCTTTGCAGTCCTTCTCCTAAGGATGCACGACACAATCTCGCCAGTCTGACTTACCAAAACAGAGGTAATTGGCTAAATATCTGGAATCTGCCGTATTCACACGTACAAAATAACAGACACTTAAATAGCCCCCTTGAATGCCACCTCAGGAACTTAATTCAATCGTTTCAATTAGTAGAGGTCAAGACCACCATTAAAAGACGTTAGCCGATCAACTTACTTTTCTTAAAATGGCTTTGGTTTAGTCAAGCCCGTGGGATATCCACGTACACTTATCTAAAAGAACATTAAATTAGAACAGAGGTTATGGAACGCACCCGAATCCAGGTCGATCAAACAGCATTAGCTGATTCTGGACGGAAATTAACTCGTCCCCCTCATTCAAGTACACTTGAATCTGATATTCAGTATTAGTCGTCACTAATGTCTGGCGCAAACTTGTGGAAATATACGAATCCGGTAATCTATTTGGGAAAAATAATTGCAGAGCAATCCAGAATGAGTTCAAACGTGACAATATTTAGTTCTCTGAAGCCTTAAATCTGAAAAGGTTTTTGTTTCAGGATTAATGAGATGCGTTCACTGTTTCTGATTTTCAGATTTGTTTGTCTTATGATTTACATCGTAGCCACCAAATTTAGCATAGACACACGTGTTTAATTCAGTTTTACACAGGACACACGGCCTAGAATACAACATCTACAACCCTTTTACCTAAGTGTTCCAAATACACTCACAGCAAAGCAATAGAATACAACATCTATATCACCTTTGCCTAAGTATTTCAAATACACTTACAGTAAAGCAATCCTGTGTTAAAGAATAAACTTTAAATTAGCCTATGTGCATCTAGCACAAACAACTATAAAGTGTGTTCTAGCACAACGTGTTAAGCACGACTACAAATTTGAAAATCCAAACAGAATATGCATTGCTCAGAGTAGTATTCTCAAATATTTGAACAGCTTGACATCAAAATCAGGATGCGCGCGATCATAGCTAGTTATAACGGCGCCTTTTTATACTTGTATTATCCCAGCGTGTTACAATGTTTTAGAGTTTATTCTGCCATCGTTTTTACAGACTCGCCACATTTAACAGCTCCTGTCAGTTGTGTTGGATATATTTTAGAGATTACTCTGCCATCGTTTTTACAGTCTCGCCATATCCCCAACCACCTAACAGTGATAACCAAGCAAAATTTTCTAATTTTCCCGAATTTTTGACTAGATAGCATATCAAATACTTTAGAGGTTTACTTTTCAGAGGAACTGAAATAAGCCAAATTAAATTGAATATCTGAATTTAATTCCATCAATGTTAAAGTTTTAGCATTTAACATTAGCCTTGAATGCAGCATGGACAATAGCATTTAGCATTAGCCTTGAGCGCAGCATGGCTTTAGCATTTAGCGTAGCCTTGAGCGTTTTGAAAGCAACATGGACAATAGCATTTAGCATTATCCTTGATATTTGAGTTTTAGCCTGTACATCATATCATCCTGTTTTCCCAAAATTTTCTTTTCATAAACAATGCATTGATCTGCCTTTTTATTTATAAAATCATGTGTTTTCCGATTGTTTACAAACATAGATTTTTCTTTCTCTGTTTCTCGTTAGTTTGCTCATTCTCTTCACGTGTTGCTGGTTTGTTTAACAAGCCCAGATACAACAATGGCCGGAAAACATGCGGCTGATTTTAAAACTTTTTAGGCTTTACTTTTTTCAGCTCTTCATCGAGTTATTAATTATTTGGAAGATGTTATTCTTATTTTAGGTTTTGCTTCCTGTTGCTTAGGCAAAACAAGGAGATCTTTAAAATCTAATCAATCTTCATCTGGCTGCCGCATCAAACATTCCTTCAACACTTCTAAAAATGCAAAGAAAATTGACTTACCACAACCGCAGAAGAAAGAGAAGATGTTAAAACCTCTTGTTGATTCTAAACTCCCAATACTTGCTGGAAAGGACGTTTCTCGTGAAACTGTTTTGATCTGTTTTGAGATCACGTCCGAGGTCACCATTTTTGTAAGGCCCGTGAAATTGGTCCAATGGAGGTTTTCCAATAACACAGGGAAGGTCTCACGTGTTCTGTCCTTACTCGTGCAGAGTATTGGTTGGTTAAATTTACAATACATTTAGTTATGTATTCTCTCGTTAATTCATCTGACTCCATAAATGAAAGGGTTTTAATGATATCTGTGGATCATTAATCATGGGTGAATGTTTGACTATTCCGTTTAACTCTTCAATGAAAATAATATCAAAGTCAGTTAGAATAATCAAATGTAACAATTTATTATGTCAGGTAAATGTATCATGCCAATTTCATAATCAATTCAAAGATAATCGATACAAAACATCAAATTCTCTGGAATAAAGAAAAGAGATGCATACCCAACATTTAAGAAATACATTAGGCTGAGAGATCTACATCTCCCAGCCTAACGGACCGATCTGAAATACAGAAAAGGCCCCGATCTCCCTGCTGCAATTCCTTAAATAGACAAACCTTTTACCTGGAAACACGTAACAATAGAAATTTGCATGTAGTGGTCACATCTTCATGGGGGTGTGGGACCATTTGCTTAGAGACCACCTTCCTTTGTAAATCAGTTATCCATAAGCTCTTAAAAACCTTATTACCTTTTGTTTTATCTATCTGGATATGAGATATCTGTACCAGTCGCACTGTGACATTTTAAATGATACCAAACATGAAAATACTCTGTGATAATCATTCACATTAAACTATACATTTTCTTGGGTGATTTCAGGTGATCATCTGAGCATAAGAGAGAGGGGTGAGGGGAGAGGGAAAGAGATGTAGATTAGATGACTCGGAGGTGAGACTTTCGTCTCGATGGTGCATGAGAGCCAGTTCAAATGCTAATCTCCAGAGAGGTCCTTTTGTCCTCACAGGGCCTGTTCACCCCCAAAACAGACTGTTTGGAATTTCCTAATTTATCAATTCTTACATTTCACTCATGCATTATGCATGGTTATTTTATTTTACTGCATATGCTGTATACTGTAATCTTATTTTAAGTACTTTTAGATGTTCCTAATGTCTGTCTTTTAGTATTTGTTTGAGAATATACTCTGATTATCTTATTGGTTTAATTGCCTTGCAGTTGCTGATGGCCACAGTGTATTATTGAACCCTCCTGCAACACCACACTCTGTCACAGTTTAAAGTCATTGTTGTGAAGAACAACACAAGCAGCTGTGATGTCACATGCCCTCTCTGGACTGAGCCCACACAGGCACTGAAACCTGGCCTTCAGGATGCCTATGGTCATCTCCACCTTGACCCGTGTTCTGTATATATAAGTGTATAGTTACAAAAATAAAATAATAATAATAATAATAATAATAATAATAATAATAATAATAATAAAACATTGTGTTAGGCATAACATACCCTGTTGAAATATGTGGCACAACTCCCTAAACATTCTGGCATCATGTACAGACCCTGGCCATTTGGCTTCAACATTAGTGATGAGGTGGGTTGCATCACATATTACCTAGTTAGTGGGGACCAGTAATGAGGGGGATTTAATAGTTTAAACACCCGAAGATTTAGAAATGTGTTTTTGCACATAATGCTATAGTGGAGATATGTTAGTGTTTAATGATTTGTTGGGATTTAAAGGGTTTCTGTTGAGTTTTGTGTGTCACCATTGTGCTGATGAGTGGAGCCTGTGCTTCAGTCCAGGATGAGCAGAAAAACACTGATGTTATGCTGCCTGTTGCTTTATTTAAAGGCAGTGACAGTGTAATTGCTGCTGCATTGATGACGTTTTTAAGTTCTTCAACTCATTCATGTGTGATGATGATCACTAGTAGGATTTAGTTAAATTGATGTTTCTAGTTAACTCATAAAGTCTTTTTCTTAGTGGATTCAAATGAAATAATCTCACAGTATAAATATTTAATGGCAATTGACCAATCAATTTCCTCAAATGAAATGAGTTATCTCAGGTTTTAATTCAGTACATTATTAATAACAGTCACATACTGTAAAGCAGGCTTCACCAATCTCGGTCCTGGAGGGCCGCTGTCCTGCAGAGTTTAGCTCCAACCCTAATTAAACACACCTGGGGCCTCATGTATCAATCTTGCGTACGCACAAAAACTTTGCGTACGGCAGCTTTCACGCTCACGGTCGTATGTACTAACAGTGAAATTAACGCGAGAATGTGCGTTCCTCCACGCCAATTTCATGTCTGGCGTACGTATATTTCTCACTGTTTTTGTCCGTTGGCGACTCTTACAGGCAATGAAGTGAAGTTGCAAACATTACACAACGAATTGTTCTACAAGTCTATCGCACCACCACCTGTGGGAAACATTGCTATTAATTTGCAATTTATAAAATAAATGACATATATTGTCACACGAGCCTTATGAAAATATTCTATCAATTATGCAATTAAGTAAGAACATATAAAAGCATATTATGCAAAATGATACAGCCCTTATTCTATGGCAGCTTTGGTTTTAATGTCCACCTTTATATCAGACCATTTCTTTTTAAGGTAATTTAGAGTAGACTGTGTACAGTTGAGACACCTTAAATAACTTGCTTAAATAACAAGTTGTATTTTTGCTGTGCACGTGCGTATTAGTGTCCTCTTTGATCGTGGGAAATTTGAACAACGGACACATCTCCGATCCGAAGAAATCGGAAAAACTTTTTTTTTCTAAGATATGATGTTCACTTCACCATGCACTCTCCACAATGACTAGCTTATTATCCTTATGTGACTGTTAAACGTAACTGGTATCACCACAAACGTTATTCTGTGCCCTAAAAACGGGCATATTTCATGGTATTGTGTCATGCAAGGTAATTGCAAAATCTAGAGAAATGTGCGAGGTGGCCAGCGGGGTATAGTTGAGACACACATGTACCAACTGTACCCCCGATAGAATTCTATTAGGAAACACACTGTTTAGTTGTTCAGCCAGCAATCATGTAGCCATATAGGACGCAAATGAAAATACAATTTGATATGTGTGATATTTAAACTGTGTATTATAAATAAATATTGTTACATATCTTGTTCCTGCTTTATACATTTTAACCAGTGCTAATTTAAATAAAATGAATGCATATAAATGGATGAATAAACAAAAATGTTGCCCAGTTGTTATTTTCTTTTCTATTTGTCTTTATTTTTTATATTTACATTTACCATGAATGGTTAGTTACCTTCACGACATTAATGGGTCTCTCAACTGTACCATGCACTGTCTCAAGTGTACTACATGGGTACAGTTGAGACAAAGTTGAGACAAAAAGCACCTTATATTTAAAATAAAAACTACTTGTGGGTATTATTGATTGATAATATCTTAGTCTACAAGCTAATGTAATCATGTGGCGTGCCATGTGGAAATTCACTTCTTTTCAATGTCTATTTTTGTGTGAAAAATCAAAACGCAAAAAGTGTCTCAACTGTACTCAGTCTACTCTACAGTACGACGATCCCACCGCATTGACGGCATCAGCCAAACTCTCCCACTCATATTTTTTTCCTTTTGTTATTAATTCCGGAGGACAAAGTTCCAAACTTTTCCAATTTTTTTTTTTTCGTTTCTACCTCCGATAGTAGCACCTCCAATTCACTTTCTGTAAAGTTTCATTTCTTGCCGTCATTTTCTTACTGTTTTCTTTTGCCAAAGTGGACTCATTACCATATTTAAATTAGTTTAATTAAGGGAGGAGACTGGGTGGGGCGTTGTGCTCGTGCATGTGCGCTCAAATTTACGTTAATTGGGATGTACAAAGAGAATATGCGTGGGATCCTTCGTACGCAGAGATTCATACATCTGGATTTTTTTGTGCGTACGCACATTTACAGCTTTGTCCTTACGCAATGTTTTAGTATGAATTCAACGCAAGTCTTTGTACATGAGGCCCCTGAACCAGCTAATCAAGGTCTCACTAGGCATACTAGAACCTTTCAAACAGGTGTGTTGGAGCTGGTTGGAGCTAAACTCTGCAGGACAGCGGCCCTCCAGGACTGAGATTGGTGAACCCTGCTGTAAAGATTACATTAAAGAACTGTAAATTCACAGCTGCTCTTGTTTTGATGCTTTTACAGGTGTGCTGTATAATTTTACAGTATAATTGTAGTTTATGATTTACAGTAAACTTGTAAAATTTACAGGCTTACTGGCAACCAAAATTGCCAGTAAGTTGCTGTAAATTTTACAGTAAATTTTTTGTTACCTGCACATTGATGCTAAGTAGTGCCATGTAACTAAAATTGTCTCTCCTACACTCTTAATAGTTTAACTATGATTTACTCAATTTTTTTGGTGAAACATTTTTACACTCAAAAAAATTGAGTACATTTTAAAGCTGTGAAATCAATGAAATATACTGTATGAATTGTCCTCTTCATTTATATAGCGCTTTTAACAATGTACACTGTAAAAACTAAAGGAGCCTCTAATATCCTGTCGGATACTCAAGGAACTTAAAAATGTAATTTAAGTGCCTCAAAGCTCTTTCTCCTATAGTAGGGTTACTGGAGGAGCATTGACAATATTTGAGGATCTTTCTTGAACTTATGGGATCTTTAAGCACTTTGTATTTAGTTCAGAGGTTCTGGAGTCACCTTTTCATTACTATGAGACCTCGAAGTGCTTTGGGGGAAAATAGAGGAACTTAAATGTGATAAAAGGGTTATTGGAAGATCTTTTAACATTTAAGTGGTTCCTGGAGGATCTCTTATTAAAGCCAGCATCTGGAGGAACCCAATGGTTCAGTGAGGCCAGAATGATATTATTATTATCCTATTATTACTTAAGTTTGATTCAGTATACATACCCAGGTGAAAAATACGTAGGCTACTATTATAAATGTACTTGAGTGTGTTTTTAGTAGGTCTTCAATACAAATATAACCTACTTTAATGCATTTTAATACATTTAACAGTAGCCTAGCTACGTCTTTTTCACCTGGGTAGCTTACATTTATTTAGTATAGGCCTATTTTATTGATTAATTTAAACCTTAAACAACAACACTAAAAAATAATAATATTAATAATAAAAATTCATTAATTATTATTGAATAAATGATAGTAATAAAATAATATTTTTTACTTCTTCATAAATTATTATTTGAAGAAGAAGAACCAGGAGGATTTTATTCAGTCACGAAACTGCTGCTATTCCTCTGCTGTCGTTGCTTGCTCGCACTGCTCGAGCGCAACAAAGCTGATCGACGTCATCGAGTTTGAAAGTAACAGCTCCCCTCATCAGAGCCTGCCGCATCTTCCGCCGTTTGTTCGGCTCTCCGTTACAAGGTTTGTAAACTCTCCAAAGAAATATAAATACTCACTATATATTCAAACACAAATATATATATAAACTAAATTTATTATACATTACTACGTTTTTACAGTGTTTACCACTCGTTTATTGTACAGTATCTGGTATGAAGGTTTTAGCCGCGATGCTAACTACGTTGATCTAATGAACAAATGGAAATTATTGACTTATTGTCTTAGATTGATTTAAAGTTAGTCATTCAATTCAACATATTCTGTACAACTGTGTCTTCAAATTGCTGATATAGCCTATAATTTATTTCGTCATTGGCGTTTGTTATGAATAACAAACTGGTCTGTTTTTGTTTAGCCTAACTTTACTTACTACAGGTACCCTCATTCTCTCAAATACCATTTTTAATCCATTTAGTGGTCAATAAATATTATGTTGTGAATAATCAGCTTTGTTATTTTGTTTCCCCAGAACAACCAGTACAATGTTTCAGTGGCAACATTGAATTACAGTAAGTACCTGCACCACATGCAAGTACTTTATTACTATGAACTCTGTATGCAATTGTATTGTTTGACTGTGTACTTGTTTTTTAATCAGTTATTCTCTGAAAATCTTCTTCCCTCATGCTCTCAAATCTCATACATGTTACATTCATGTAATATCACAGGTTTGGAGCCAATAATGCTATGCATTTTTTATAGGCTATACCTTAATCATATTCCTTTAAAATGTAAGACATTTAATTTTGAACCCTGAATTTTAACTTCAAGTTTGGTCTTTTTCGACAAAAAAAGGAAAAAGCTATTAAATGGCTTCATAAGACTTACAACACAAACCATAACACATGAGTTGTGAATTCATTGATTATTTTTAGGATCTTTTCTGGGACATTTTTGGAGCTTTTTTAACAATTTTTACAAAAATTGTTGCATTGAATTGAACTAGACAAGTGTACATAAGAATGGTTTAATGAATGATTTACACAATTTTTTTCTGCTTGTGTTTCATGCAGTGAAAGTGAACGGTGACAGGGGTTGCATTATGCCTGAGATCTGCTTTTGGGTTCCACAGACAGAAAGTCAAACAGGTTTGGAACGTCACAAGGCTGAGGAAATTATTTAAATTTCACAACTATCACTTTAATAACATTACTAACAGTAAATTTTGTACTTTGCAGGGATCCCGGTAAACTGAAATACAAGTTTGAAGTTTGAACAAGAATAAAAATCCTCCTGTAGACCTGAAAATCATTGAAGTGCCTGGACCATCCACTAGAAAAGAGGAAAAACAAACAGAAAATGAAGCTGATGCACACTTTCACTTTTCTAACTCGTTAAGTACCTCACATGTACCTTGTGAAGATTTTATAATTGATTGCATTTTATGTTGCAGTGAGTAAAGGTGCGTCACATTTGTGAATTTCGTGAAATTACACAGGCAAAAAGGTCCATTGACCACCTTAACTCTGTTCAAATGGAAAATGTTTTCTGCTTGTTGTGACATAAGGAATACTGTTTCCGGGTCGAAGCCTCTACTCTACTTCCTTTATCTTGTTTCTAGATATTGAGAATACTCAACAACCATTTATGGGAACTGTTGATTCAAGTCACACATTTAAGCTTTTCAAAAGCCATAGTGTACATTACAGTCTCCAGTCTCATGGCATCCCAGACTTCAACATTTTATGATTCAAAATAGCTGAATAACTAAACCATCTGAGATTTCGGAATAGAGATAAAGGTTAGGATCATCATTTTCAGGAATATTACAGAACAATGAGTGCATATTAGCACTGTTGTTTGTTTTTGGCATCTGAGAGAGCTTTTGGACTTGGAAACAGTAGCGTCAGACTTAAGCGAACTGAAACACGTTTTAAAATTAAGTGAGGATGGACATTTTTAATTAGTCAATTTTATTTTTTTACATTGATTAATTACATGGAACATGTGTTTTCTATGCATTTTGTTGAGATGTCTTTTCTTGTGTAGCCTATTGTATACACATGGTTGATTATTCATGTTACTTATGTATTATACAATTTTTTTGTGTGTGTATTCATTGATATTAATCTATTACTAGCTTCTTTCCCCAAGTGCATTGAAGTGTATGTATTAAAATGGATCTAAAATATGTAATAAACAATTCTTATTTTGTATTTGGTTCAGTTTGTTTATTATAATAGAAGTGTATGGTAACCGTAGTAACAACATGATATTAATTTAATACAAAAAAAAAAAAAAATAGAAATTTGGTTCCTGGAGGCACCCACAGTGGTTCCACACAGTGCTTCATATAAGAGTTCCTCAGGAAACCTGTGTGGTTCCTCAGAGAACCACCCCTTTTTAAAGGGTGCCTAGAGGATCTACAGACGGTTCCGCCGGTGTGGCAAAGTGAAGAACCCCAAAAGGTTCCTCCAGGCACCTTTCATTTTTACAGTGTAGGTTGTTTCACAGCAGCGTTACAGAGATAAACGTATAATTTAAGGTAACAGATATTGTTTTGGCTTTATAGCGGTTCTTTAATAATGTTATTTTCCAGCTAAAGTTAGTTTTGATTGATTCACTAACGTTGCAACGAACATTTGTTATTAAATTAGGGGCCGCTAAGACGACACCATTCTCTCTACACAGACTTTAAACGCAAACCTGTGATAAACGCTGACGCCGTTCACATGCGCATTAAGAATTGGCTCTATAGTTATGTGTGTTTGAATATATGTGCGCAGGTTTGTAATTCCCTACAAACCAAGCCTAAATGAAGTAGGCTACTGGTCTTTCCTTTTAAATTTTGATACAGAATTTTATTTTATTTTGTCACTTCGGGGTAGGTACGCAAAGCGAATTTTCCCGACAACGCTTTATCTGTAGAGTGGTAAAGGGATCCTCCATAGGGAGAGACTAGTTGTCACTTCAGCACTGCGTTGACATTGGGTCCAGGCGAAGGTCCTTCGTCAGATCTGTATACGGCCTGGATCCGGCAGGCTGCGGGATTGAGTAAATTGAGTAAATACTCGTGCTCTGCGGGTGCACAGTTCTGAGGACATTTTATCATCCAAATTAATTATATTCATTATCATTAGGAATAAAGTCGTGTATTTTATGCAAGGCGTTTCAATCACGCGAAAAGACAGGCGCGACTCTCCTTTAGGTGTCACATTCTGCCTCTGTATGTTGTTTTGCATTAGATGATTTAAAGCACAGTAATGATTTTATAGATAAAATAAAACATACACAAACCTGAATTTCACAGAGAAAAATGCACCAATTCTGCAACGCTGAGAAGAGAGAACTGTTCTGGGGTGCGTTTCCCGAAAGCATCGTTGGCCAACTATGGTCGCAAGTTCATCGCAATGTCCATTGAACTCTATTGGTAACGACGGAACTTGCGACCATAGTTGGCCAACGATGCTTTCGGGAAACGCACCCCTGGACTGAAGAGAGTTCAAACAGCCCGCTCTCACTCAACCGTTGAGTTGTGTCACATCAGAGGGTGGGGGAGGGGTGCATTGTTTTAATTGAGTAAACTTACTCAATTTCTTAAGAGTGTTAAATATATGAATAATATTGATTTGAATTAAATAATATTTTTGTTTCTTGAAACAGATCAGTTTAATTCTACATTCACAAATATTTTGACAGAAATTTCACAAATGTATTAAGCGTATTATAAATAAATATTTGGTTAGTCAAATACTAAATTCTTTTAGTGAAAAAAACTTAAATATAACTTTAAATTTTAGATAAAATTAACTGTTGGATTTTTTGTCAATTATTTTGGTATGTTTAACTCAAACAATCAAGTAAACGATATTCAGAGATTTTATTAAGTTAATAAAGTTAAATATTAATATTGACTAAGCCACATAATTTACTTTGTAGTAGAATATCATAGAAAGGACAAACCTGGCACTCTGCGGAATTCCTCTTTAAAGACTGTCAGTGGTTTATGGCCAGTGAACTGCACAAAAGTGTGTATGAACCGTTTGAGTGCAAGACATACTGTACGAACAGCCCTACACACAATTGCCGTTCCCACATGCTCTGCATTGCCTATGCTATACAAAAAAAACTACCCGTCGCAAAAAAACGAAGGGCAATGCACAAAACGTGCTCTGTGTTAAGCGCTGATCCGCGATGTGTCACGTTTGATATGTACAGTATGGTTTCAAAAGATTTGTTTTGATGTCACATAGCCTGCTTTCTGGAATACCCCCCAGAACTGTGAGTCAAATCTTCTGACACTGCCAGAATTTCGTCAGAGGTCAAATTTGATCGCAACGATCATTACATGGCTGCCGGTGAACATGTCAAACTAATGATCAAAGACTTATAGGATAAGAGGAATCTTTTAGGATCAGCAAATTTTATCTCAGACGGCCAAATTGTGGCCAAAATCGTACTGTGTGAACCCGGCTTAAGTTGACCAAGTTTCCTGGTGTGTCAGTTTGTTCCTTTGATTGATGTATTCCATTCACCTGTTGTCTAATTAATTGACTCATTAGTTCATGTGTAAACATGGGCAACATGAATTTCACTGAATTTAGTAGAAATGTCAATGGCTATCTATCTATTTATACCTTCAAATTGTTTTAAAATTTAAGACCTTGTCAAGCCAACATAATGTTTCAAATATTTAAAATATGTCAATCTAGTTAAGATTAAGTTCTTACCTAAATTTGCAATTAGTTTCCGTGGTATGTGTTTATTGAGCTTTTTTTGTGCATGTGGTGCATGTGAATTTTTTTATTTTTCAGGGGTTTATTGTATTTATTTGTTTATGTGCATTTTTTTTTAAAGTGTTATATTACCCTCTGTAGTTACTTGTATTTCCATCTTCTATGAGCAAATTTGGGTAGCTTTTGAGTGAAAAAACAACAACAACATTAATGTATTTAATAAAAGACTTTGTTTAGAGTAATTCTGCTTTAAGTATTTTAATTGGAGCAAAGGGGCACTATTTCTAGCTTATATATAAAACTTATATCATTATTATCCACTTCTGTTAATGCACAAAGAGATTCCTGGCAACTGGACCTCAATATTTGTCTGACAGACGAGGAATGGAATGAGGCTCTTCTATCTGTGTTAGACACAGCCTTATTCAATTCAAAGTGGTACACAGACTTCATTTATCCAAGGCCAAGCTGGCAAAGATGTATTCCTCTGTTGACCCTATCTGTACAAGATGTAAGCAGTCCCCTGCTACCTTAGCTCATATGTTCTGGTTATGTCCTAGGCTGTCTGTTTTTTGGTCATAGATTTTTGTATCTTATTCTAGAATATTCAGTAAAGATGTTTGTGCAAATCCTTTAACTGCCATCTTTGGTATTGTGTGTGGAAAAAAAAACTTTGTCAAAAAGTGAATTGGACTGTATAGCCTTTACTTCTCTGCTGGCAAGGCGCTTAATTTTGATTAATTGGAAACTGCCCTTCCCCCCTTCTTTTAAACAGTGGGCCAGAGATGTGTTACAATTCCTGAGTTTGGAAAAAAATAAGACTTAGTTTAAGGGGCTCCGGGCCTAAGTTCACTGTCATGTGGCGTCCTTTCATAAATTATCTCCAAAACCAATTATAACTGTAACTGGACGAATTGATGCTGTCGTCAGGTTTTGCCTTTGATCTACTGATGTTATTCTTTCTCTTTATTGTTTTCTTTATATACACGATGTAAAAGCACAATGTATGTCTGTATGCATGTTGTGTTGTTGGTTGTGTTATGTGAATATGTATGTTGATTGTTGTTTAAATAAAAAAATAAATAAAATAAAAATAAAAAAGTATTTTAATTAAATTGAATAGCCATGTGTGAAACCCTCAGGTGAGCTGGGATCTCCTATGGAATTAAAATCGGAGAGGTGTAGTCAAGGGTGATTAAAAAGCACCCATTTGTCCCATTACACATCTCTTAATGATGGGATTTTGTTTGTGACCTAGGTAACCTACCTAAAGTTGCTTCCACTTCATTTTGCTCTTGGTTGTTGTATTGCAGTCATTGTCTCCTCTTCTTTTTGAATGACAAAAACATTTTGATTAACTGTTTGATTGTTTTGGCATCACACCTTCACACTTCAAACCTTCAAACCTTGGCTTGGCTTCAAACCTTCACACACCATGAAGGTTTTGCTGCTATTAAACAAAGGACGTTGCGTGGGGTAAAGGATGCAATTTTGCCGCCTTATGAGGTGCATGGATTATCTTCATCTCTTGGCATTCAAGCTCACTCTATTGTAGGTGTTGCTTCTCAGGTGTTATTGAAGGACGCGTCTTTCGGGAACATTTGTATGGTGGCTGGGCCTTCTCCACACACTTTCACCAAATTTTGAAGTCTGGATGTTGACTTGAATCCTGGTTCCCAGATTTTATCTGGTTGAACAGGTTTAAGTTTTTCTCAGATGTTTAACTGAATTGACAGAAAAAAAGATAATTATTGTGTTTATTTTAAACTTTTAAGGTGGGTGGGATCATTTGCACATTGGCACACATAGGACGATAACATTTCAAACAAGTCCTGCACATCCTGATTCATCGTGTCCTACAGACCCTTGAGACAACGTGTTTACAAGACGAGTGACCAGCGAAAAGATGTTGCCAAGATAATACCAAACAGGCTTGCTGTGTATTTCAGTTTAAAGAGAAACATTTGGAATGTTAATCCTTACTAAATTGTTGCCAATTTGTAAATATTTATCATGGCAAATTTGCTGTTGTTTCAAAAAAGACACTGTTGCATCAGTTCCCAGGCTTTTAATGCATTTCATAAGCTTTTAGTAAACAAAGTACTGATCTAAATAACAGAAAATGCACAGCATACAATGCTCTAATCAATGAGAGGACAGTAACTATTTACTACAGATTTATAGATGAATCACTATATTTTATGAATTAGGAGAACTACTTAAAAGACTGATGTGCAAAATGTTTTTTTATATAATTGAAAATAACTTCCTCTTTTATATATCTTTGTGTCATTCAAATATCATTCGCATTTGCATGTAGTAAAAATAACATGTCAAAGCACATTGAGCCAGTTTGACATCACTGACATCAAACATCATTGGTTCTTGGTGGAGTGATGCATTTTGACTTGCCATATTTGAAAATATGAACATTTTGTGCTCCATGGTGAGTAAATTACTTCATTTTCAGCTTTTGGTCAACTATTCTTATAAAAAATATTGTTCTTTAAAAGGGACATATCATGAAAGTCTGACTTTTTTCGTGTTTAAGTGCTATAATCGGGTCCCCGGTGCATCTACCAACCCAGAAAATGTGAAAAGTGACAACCCCAGTAACTTTGTTTTGGTAAGCATCCAACGACACTTTGGACAAAGGCGTCTGCTAAATAACTAAATGTTAATGTAAATGTAAGCCTTTCCCTGCAATAGGGTTGCCACCCGTCCCTTAAAATATGGAATCTTCCCGTATTTACAGGTAAAATGATGCGTCCCGTATCGAATACATTTTTTTTTAAACAAATGTAATTTTATGGCAAAAGTTCGAGCAAAGCATTCAAACTGTTCTGTGCTCGTCTGTGCAGCCAATAACAGAACAGTTTGCATGCTTTGCTCGAACTTTTGCCATTGCGTTAGAACTGGTTACACTGTTGTCACTTGCGCAAACCAAATGGCTACGCCGTGGGTGGAAACGTGTAATATTACGAGAGCGGTGCCTCACGAGCTCGCGCTCTGTCAGGACAATCTCATCTCATGGAATGATAATATCAAGTCAAGTCAAGTCAATGTAGGTTGTTTCAAAGCAGCTTTACAGAGATAAGCGTATAATTTAAGGTATCAGAGATTGTTTTGGCTTTATAGCCGAGTTAAGTTATTTTCCATCTAAAGTTAGTTTTGATTGATTTGCTTCCGTCGCAACGATCATTTGTTATTAAATTAGGGGCTAAGACGACACCATTCCCTCTACACAGACTTTAAACGCGAACCTGTGAGAAACGCTGATGGCGTTCACATGCACATTTAGAATGGGTTCTATAGTTATGTGCGTTAGAATATACGCAGGTTTGGAATTCCCTACAAGCCAAGCCTAAACAAAGTACTTGTCTTTCCTTATAAATTTTGATAAAGAATTTTATTTTATTTTGTTGCTTTGGGGTAGGAACGCGAAACGAATTTTCCCGACAACGCCTTATCTGTATAGTGGTAGAGGGATCCTCCATAGGGAGAGACTAGTTGGCACTTCAGCACTGCGTTGACATCGGGTCCAGGCGAAGGTCCTTCGTCAGATCTGGATACGGCCTGGATCCGGCAGGCTGCAGGAAAACCTCGGGATAAACACAGACACTAAAATTAGCGTAGATGCCATTCTTCTCATGATGTAACGAGTACATCAGGATTTATGGGAAGTGTTCCCGGTTCCGGCTGACCTAATCTATGCAGCCTAACATTAAATTATAGAAGTCTATAATGTATTATGTGAAAGCTAGGTCAAAGAGATGTGTTTTTAGTCTAGCTTTGAACTGACAGAGTGTGTCTGCTTCCCGGACAATGGTAGGAAGACTGTTCCAGAGTTTTGGTGCTAAATAGGAAAAGGATCTACCGCCAGCAGTCGATTTTGATATTCTAGGTATTAGTAACTGGCCGGAATTTTGAGATCGCAATAGACGTGACGGACTATAATGCGTTAAGAGCTCGCTCAAGTACTGCGGAGCTAAACCATTTAGTGCTTTGTAAGTGATCAGCAATATTTAAAAATTTATGCGATGTTTAATAGGGAGCCAATGCAGTTTTGACAGAACCGGGCTAATATGGTCATACTTCCTGGTTCTGGTAAGAACTCGAGCTGCTGCGTTTTGAACTAGCTGTAGTTTGTTTATAAAGCGTGCAGGGCAACCACCCAGTAGGGCATTACAATAATCTAGCCTTGAGGTCATGAACGCATGAACTAATTGTTCCGCATTTGTCAATGAGTGCATATGGCGTAATTTAGATATATTTTTAAGATGGAAAAATGCAGTTTTACAGATACTAGACACGTGACTTTCAAATGAAAGATTAGTATCAAAGAGCACACCCAGGTTCCTAACCGACGACGAAGACTTAACAGAGCAGCCATTGAGTGTTAGACAGTATTCTAGGTTATTACGTGAGGAAGTTTTTTGTCCAATAATTAGAAACTCTGTTTTTTCAGAATTTAGAAGTAGGAAATTACGAGTCATCCAATTTTTTATATCCGCTATGCATTCCGTTAATTTTGTGAATTGATAAGTTTCGTTAGGTTTTGAAGAAATATAGAGCTGAGTATCATCGGCATAACAGTGAAAGCTAATTCCATGTTTCCCAATGATATCTCCTAATGGTAGCATGTACAGAGTGAACAGCAGCGGTCCTAGTACTGAGCCTTGTGGTACACCATACTGAACTTGTGATCGATGAGACATCTCATCATTTACTGCTACAAACTGATAACGGTCAGATAAGTATGATTTAAACCATGCTAGTGCATTTCCCGTAATGCCAACATAATGTTCTAATCTATTTAAAAGAACGTTGTGGTCAATGGTGTCAAATGCAGCACTAAGATCGAGTAACACTAATAGCGAGATACAACCACGATCGGATGATAAGAGCAAATCATTTGTGACTCTAACGAGAGCTGTCTCGGTACTATGGTACGGTCTAAATCCGGACTGGAAATCCTCGCAGATATCATTTCTTTCAAGAAAGGAACACAGTTGTGAGGATACTGCCTTTTCTAATATCTTTGACAGAAAAGGTAGATTCGAGATCGGCCTGTAATTGACTAATTCTGTAGGATCAAGTTGCGTTTTTTTAAGAAGCGGTTTAATCATAGCCAGCTTAAAGTTTTTTTGGTACGTATCCTAGAGACAAAGATGAATTAATGATATTAAGAAGAGGATCTAGGACCTCTGGAAGCATCTCTTTCAGTAGCTTAGTTGGTATAGGGTCTAACATACATGTTGTTGATTTAGATGATTTAATGAGTTTAGTAAATTCTTCCTCTCCTATAGCAACGAACAAATCAAATTTTTCCTCAGGGAGACTACAATGCACTGCCTGATGCGATACTGTAGTAGACGGTTGCATAGTTATAATTTTGTCCCTGATATTATCAATCTTATAAGTGAAGAAGTTCATAAAATCATTACTGCTGTGTTGCTTGGAAACTTCTGGGCTTGAAGCTTTATTTTTCGTTAGTTTAGCCACCGTTTCAAATAAATACCTAGGATTATGTTTATTTTCTTCTAATAGGGTTGAAAAATAAGCAGATCTAGCAGCTTTTAAAGCCTCTCTGTAAGTAATTGAGCTCTCCTTCCATGAAATGCGAAAAACCTCTAGTTTTGTTTTCTTCCAGTTGCGCTCCATTTTTCTGGCTGCTCTCTTAAGGGCCCGAGTGTGCTCTTTGTACCACGGCGTTGGACTATTTTCTTTAATCTTCTTTAAGCGCAATGGAGCAACTGTGTCTAAAGTGCTGGAAAAGAGAGAGTTAAAAGTTTCTGTTGTAATATCTAGTTCTTCTAAGCTATCTGGGATGTTGAGATGATGAAACTGATCAGGAAGATTATTAATAAAGCAATCTTTAGTAGCAGAAGTGATAGGTCTCACATATTTGAAACACGGAGTCGGCTTTGCAGCCTTGGCTAAATGCAAATTACATAAGACTAGATAATGATCTGAGATGTCATCGCTCTGCTGCAGAATTTCAACGGCATCAACATCTATTCCGTGTGATAATATTAGATCTAGAGTATGATTACGACGATGAGTAGGTCCTGACACGTGTTGTCTAACTCCAATTGAATTTACAATGTCTTTAAATGCCAATCCCAATGCATCTTTTTCAATATCGATGTGTATATTAAAATCACCAACAATTAGTACTTTATCTGCAGTCAATATTAATTCTGATAGAAAGTCCGCAAATTCTTTGATAAAGTCTGTATGGTGCCCTGGTGGCCTGTATACAGTAGCCAGCACAAATCTCAAACGTGATTTATCGTTTACACTATATATATTTACATTAAGCACCAATGCTTCAAAAGAATTATATTTAAAACTTGATTTCTTAGTGGTTTTGAAACTATTATTATAAATTACAGCAACACCACCCCCTTTGCGTTTCAGACAAGGCTCATGTTTATCTTGCGGGGTTGATTCATTTAAAGTAATGTAATCGTTTGGTTTTAGCCAGGTTTCTGTCAAACACAGCACATCTAGGTTATTATCTGAAATCATATCATTAACAACGAGTGCTTTTGAAGTAAGCGATCGAATATTCAGCATCCCAAGCTTTAGCATTTGCTCATCTGTATTATAGCTGTTTTTTATTTGTTGGACATCAATTAAATTTTTAACCTTAGATGGGTTAAAACGTTTTTTGGATTTCCAAGTTCGGGGAACAGACACAGTCTCTATATGATGATAGCTAGGTGAAAGAGGCTCTATGTGATGTGATTTATCTGACCTTGGTGACGCGAGGCCGCTAGCAGACGGTCGGCTTAGCCAGTCTGTCTGCTTCCTGACCTGAGCCCCAGATTGTCATGTTTGAGCTCTAAGACTATGAGCCATATTACTAGAGAGAAGAGCAGCACCATCCCAGGAGGGATGAATACCATCTCTTTTCAACAGGTCAGGTTTGCCCCAAAAACTTTTCCAATTGTCTATGAATTCTATATTATTAAGCGGACACCACTTAGACAGCCAACCGTTAAGAGAACACAATCTACTAACTATCTCATCACTCCTGCGAACAGGAAGGGGGCCAGAGCAAATTACAGTCCTTGACATCGTACTTGCAAGTTCACACACCTCTTTAATATTAATTTTGGTGATCTCCGACTGACGGAGTCGAACATCATTAGTGCCGACATGAATAATGATCTTAGAGAATTTACGATTAGCATTAGCCAGCACTTTTAAATTTGCTTTGATGTCAGGCGCTCTGGCTCCCGGCAAACATGTGACTATGGTGGTTGGTGTCTCTATTTTCACGTTCCGTGTAATAGAATCGCCAATAACTAGGGCACAATCATTCTCAGTGGGTGTTTCACTGAGCGGGGCAAATCGATTTGTTATGGTAATCGGAACGGAAGAGTGGTTTTTAGATCCGCGACTAGAGCGATCCCTCACTGTCACCCATTTGCCCGGCTGCACAGGCTCTTCAGCCGGAACCGACTCATGTAAAGTGTTCACTATGCTATGCGCATCCAAAACATCTAAAGCACTAGCACTCTTACTATCCTCAATTAAAGTTTGGATGCGTGTTTCTAATTCTGAAATCTTCTCTGTCAACCTAACTGTCTCCTTACATTTATCACATATAAATCCTATATTGCCGACAGAGAAGGCTATACTAAACATGTGACATGAAGTGCAGGTGACAATAACAGGACAAGACATTACTCACCGTGTTTGTTGAGTGATTCTTACTCACCTGAGCTTTTTATGAACTCAAAGGCACGGACGCGCGAGAGAAAAATAAATAAATAAAAAATAGCTAAGCGCACAGGTGGCGCGTTGACAGGCTAGCGAATTACTAGCGTGTTGTGCTAGTAGTACTAATAACAAAAGCTAGCGATGTTAGGTTAATCTGAGATGTTGGGTAAAATGTAGTAGTATAAACAACTAGAAATGATAGTAAATGATGGTTCAAAACAAAGAAATACAAGGCTAAGACGGAGCTTACAGCACCGAAGCAACAAACACACTCACAGCAGGCAGCGAGGCAGACAGGAGCAATCCAGAAACTATCAATAGCGGTGTTCATTTCGACACGGAGTCGGACAATAATGCCTACAGAGTCAGAGAATGTATGCTGTATGGAGATAGAACAGGTACTGTATAGTTTAGTTTAATTACAGTTATAACTTATTTGTCATCTGCTTTTATCCACAATTATACAAGCCTGCTATAGCGGACCCCGTCTGAATGATGGCCAAAAATATACTGATGAGTTTAATGAAGTTTATTGTACATCACACAAAAGACGAAGCATCAGTTTTACTCCAGAAAATCACAGTAAGAGCTGAATAAACACAGTATAAGAAGTGCACACATTAATTATCATCAACATACACAGCGAATTACACACCACACTGGTAACACTTTATAATAACTGCATGCTATTAATCATTAGTTAAGCATTACTAAACAGTTAATTCATCATTTATAAAGCATTAATATACATTAATAAACAGTTTATAAATACAGCATATCTATAATGTGTTTAATAATTGTATTTTCATACTTTATTAATGATTCATTTATCATTTCTAAATGAAGTATAGCATTATTTACAAACCAGTTACATTGTTTACCATTATTTACAAACTAGGTGTTGTCTTTGATTAAGAAGATCACTTAGAAAGGGTAAGTAAATGTAGTAGATTCAGGTAGTTATAAAGCATTTAGTAGTGGTCATTTAACTATTTTGTGAGCTCATCTAAAGTGATGACTATTTATGCTTTGTAAAGCATTTACAAAGGAGATTTAAAGGCTCACTGATCTTCTAAACAGAAAAAGGAAACAAACACAACACATTGATACAGAACATACAAATATTTAACAGCCTTTACATCTCCTTTGTAAATGCTTTGCAAGGCATAAATAGTCCTCACTTTAGATGAGCTCACAAAAATAGTTAACTGACCACTACTAAACGCTTTTACCTAACTACCTGAATTAACCATGAATTACAGTAGAAATACATGTTAATAAAGCATTTATTAACACACTAAGTAACTATTACGATATGTCTGAATAATAATATGTATTTAAACAGTTTATTAATCATTTACTTACACTTTCTAAGTGATCTTATGAACCACTGACATCTCCTAAATAACCAGTTTGTAAATAATGCAATACTTAATTTAGAAATTATAAATTGATCATTAATAAAGTATGAAAATACAATTATTAAACACATTATAGATATGCTTATCAATCAAGAACAAAGCATTTTTTAACTGTATTTATAAACTGCTTAATAATGTCTATTAATGCTTTATAAATGACGAATTAACTGTTTACTAATGCTTAACTAATGATTAATAGCGTGCAGTTATTATAAAGTGTTACCAAAACACTTGTTACAACTAACAGTAAACAAATATATACACAGCTTTTAATGTGCTTAATAAACTGGTAAACTTTATATCAGTAAAACAACTCCTATGAACTGTAATAAAGTGCATGCTCTTCCTTTCATTACTGCAGTGACCAGGGACATGCACAGACATTTTGAGGGGCAGGGGCTCAAATGAAATAAAGGGCACTTCTCATAATTACGTTTTTTTTTTTTTTACAAAAAAGTATATATATTAACGCAACTCTGACTTCCTTTTTAAAAAATTAATTTAAAAAGTTAATTAATTTTATCTTCCTCAAACTCACGCAATTGTTTCATTTTCATAAGATGTCTACAAAATAATCAGTTCACACAAAAACCATGGTCTCCTTAGTATTCACTAGGTTTTTAGAGCAGCAAAGGAAACCATTCCACAATGTGCATGTTTTGAAAACATTTTCTATGCTACTAGTTTCAAGTATATATTTAGAACAACCTAAATAACTGCATCAAGCAGAGGGGCGTGTTTTACTAATAATTTGTTTATTTTTGCACAAGGCACTACATCATTTTAATTATTTTGGTGTTATCAGAATACATAACACTTTAAAATCAACACAAATATTCACTCTAAACTGAAGAGGGCTGTTGCTGCTATTTTGTTAACTTTACTGAAAAAATCACTGCAAAAATGATTGACAAAACACAAAAATACAGCAATTTAATACAATTATTACAAAAAAAAGGTCTTCTACTTCAAAATAAAATCTGTTACTTCCATTCCCTGGTTGTCTCTCCTTCCTCCCTTACAGCGACAACCTTCTGGGGGCCACGTCCCTGTAGATGTTTATGCATGTACACACACACACCCACACATACACACAGGCTTGGAAGGGTTACTTTAAAAATGTATTCCGTTACAGTTACAAATTACTTCATAAAAAAAGTATTTAGTAACGTAATCCAAGTACTATAATATTAAAGTAATGTAACTGATTACTTTTGGATTACTTCAAGGTCACGTATATAAATAAAGTCAAGCAAGAAGAAATATTATTAAAAAAAACAACAAAAAAAAAACTTTTATTTATTAAAAATTTGGTCCAGTGTACAATATTTTCAAAATATACACACAGGCCTGAATATATATTTATGTAAAGGGCTATACAGACATCTAGTGGCTAATGTATGGTATTACAGATTATTTTGTTTTATTTTTCACAAATTTTTAACTAAAAAATAAAAACACAACATTTAAAAATTTTACACAATCTACATATAGACCCCTTCAATGTTTGTAAACATCGAACGCCTAGGTTGGGTGCGCGCGCAGCATGGGGTCAGAAAAATGGTGCGGCTAATAGATCGGCATATATATGCACTGTCTTTGCCATCACAGGAACGGGAACAGAACCATAATAAACTTGTTTTAGCTAATGGCGATTGTCTGCCTGATTAGAGTCCTGCACGGGTTCGGACGGGTGACCCGCAAATTTTGCTCAAACGGGTGAAAAATATCCAAAGTGTGTCGGGTCAGACACGGGGGAAACACGGGTTTAAAACAATCACATGCAAACGTAAAAATATATTCAGATTTTTAGGAACACGTCTACAAAAATATGCCTGATTGCCTGTATTTCAAGTTGATAAAATAATTTAAAATCCACATCAGTTTATTTGTCCACGCGCCACGCCCTCCCAGGATCTTTCACTTTTAAAAATGCATCATAAAGAAAGAATAGCTAGTGGAGATTGTAAAGTTGTCGACAGTCATCAAAAATCAAGTCCAGTGTGTGGGAGAAATTTGGAGTTATCTGAAGAAAATATTGTGAACGGCTTATTTGCTGCATGCATTTTCGTGTTGGATAGCCGCAAATGTGGAACTTCATCGCCGAGGAACCACGCAGAGAACTGTGGTAACAAAACCAAGCAGTTCTGTCGAACCGTGTTTTTTATTTTTTTTATTTAACACTGTTAAGTATGTGTATTTTTTATATAATAAACGGGCAGACTGGGACAATGCTACGATCAAAGATGCTCGTGTTTGTAGTGTTATTGTGTTATATGACAGTTATTGTGACAACAACGGTATAGTTAAGCCCTGGTAAGTAAACAAATGTTTTCTGACTGGTTTAATAGTTAGGTGAAGTTCGATATCTGGCATTAATTGTGACCTGTGTCATGCTACTTATAGCAGCAGTATCTGAACCATAGACTGTAAAAAAATAGTTCTGAACAGATGTCGTCTATTTTTTATTTTTTTTTAACGGATGAGATCCTGCAGGAATCCGGAAAAACTTGACTCCACAACTGGTGTGATTTTCACAGTCCACGACGCAACAATAAGGCATTTTTTCTTGACGAGAAATTCTCTGGTTAACACACAATTCAATGGGATGGAATGAACTTTCTGACCCCGACATGCGCACTGCGAACTTAGAATTTTCCTGTGACGTCGACCGTGAAAGGGGTCTATTAAGCCGCGTTTCCACCGCAGGAACTTTCCCCAGGAACTAGGAACTTTGGGCTGGTACTCGATGTGTTTACACCGCAGGAACCAGGGTCTAAATGAAGTTCCGGGTAAATATTTCCCCCTCCGATAGTCCCTGCTCACGAGGTAGTACTTTTTCAAAGTTCAGGAACTTTCAGGGGTGGGACTTGTGCGCTGCACAAGCTGATTGGTTGTGTTCACGCCGCATTTTGGTTGGATGACTCCACGCAGCATTTTCTTTATTTTTAACCTCCCTTTTAAAAAGTGGCTTCATGCTGTAAAGTTGTCTGTCTGCAAATATGGAATTTAATAAAAAAAAACTGGGGGACTGGCGACGAGTTTCAGGCTTTATTATTTGGGTATTTGTGGAAGAGGAAACTTTCTGCGCGTTCGTCACAGCCATCTCACGGCCAATGTCCGCAATAGCTGATAACATACAATTTTATATCTAACGTTAGCATTACGAGCTCTGAACACGCTTTATCAGTGCTCGTCTCTTTTCTGCCACAGCTTTTAATATTAAGTCATTATATGTTTACACATTGTCATCTATTGCAAGGCAAACCATGTTACAAATTTACTATAACAGGATTGAAATAGCGCATTGAGGTTGGTAACAAACAACTATTTACAAGACTGTCACTATTTATGATTGATAGACGGGGTTCAGGCTTTTTTTAAGAGTATTTGCGCAAAAGGAAATTTTTGTGCGTTCGTCCCAGTCATCTCACAACGTACCTTGTCTAATTTTATACGCACACGAGCTTTCTGAACACGCTTTAGTATCAGTGCTCGTCTATTTTGTTATGTTAATTAGCCTACCTCGTTAGTAAACCAATAACTGCAGCACAGTTTGAATCTCCTTCATACTTATAAATGTGGCGCTCAAAACTGATTACTGTCCGTCGCAGACTGGGAGGAGCAGTTGCGCGCAGTTTACCTTCCCGGTACTTTAGACCGCGGTGTAAACGCAGAAATCAACCGGTCTGGGGCAAAAAAGGTTCCTGGGAAAAAAGTTCCTGGGACAAATTGTTCCGGGTAATTTCGGTGGAAAAGCGGCTTTAGTTTATTTTAAAATAGGCCTACATGTTGGCTAAAGCCGTGATCTTTCTTAATTTGCCTGACTGAACTTGGGGCGTTGGCAGTGGGAGTTCCCCTACGTTAAGTTACCTAGACAGCGAACATCCCGTTACGCGAGAAAAGATTAAGAAAGGACATTTTGGGTACTAAAAAAGCTACTCTCCTAATTTCTACAAAATAGCAGCAGAATTTCCATGAATAAAAACAAATTTACCCGCAGACAGCATCGTTTCTACTAGCAGCAGTGATTCAATCTGCGTCAGCTGTAGACAGCTGTTATTTGCGCATGCACCAGCGGGTGGCACACGTGAGTCATTACTGGCAACAGAACCAGGAACTATAATTAATTATGCCAAAATACAGATGTATTTAGTTTTAAATGAAACCATTGTAATCCTGAAAGTATTCCCCCTTTTTTCAAAATGTAACTATAATCTGATTACTAAGTTTTTTTACGTAACTGTAACGGATTACAGTTACTGGATTTTTGTATTCTGATTACATAACGCCGTTACATGTATTCCGTTACTCCCCAACCCTGCATACACAATAACTGATGGTGACTGACATGGACTTAGTTTCACATTTGAGGGAGGACTGTATCATCATCATCAAATAAAAACTTCAAAATCCACATTTAGATGAAGTTTGTTTTAAACCTACTACAATCTAAAAAAAATTCTGTGGCTTAGTAAATATTACAGAAATATTTAACTTTATTAACTTAATAAAATCTCTGAAAATCTTACTTGATTGTTTGAATTAAACTTACCAAAATAATTGAGTAAAAATTCAATAAAAGCCAATATCATGTATGTGGTTGTATGGAATACTATTTTATAAAGGTTTAGAGGAAATAAAAAAAGTTAAATTACTCATAAATAAAAAGTTAATTTATAATTATTGTTATTTTTAATGATTAATGTTAACTTATTTCTACTCAGTTTTATGTATTAATGTACCAGATGCAGTTACTCAGATTTACTAAATTTTTTAGAGTGTATCCTCCATCTGTTTGCATCTGTAGATTTCTTCTAAATTCACCAATTTAGATTTCTAAATTTCAGGAGGAAAGACTCTTGAAGTCATTAACTGGGGACGTTCTGTATGCAAATTAGGCGTCAACTAGTTAAATGGATAGTTCACTTTGAAATTAAATTTTGGTATGTTTTAGCTTACCTCAAGGGCATCCAAGATGTAGGTGTCTTTTTTTCCGCAGTAGTTTCAATTTTGATATTTTTAGGTCAAACCGTTCTTGTCTTTCAGTCCTATAATGCAGGTCTGTGGTCACTGTCTCAAATAGCATGCACAGAGTCCAAATTAAAATAATTCTCCATCGTCCAAATTAAACAATTCCCCATCGTAAGTACACATTGATGGCCTAAGACCCGAAACGAGCGGTTTGTGTGAGAAAACGAACAGTACTTATATCGTTTTTAGCTCTTATACACAGCCACGTCCAAGTTATCTGAGGGCGCGCGCGCATCCTGGTGTGTGACGTGTACGCAGACTGGTGCATAGATATATACACTAGATGTCGCCTTAAAGACATTCGTTCCAATGAACTGCCGTAGACAAGGCGACATCTAGTGTATATGTCTATGCACCAGTCTGCGCACACGTCACACACCAGGATGCGCGCGCACCCTCAGATCACTTGCACGGACCTGATATTTAGATATACTATTCTTCAATAAATATATTTGTTTGACAGGGAAGCTGTGCGCAAAAAGGAATATATATTATTTTTCAAAAATAGAAAAAAAGCACCCCAGAAAAAAGGGCACTTTCTCTCCAGGAATAAAAAGGGCAGGTGCTCAAGCCCCCTTTGATGTCTATGTGTGCACGTGCCTGGCAGTGACCAGTATCACTCCGGAGACTGTAAGCTGGATCACGAACAGTTGGTACAGATCCATCCTCAAGTAACAATGAGAGTAAATGTTCATTCTTACATCTTATAACAAAACACCTCAATCGCTTAGAAGACATTCTTGTCTTCACCTGCTCCAGCGTCGAAACAATGGCGGACTGAGTGTACAGCTCACTCAGTGTCTGTGCTCATACTGCAGTGTCCATCAACAGTCATGGGAGGGTGTAACGGTGGTGACCACCCTGGCACAAAAAGCCTTTCAAAGAAATAATAAATTCTTTCTGTTCGGGCGCCAGCCAGGAATTTCCTGACAAAGATGGTATTTTTCCCCGGATAGCAAAAACCACCGGTTACAATATTTAAAAAAAAAAAAATATATATATATATATTTGTCAGCGACAACTGTTAGCAAAAAGAAGAAATTTATTTTCCAATGTCCCAAAAACAACACATAAAACAACCTTCAAGAACAAAAACAACAACAAAAAAAATAAAATAAAAAAACTGTTCAACAATGCAATTCAAGGGTGAAAAGAAAAAGAAAAAAATCCCTGTAGCAATCGCCGCGTCACCTGTGTCACGTTTCCAATAGGCAGATTCGCGTCCAGGACCATTCATAAAAAAAAACATAGAATAAACATTCTGTTAATTAGTTCAAAGTTACTAACATCAACAAACTTAAAAGGTACAATAATCAATAAACAATCACAGTAATACTTATAAACATATCAAAAGTGCGTGCGTGAATGTTTTGCGAGTGCGTGCGTGAATGAATGAGTGGGTGTAATGGCGGCGCACAGGTACTGACAAGTTTGTTGCTTATGAAGGGATCTAGGGGGTGTTATTGTCAGGCACCGTTTCGGCGGATTAAGCAGCCCATACTTGTCTTCAGCTTTATTAAAACCAGATGATCAGGATGTGCAACGCAGTGAAGTTGAGTGAACTCCGCGACGCACCAGACATCACTCACAGGAAACCTCAGCTCACAAGCGGCCGTCTCTCCCCTTCATACGGTAATACTAATCCAAACAATCACTCCCACAGCTTCAAACCTTCGGATGACGCGACCTCTCTCAGGTACGAACCCACATTTATATCCTCCTTGCCTCCGCCGTTAATTGAAAAGCGCCTCCCCATACACGCAAAGTGAAAGTAAAAATAAAAGTAAACAAAACTAAGATGTGGCGTAAAGCTCCTTTTTTTTTTTTTTTTTATAATCGCCACAAGGGGCTTGTGCAAAAGTACGTCACATTGCCCAGAATCTGAAAACGGCTTGTTCTGAGACACTGCTTATGATTTATAGGGATAAAAAAAAAAAGCACTGGCTGGATTTTTATCATTATAGGGTAGTAGGTGCCCGAAATCCAAAGGGGAACACACAGGAGATAATTTAGGAAATAACTCACAACCACGTAAAATTAAGCAATTAAATTAATTTGAATTTGAAAAAAAAAAAAAAAATAGAAAATTAAAATTTTCAACACTGAAAGGAAAAGGAAAGGAAAAACTCCACTTTTAGACTACTGCTGCATCTCAATTCACCTACTTATCCCACATAGCAACATTGTGATGGCCCAGATCTGGCCCACATCAGGCACATAGCAATGTCACATGTCAGCCAAGAGCAAAGAAATAAACCAGAGCTGGACCTTATCTGAGCCACAAAATCTGTGTATATTAAATAAGGAGTCTGTTTTTCTGTTCTCTTCTTTCCTTCAGTGATTCTGCTTGTTAACTGGCTTATTAAGGCTGAAATGACTCCATATTTATTAAATACAGATTTTGTCTGCTTGTGGCCCAGATCTGGCAAACATGAATTTGAAGACACAAATCTGTGCCCTGACGCAGTTCTCGAACCGTGTCAGGCTCCACCCCCTCACTATCGTCCAGGTCCCTCAGCAGGTCGTCTTGTTATGCCTGTAATATCGACATGTTGTGTACGACATGCACCAGCCTGACCTGCTGCCGTACGCTTTTCCCAGTAACATAGATGATGTCCTTAGGGGCTTAGAGGGAAGCGCCGGAGTCTCAAACCCCTCCGTGAGATCCATTTGCAAACCCCACGATCTGAGCTTCCGTGCTGCCTCGGCAACGGCGGGGCCGAACCGCAGAGAGCGATCACCTGAACACCCTCCTCGAAGAGTGACAGACGAGAGCCAAGTGTGCAAAGCGGCAGCCTCTCACAATGCCCCCTCAAAGGCTGACAGAGCATGCTCCACTCCCGAACACATCATATAAAGTTTGTGTCTATCCCAACCCATAAGGAAACGAGGGCAGGGAGAAGCACACAACTTGAATGATTGTTTGTTTGCCATTTTTTTCTTATATTGAGCTGTACTATATTGGGACAGACAACAATAAATAAGACAGACAGTATGAACACAGAATGCTTGCTGAGTCCCAGAAGCTAACGCTGGTCATTCTGGATTCCTGGTCATGTTCACTCTCTCCATTGGACAAGTTGACACATGTGGTTCAGACGCAATCACGCGGGGGCGTTCCCAAAGCGCCATCAACGCAGCGTGAGTTCCCTCAAAAGGGAACTGCCTAATGTTACTGAATGAAATGTCAGCCCAGGACGAGCAGTACTGTGCAAGCATTAGGGGTGTTGATGAACTTGATCTACTCCATCTATGTTTTGATCATTATTCTGAATTCGATCTTGATGTAGTCTTTGATAAAAATGTGATTTTCTCAGCTTTTTGCTCAAAATTACGCTGGCAAGGAAAGAGTTAATATATTAATATTTAATATTTGTTTATGTGTCCTTTTTAAACAGCCCAAGCATACATACAGGCCTATAGAAAGATGTGTAAACAAATCTATAAGAAAAAATATATAAAACATATAGCAACTATAAAAAACTTTATAAATAATAAATCAGCTCCATATTGGATTCCAAATGATCAAGGACTTAGGGTGTTCCATTTAAAAACATTTTAAGGGTTCCGGCACTATTGGGCACCCGTGCAACGTAAGCAATGACGTACACCCAAGTGAACGAGATGGAGAGAAGTTACCAAGGGAAGGGCGTAAAAATTTGTTCTTAGAACTAAACCATAACAGAGCATACACGTGTCGTTGTTGTGTCAAGTTTTTTATGTTTCAGTACAGATGAAAAAAACATTCATTGTCAGTGGCGGAACTAGAGTTCCCTTTCGTAGTCACTCCGAGTTACGTCGGATGACGACGAATGGGGTTTCGCTTAGAAAGCCTATCATCTTCGAGTATATAAAACGAGCCAATGGCAAATAAATGCCATGGGTCTGCGGAATTTGCATAGCGTATCTCCGCCCCCCCCCGGGGGTATATAAGGAAGTGCGCTGGCAACATGCAGATATGTTTTCGCTTCGGAGCCAAGTTGATGTACTTCTCTCCACAAGCCAATCCTGAGATTCATCTCTTCTCTTCGAACGAGCCTCTCTCCAAGTGTTGGTGTGACAGCGAGTTCCAGCGAGTGCACATTCCCTGCTTATCTGTGCAGTGATTTGCCAGTGTTTGTGTGTTCTCTCCCTGGTCGCTTCAGCATTTGCGGAGAAATCTCCTTTCTAAAAGAGCTTGCACGCGGCACGTCTTTTTAAAGATGCCTCGCCCGTGCACTTCTGGTTGCGGTCTTCTCATTTCTGACTCTGATGGGCACAATCGCTGTCTTGTGTGTCTGAGTATTGAGCACGCTAAGGCAGCGTTTGTGGATGAGTCATGTTCCCATTGCGGGAACATGCCCATCGCACGGTTGCGGTCTAGACTCAATGACCTTCATGGTAGAGTCCCCTCATCCGCACCCCGATCTACGGGCTCCGCGAGGAAGATGTGATGTCGATCGCTGCATCACAAGGTGGGCAGGAGTCCTTGGGAAGTGAGGATTCGGCTGTGCTGCCACCTTCGGGTGTCCCAGCATTGCCTGAGTCTGATCCCGAGATGACAGCCATGCTTTCCTGGGCAGCCGCGGCCATCGGGCTTGAGTGGTCCCCGCCACCTGGTCCGGTGCGCTCGCGGCTGGACGATTGGTTTTTGGGTGCCGCCGCTGATCCTCGTCAGCGCGTGACCCCAATGCCTTTTTTCCCAGACGTGCATGAGGAGGTCACGAGGTCCTGGAAGGCACCCTTGTCTTCCCGTGATCGCTCGGCGACCTCCTCCGCCTTGCCTCCTCTCGATCAGGCGGCCGCCAAAGGGTACACTGGGGTTCCCCGGGTTGAACGCTCCAGGTGATGATGATGTCCACTTGCGTGGTCCAGGAGAGACATCTGTGGCTCAACCTGGCCGATATGCGTGAGGCCGAGCGGACCTGGTTCCTTGACACTCCCATATCCCAGGCTGGCCTCTTCGGCGGGGCGGTTGAGGACTTTGCCCAGCAGTTCTCGACAGCCCAGAAGCAGACTGAGGCTCTCAAACATGTCCTGCCCCGACTGCCAGCTGCTGCCTCCACCCAGCCGTCGAGGGCCGGGGGAGAATCCTTGGTTTTCCCACTCCCGCTGCTCGTCCCACGACTGGCAGCACCATAATGTGGTTAAAGAAAGAACTCACTTTCCCATCTCTGAGCACACAGAGTTCTCGGATGACAGTGCGCACCGCTCTCGAGCCTCGCCACTCTCGTCCCCCTCTGTCGCCAGACCCCTGCCAGAGCACGCCCCTGTGGGACACTGGTCCTCCCCTGGCCTCCTCTGGAAGGACGCGGCTAATGACCGTGCCCCCGCACCGGGCCGCTATGCCACCCACGCCTGGGCCGGTCATTCCGCCTCGCTGCACCACCGAGGGTACGTCTGTGTTCCGCATGACCCCGCTGGTACAGTTCCTGGAAGCCTGGTTAGAGCTTCCCAGGCAGTCCCGCTTAGTCGCGAGGACCATCAGGCTCGGCTACGCGATTCAGTTCGCGCGGTCTCCTCCCCGTTTCAGGGGAGTCCGCTTCACTATGGTCGGTGGCAATGCCCCGGTTATGAGAGTGGAGGTCGCTACCTTACTGGCGAAGGGTGCGATCGAGACGGTCCCTCCAGCCGAAATGAGGTCCGGCTTTTACAGCCCTTACTTCATTGTACCGAAGAAATCCGGTGGGTTACGACCAATCCTCGACTTGCGTGTCTTGAACCGCTCCCTTCACAGGATGCCGTTCAAGATGCTCACGGCCGAACGCATTTTCGAGTGCATACGGCCGCAGGATTGGTTTGCAGCGATCGACCTGAAGGACGCCTACTTTCATGTCTCCATTCTTCCTCGACACAGACCGTTTCTACGGTTTCCTTTCGAGGGGCAGGCATACCAGTACGCGGTTCTCCCTTTCGGGCTAGCCCTGTCTCCTCGCGTCTTCACGAAGGTCGCGTGTCCCCTTCGGGAACACGGGGTTCGCATCCTGAACTATCTCGACGACTGGCTGATCCTAGCTCACTCTCGAGACCAGGTTTGCGAACACAGGGACCTTGTGCTCCGGCACCTAGCTCGTCTGGGCCTTCGGGTCAACTGGGAGAAGAGCAAACTCTGCCCCATGCAGAGGATCTCTTTTCTCGGTTTGGAGATCGACTCGTCGCCATGTGCGCGCAGCTTACGAGCGAGCACGCGCAATCACTGCTGACTTGCCTTCGTCAGTTCGAGGGCAAGAGTGTGGTCCCACTGAAACTATTTCAGAGGCTCCTGGGGCATATGGCATCCGCAGCTGTAGTCACGCTGCTCGGGTTGCTTCATATGAGACCACTTCAGCTTTGGCTTCGTGATCGAGTCCCGAGGTGGGCATGGCATCACGGCACGCTCCGAGTTCCAATGACTCCGACCTGCCGTCAGACCTTCACCCTGTGGTCGAACCTCAGTTTTCTTTGGGCCGGAGTGCCCTTGGAACGAGTGTCCAGGCATGTTGTTGTGTCAACAGATGCTTCCACCAGGGGCTGGGGCGCCATGTGCAATGGTCATGCTGCCACGGGATCCTGGACAGGACCCCAGCGCCTTTGGCATGTCAATTGCCTCGAGTTGTTGGCTGTACGTCTTGCCCTGCACCGCTTCCGGGCGTTGCTCAGGGGTCAACATGTACTAGTCCGGTCAGACAATACCGCGACTGTAGTGTACATCAACCGTCAAGGTGGTCTGCGCTCCCGCCCTATGTCACAACTCGCCCGCCACCTCCTCATATGGAGTCAGAAGCATCTGAGGTCGCTTCGAGCCATTTATATCCCGGGAGACCTGAACCAGGCGGCCGACGAGCTGTCTCGGCTTCGGCCTCTCGCTGGAGAATGGAGACTCCATCCCCAGACGGTTCAGCTGATTTGGGGTCAGTTCGGGGACGCACAGGTAGACCTGTTTGCCTCCCGCGACTCGTCCCATTGCGACCTGTTTTATTTCCTGACCGAGGGCACGCTCGGCACGGATGCACTGGCGCACAGCTGGCCCCGGGGCCTCCGCAAGTATGCGTTTCCCCCAGTGAGCCTTCTTGCGCAGACCTTGCGCAAGATCAGGGAGGACGAGGAGCAGGTGATTTTGGTTGCCTCGTATTGGCCCAACCGCACCTGGTTTCCAGAACTTATACTCCTCACGACAGCACCTCCCTGGCCAATCCCTCTGAGGAAGGACCTTCTTCTAAACATCAAGAACCCACGAAATGACCGATCAGTGTCGTGCTTTCCTTCCTGCAAGAAGGGTTGGAGCGAAGGCTGTCTCCCTCCACCCTGAAAGTGTATGTTGCTGCCATTGCCGCACGTCACGACGCAGTTGATGGTAAGTCTCTGGGAAAGCACGACCTGATCATCAGGTTCCTGAGAGGAGCAAGGAGACTGAATCCTCCTCGCCCTCCTCTCGTTCCCTCTTGGGACCTCTCAGTGGTTTTAACTGCCCTGCAGAGTGCTCCCTTTGAGCCTCTGCAATCAGTGGAGCTTTAGTTCCTGTCAATGAAGACAGCGCTCCTGGTTGCATTGGCCTCCATCAAGAGGGTAGGGCACCTGCAGGCATTTTCGGTTGACGAAGCGTGCCTGGAATTCGGACCGGCTAACTCTCACGTGATCCTGAGACCCCGGCCTGGATATGTGCACAAGGTTCCCACCACTCCCTTTCGAGATCAGGTGGTGAACCTGCAAGCGCTGCCCTTGGAGGAGGCAGACCCAGCCTTGGCACTGCTCTGTCCAGTACGTGCACTCCGTACTTATGTAGACAGAACGCAGTGTTTCAGGACCTCAGATCAGCTCTTTGTCTGTCATGGTGGGAAGCTGAAGGGAAAGGCTCTCTCCAAGCAAAGGTTGTCTCACTGGATAGTGGACGCCATTGCTTTGGCATACCAGCAGCAAGGTCGACCATGCCCCCTTGGTGTGACGGCCCACTCCACTCGGAGTGTGGCATCCTCTTGGGCTCTAGCGCATGGCGCCTCGTTAACAGACATCTGCAGAGCTGCAGGCTGGGCGACACCTAACACATTCGCGAGATTCTATAATCTCCGAGTGGAGCCAGTTTCTTCTCATGTACTCGCTTCAACTAGCCGGTAAGAGATTCTGCTCAGGTGTCTTCGCTTGCTCGCCATTCCTCTCCACGGATGGGATACGTGCGATATTCTTCTCAGGTGAGCCTAATAAGCCCTGAGTCTCCTCCAGCACTGACGACGTCAACGCCAGAGTTATGCCACTGGCAGCTTTCGCGCTTGGCTAGGTGCTTCCATGTGCATATTCCACTGTAAGCCTCCTTGAGCATGTGTCTTTCCCTTGGCAAGCCACCTTGCCACCCCTGGGGTTGAAATATTCCACCTGCGGCTGGACACCCCAGTGATACTCCATATGCAGCCCCCCGGGGTCATATGTGTATTCCAAGTCCCCCCCTTCGGGTTGGGCATAATTGCATATTTCCACTGAGATATGCTTCCCAGTGTACCTTGGTATTCCTGTGTTAAGTAGGACTCCTTCGTCCGTGCTAGTCTCACGACAGGGAGCTCAGACTTACGCAGGGCACTGGAAGACAGTCGAGAGGTGGCGTGATTACACTGGGAACCCCATTCGTCGTCATCCGACGTAACTCAGAGTGACTACGAAAGGGAACGTCTCGGTTACGTATGTAACCCTCGTTCCCTGAGTAGGGAACGGAGACGTTACGTCTCCCTGCCACTTCCGCTGTACCGCTGGAACGCCTGAGTTCAGTCTCGGCTCCTCAGCGAAGACATATCTGCATGTTGCCAGCGCACTTCCTTATATACCCCCGGGGGGGGGCGGAGATACGCTATGCAAATTCCGCAGACCCATGGCATTTCTTTGCCATTGGCTCGTTTTATATACTCGAAGATGATAGGCTTTCTAAGCGAAACCCCATTCGTCGTTGTAACATAAACGACTCTGGGTAAATGCGAATTAGCTCAAGGATATAGGGAATTTTGGAAATATTAATAATCATAACTCATGGTCATAATAATTCAGAAATCGCATGTACATTTACTTTATCAATTATCTAGATTACCTTGTTCCGTAACTGGTCTGGTCATCAGTTATTCGTCCAGCGAATAAATGTAAGATTATCACAGTTAGGAAGGGGTATTTACAAACTCCAAGAAAGTTTATCTTCTGGCCACGAACATCAAACTTTCTGAGTTTATTAATTAAAACTACTCAATGTAGTCTATAATATCGAGCTTGTAGCTTAATTAGATCTTTTGTTTTATTGACTTTATAAAAGCGGGTTTTCAAACACAGAGACAGTGAAAAGTATAAATGGATTTTAATAAATGCAAAACTAGAGAGATTATATGAGCTAGAAATATAAACGTACGTAAAAATGCAAACAATAAAACAAACAAACATTTAACCAAACAAGAACATACGTGATCAGAATGAAAGAAAGAAAGAAAGAGATATATATATATATATAGAGAAGGGAAAAGCAAGTAATTATTACATACAGAAACCTAAGTTCACGAGACACCTGGAATCAGCTTTTAGACAAATATAAATATACTTGCAAGTTTGGTCTCTGTTCGAGTGATGCTGAGGCAGGAAGTGCGGACGGTGTCCTGTTTTTGCTGCGTCTTCCGGTGTCGCGGGAAGCTTGAAAGGCTCACTGAATGTAACGTTTACCGGAAAATAAGATTCATCTCCCGTGAAGGGAGAGGCAAATATATATATCTTAGTTGCAAAAACGGCAGCTACGACTCAAACATGTGTTCGTTCGATAGAGAAGGCCGGAGCCTTCTTCAGAT
This sequence comes from Scardinius erythrophthalmus, assembly GCF_964197995.2. Lineage (NCBI taxonomy): Eukaryota > Metazoa > Chordata > Actinopteri > Cypriniformes > Leuciscidae > Scardinius > Scardinius erythrophthalmus. The sequence goes on from NC_138229.1 coordinate 34,824,857, forward strand.
GTTCCTTGAAGCCGGGGAGAAGAGGAGGAAGGGTGAGAGATCAGGGTGAGAGAGAGCGAGAAGAGGAGGTCTCTTCATTTTAAAAGACATCTGTTTAAACCCTCTTTTTGGGACACCAGCAAATCAGATCTTCTGATCTGAAGCGGGAAGAAAGTTTCTTTGTTGTGAAGAAACGCCTACTTTGACTTTGTCATGTGAGAGATAGAATTCGTATTTTCTCTTTCAGAAAAGATAATACCCATAAGAATACATTTCATTGTAATCTCATACATATATGCAATTCCGTGAGATCAATACGATTAGAATGATACCAGACATGGTGTACAGAATATGGGAATACAGATATGCATTTCTAATGTAGGATTCTGAGCATTTTAAGAGTCAATTGATTTCTATGATAGAACATAGAAAATCTCAATCTGCCATGGAAATTATACACACAAAAACATGGCTATTGGATCGCATGTGTGGAAGTGTATGTTTCAAAGTCCACGAGTGTTTGTGTGTGGAGTGGAATGTCTTTGAGGCTGGTCACGTGATTCAAAGGCATGTGGTTTTTACAGAGAGGGGGAATTTTAAACAACAGGGTTCCCTCTGTTTACGCCAATGTGTGACTCAAATGTCTCTCTGGGGAGCCACAAAGGTGCAATTTTGACCGTTCAAGCAGACTTAGAGGCGCCATGAACAGACTTGTTGTCTTCTTAGACAACGAAGGGTGTGTTTGCGAGATCAGGATTCACTAATTTGAACAGCATGTGACCGGATGTCATAGTCATTGTCGTTACATCGTCATCCGATGTAACGTCTCCGTTCCCTACTCAGGGAACGAGGGTTACATACGTAACCGAGACGTTTTATACATGGGGTGGACACTTTTTTGGGGGTACACACACACACACACACACACACACACACACACACACACACACACACACACACACGCACACACACACACACACACACACACACACACACACACACATTTCATGGCACTCCAGAATATTTTGTTGTATGAATATCTGAACATGCAATATATCAAAAGAAAGAACAGACCCTCTGCTTTTAAACAATAATACGTTTTATTCTAGCTTCGTGCATCCTTTTTTATCAACACTTGAAGGTTGGTAAGTTTCATAAAAAAGCAACATGAGCAAAAAGCTGAGAAAATCGCATTTTTATCAAAGACTACATCTAGATCAGATTCAGAATGATGATCAAAACACAGATGAGTAGATCGAGTCCAAAGCTTCACAATCCTAAAGTGATCACATTATGATATCGCTTGTTTCTGCTTCTTCTTTGCCTGCGTTTTGATCTGGAGGTACTCCATCAGACAGACTGGCTAAACCGACCGTCTGCTAGCTGTCTCACGTCGCTCAGGTCAGATAAATTCCATCACATAGAGCCTCTTTCACCTGGATATCATCATATAGAGACTGTGGGCCCTATCTTGCACCCAGCACAATTGACTTTGTACACCGACGCATGTATAATTCCTATTTTGCACCCGCGCACAACGGACTTTTCCCTCCACAGACGCACATCGGTAAGCTAGCAAATGCATTTGCGCTCCTGGGGGCGGTTCAGCGCAAAGAGGAGGCGTGTTCCGGCGCAAACGTATTTTGCAGGTTTAGAAAACAATTCCGCCACTGACCAGGAAAAACCTAGTCTAAAGTCAGTGGCACGTTGCGCATGTTATTCATATGCTATTTTAAGGGCGCATGCTTGGCCATAACCAATGTAGCGTGTGCACAACGCGCATACACTTTGCTTATCTCATCTACACACACAGACGCAGAAGTTCTCATTTTTAGAAAACCATACATTATTACAAGGAAAAATATTAACACATGAGGGAAATCATTGCTGTGTCCATGAAGATGTGAAAAAATAGGCATACATCTAGCTTACACATTTACCCAAATTATTATACACCTGTTTAACCCTCTGGGGTCTGAGGTGTTTTTGGGGTCCTTGAGATGTTCTGAAAAAAGTAAAAAGTAAAAAGCGCCGCTCACAAAGGCCACCAGAAGTCTTCGTGAAAGAGCACTCGCTGGCGGGGTCCCCGCGAGCCTCTTTCTCTGAGTCCCCCGTCTCTTTTCTCGACGGTCAGCGCCCCGCTATTGCGGCGCTCGACGAGATGGAGCGAGACATCGAGGAGGAAGACAGCTGTTCCATTCTGGCGTCCGAGAGTGAGGGCTGGTCCATCCCGGACCCCACCCCATCGACGCAGGAATCCAGCGTGGGGGCTTCTGTCGACGCCGAGCTTCTCCGTCTTGTTACTAAGGCCGTAGAAGACCTCGGCCTCGAGTGGTCAACGCCCAAGGAGCCCGCGCCTAAAAGTTTAGACGGCTGCTTTCTGCCTGGACGCCGCTCTGCACCTGTTTCGAGGTCCGCTCCCTTCCTCCCCGAACTGCATGATGAGCTCTCCAAGTCCTGGGGAGCTCCGTTCTCAGCCAGGCTAAAATCGTCTGTCTCTTCGACGCTCTCCGCGGTTGACGGCGCGAAAGACAGGGGATATCTTTGTGTTCCTCCCGTCGAGGAAGCGGTAGCGACTCACTTGTGCCCGCCCTCTGTGGGATGGCGGTCCAAGCCGAGCCTACCCACTTAAGCCTGCTGGACGACTTCATCGCTGATTGGTCGCGCCTACGCCGCCGCCGGTCAAGCTGCCTCCGCTCTGCATACCATGGCCGTTTTACAGATTCACCAGGCCAACCTTCTCCGGTCACTGGACGAGGTTGGCCCATCTGCAGAGCGCGTGACAGACTTGAGAAGCGCAACAGACTTAGCTCTCTGAGCTACCAAGACCACTGCTCAAGCTATCGGCCGCAACATGGCCGCCCTCACCGTCACTGAGCGTCACTTGTGGCTGACGCTGTCCGACATGTCTGAGTCTGACCGCGCCACTTTCCTCGACGCCCCCGTATCACCAGCGGGTTTGTTTGGTCCCTCGGTGAAGGGCTTCACGGAGCGGTATACAGAGGTGCAGCAAACGTCCCAAGCCATGAGACAATTTCTGCCGCGGCGCTCTAGTTCTGCAGCGGGCCGCGCTAGGAAGCAGCCGCCCGCTCGGAAAACAGCGCCCCGCCGCCTCCACCCCCCACCTCGCAACGTCAGGGCCGGGATGCACTTCAGCGTTTGCGATCCACCAGCCGCCACAGACCGCCTCCCGCCCGGGGACCCAGGCACAAGCTCGCGCCAAGCTTTGAGCCTCCCAAGTCTTCCTAGCCATTCTAGGAAAACGCAGATGGTCAAGCCCCGCTGCGGCCGGGCAGCCATCGAAGTATGCACAAACCGCTCTCTCAGTTCCCTCAACAGAGGTGATTCAAAGGGTGTATCCAGCAGCCAACGAGTCAGTTCCACAACTCGCTCGCCTGCACACAAACGGCGTTTTCACGGCGACCCACATATCTCTCAAAAAGAGCATTATTTTGGGTCATATTCCGGCTCAGGCCGAAGGTGTCTTAAATGTAGGACAGGTGCCCACTGCCCAGTGCCCACCCCTACACGAAACTGTGTGTCACACTCATTCAGGGTCGAAAACAATAAAGCTGGCTCTAGCCGCCCGACCGCTAAGTGTAAGATTTGTGCCCACTCCCCAGTGTTCACTCTTACACACAAGCACTACCCATGCAGTGTCCCACACCACCACAGGGTCTATATCAGTCAAACCGTTCATGTGTTAAGTGCAGGGAATGTGCCCGCTGTACAGCGCTCACCCCCGCTTGTGAATATGACTGTATCTGCGCCGTGTATCCAGCAGCCAACGAGTCAGTTCCACAACTCGCTCGCCTGCACACAAACGCCGTTTTCACGGCGACCCACATATCTCTCAAAAAGAGCATTATTTTGGGTCATATTCCGGCTCAGGCCGAAGGTGTCTTAAATGTAGGACAGGTGCCCACTGCCCAGTGCCCACCCCTACACGAAACTGTGTGTCACACTCATTCAGGGTCGAAAACAATAAAGCTGGCTCTAGCCGCCCGACCGCTAAGTGTAAGGTTTGTGCCCACTCCCCAGTGTTCACTCTTACACACAAGCACTACCCATGCAGTGTCCCACACCACCACAGGGTCTATATCAGTCAAACCGTTCATGTGTTAAGTGCAGGGAATGTGCCCGCTGTACAGCGCTCACCCCCGCTTGTGAATATGACTGTATCTGCGCCGCGCACACGCATAGAGCCTCAATGTGTGAGCGCGCGCGCTGCCAGTGTGGTGAGTGCAGGTCACGTGTCTGCCTCTCAGCGCACACACCTTGTGAACAGCTCGCAGCACCAAGCGCCGCGAGCCCACAGACCTGTATCTGTATCAAAGCAGCTGCCCGCGCTCATGGCTGGGCCGCCAGTTACAGAAATACTGCGCGAAACACTGTATGCCCCACTCGAAATGAACGTGATGAACGAAGTACGTCATCATGGCTGGGTCTCCGGGTCCCCGAATACGAGCGACCACAACCCAGATTTCATTCAACCCCTGGCCATTCACGCGAAAGCGTGGGAAAGCATTCCAGGGGCTTCGAAATGGGTGCTAAATATAGTGAAATGGGGATACACGCTTCAGTTCGCTCGCAGACCACCGCGCTTCATAGCCCGGGTCGAAACCTCGGTGAATCAGGAAGTAGCACACCTACTTCGCACCGAAATAGCGAATTTACTGAGAAAAGGGGCTGTGGAAGCAGTCCCCTCGGCAGGAAACGAGTCGGGGTTTTACAGCCGTTACTTCTTAGTACCAAAGAAGGATGGCGGGCTCCGCCCTATACTAGATCTCAGACAACTGAACAAAGCGCTGGTGAAGCACTCGTTCAAAATGATTACAACCAGACAAATTCTCGCTCGAATTCGACCCGGGACTGGTTTATATCAGTGGATCTGAAAGACGCTTATTTTCAGATCCAAATAGCAGCCCGTCACAGGCCCTTCTTGAGGTTCGCCTTCGAGGGCCAGGCTTATCAGTACACCGTTCTTCCCTTCGGCCTGTCTTTGGCACCTCGTACATTTACGAAGTGCATGGACACGGCCCTCGCGCCCCTCAGATGAAGGGGCGTGAGAGTCCTGAACTATCTGGACGACTGGCTAGTTATAGCATAGTCAGAAGAAGAATTGGTGTTACACAGAACACTACTGCTGACCTATCTCGAGCAGTTGGGTCTCAGAGTCAATTGGGCCAAAAGCAATCTACTCCCCAGCCAGAAAATGTCCTTTCTGGGGATAGAACTAGACTCCAACTGTATGGCGGTGCGCCTGACGCGCAGCAGTGATACAGCGCCTGGCAGCGACATTCACTGTGGGGAAAAATCTCCCCCTCAGAGTGTTCCAGAGGATGATGGGTCTCATGGCCTCAGCCTCGTCAGTACTACAGTTGGGTTTGATGAATATGCGCCCTTTTCAACTATGGTTGAGAGGGCGAGTACCAGCGCGAGCATGGACCTCAGGTCTGCTCCGTCTCACGGTGAATCAGACATGCGTTTACGCCCTGAAACCGTGGACGAGACCCGGCTGGTACCAGTCAGGCGTGAACCTGGGCATCGCTTCACGAATCAAAGTGGTCTCGACAGATGCATCCAACACGGGTTGGGGCGCCCTATACGAAGGGAGACTTTCTATGGGCCTGTGGTCAGACGCAGAGAAGCGTCTCCACATAAACTGTCTGGAGATGAAAGCGGTCGAGAATGCCCTTCAGTTCTTCCTCCCTGCACTGAGGAACCACCACGTTCTAGTCAGAACAGACAACACGTCAGTGGTGTCCTACATAAATCGCCAGGGCGGCCTCAAATCCCGGAGCCTCTTTTCAATAGCAAAGCGCCTATGGAGCCAGCACAATCTGCGCTCGCTGAGAGCAGCGCACGTGCCGGGCGTCCTGAATGTGGGCCCAGATATGTTATCCAGGGCAAAGCTCTCCCCAGGAGAGTGGTCCCTGCACCCCCTCGCAGTGCAAAATATCTGGGACGTTTTTGGCAGAGCAGAGGTAGACCTGTTCGCGTCGCAAGCCAACGCTCACTGCCCAATGTTCTTCTCGAAAGAGATGGACGCGCTGGCCCAAACCTGGCCCAGACGCCCGCTGTATGCTTTTCCCCCGGTCGCTCTGTTACCACAGGTAATCAAACGACTCAGGGAGAGCAAATGCTCGATACTTCTCATAGCTCCGCTATGGGAAAATCAAGTCTGGTTCCCAGAACTCGTAGAACTAGAGAGCGCGGCTCCATGGCCGATTCCGCTGAGGAAAGACCTGTTGTCTCAGGCCCAGGGAACGGTGTGGCACCCATACCCCGAGCTGTGGGCTCTGCATGTGTGGGCGATCAACTACCACCACTGCACCTCCCAGAGGGAGTGCTGAACACAATCACAGAGGCAAGAGCTCCGTCTACTAGACGGCTTTACAAGTCTAAATGGTCAGTGTTTGCTGAGTGGTGCTCAGCTCATGATTTAAACCCGCTAAAAGCAGAGGTAACGGTGGTTCTTTCTTTCCTACAAGAGCTGTTGGACAACGGGAGAACCCCTTCCACGCTCAAAGTGTATGTGGCGGCTATAGCAGCGTTCACAAACCCTGCAAGCGGCCAGTCGTTAGGAAAGAACGACCTCATAATTCGTTTCCTAAGGGGTGCTAGGAGGATGAATCCTCCTCGGCCACCGTCGGTTCCGGTTTGGGACCTTTCTACGGTCCTCGAGGCCATGAAGGGTGAACCGTTTGAACCTCTGCACACGGTAGGGCTAAAATACCTATCGTTTAACCCTCTGGGGTCTGAGGGGTTTTTGGGGTCCTTGAGATGTTCTGACATGCCCTGACATTTGTGCTTTTTTCAGTTGCTTATAAACATATTAATGGCAAAGGTGTAAATTCACTCTATTTAGCACAAACAGGGCTACCATAATATATGAACAACTTGCATGTACATGTTTGTATTTTTGATAGAATAATGTTTATGCATGGTTTTTTCAAAAACAAAAAACTAAAGTTTCTGAAATAATGCCATAAAACACATTCTAAATATATGTAAATAAGACTTTTGACAAATGGATGACGTTGCCTAGAATTTTTTCTTCAAAATTATGTGAAAATCATCCTGCCTAATCATTCACATAACACAATACATTGATTTAAATCTTGTAAAACACTTTTTGTTTGGAAAGGCCATATGCGGGTGGGCGTGATTCACACCTGTGGAGTCAATGGGGCCCGCATAATGAGGCTGCATACGTAATGAGCCTTTCATTCAGGTGTGTGAATGAGCCACAAAAATGCAAGGACAATATATAACTGGTTTGTTGTTTTTTTCCACAAATTTTGCTTGCAAATTGTACAATATCCAAGGTAAACATTTCTAGTAATTGTGCAGTTAATTGTTCTCATACTGTATTTTCAGATTTGGAATATATTCTCTTCCCAAATGTGTCACTAATAAAGCATAATAAAATTATTTAAAGAGAAGGCTTATAATGACCTTTTAAGATTTTGTTTACATCTATCCTTATATATATATATATATATATATACAATTAAGGTTATACAATTACAACAACATTTAAAATTGTAACAATATTTCCAGTGTAATCTTTCTTTGTATTCACGATTCATATTAAAACAGTATTTTTGCCAGCTGTAGTAGCTCCACAACAGCGCGCATCTGTGCGTTCGTTCGTTCATTCATTCATACACAGAAACGCAATTCATATTTAAACAGTATTTTTGCCAGCTGTATTAGCTCCACAACAGCACGCATCTCTGCGTTCATTCATTCAAACGCGATTCATATTATTTAAACAGTATTTTTGCCAGCTGTAGTAGCTCCACAACAGCGCGCATCTGTGCGTTCATTCATTCAAACGCGATTCATATTATTTAAACAGTATTTTTGCCAGCTGTAGTAGCTCCACAACAGCATGCATCTGTGCGTTCGTTCGTTCATTCATTCATACAGAAACGCGATTCATATTTAAACAGTATTTTTGCCAGCTGTAGTAGCTCCACAACAGCACGAATCTGAGCGTTCGTTCGTTCATTCATTCATACACAGAAACGCAATTCATATTTAAACAGTATTTTTGCCAGCTGTAGCTCCACAACAGCACGCATCTGTGCGTTCATTCTTTCAGATTAGAACAAAGCAAACAGAACTGACCTAATTCCTCAGCGGGATCCGTTTGCTCCTCGAAATGATACTTCCAGAACTTCTGAGGTAAATTTTTGCAGGATTATTATCAAGATAGTAGTATTCCTCACAGCATCGTAAAGTACATAAGTCTGAAAGTGAACTCGCGGTGTGTGTTATCCAGCTGATGTGGGCGTTTCACAGGTTTGTTTGGATCGCCTCACATTTGCGTTTGAATAGCGCGCGCTCTCCGTGGGCGGAGCACATTAAAACTTAATTAGCTGAGATGAGAACGACTGACATCTCTCTCTTTGCATACATATTACATAAACTCTGAATATTTGTTTTTCATAAAAATTACTTCATTTAAAAGAAGAAAATTCAAGCTTCATGCCTGTGTGACTGTATGCCTGTTTGACTGAGTATTCGCTGAGTTACAGTTCATTTTCGGACGCGTTTCAGAATTGACTTCACTGACGGAGAGTAGGCAGAACTCGCATCATGTTTATTTTTCTTTATTTGGCAAAAAGCACAACACTTTGTTTTTATTATGAGCATACACAAAAAAAAAATACACACTAAACAGGATCGATTGATGTATAACACAAGCATATAAGATAAAAATTATTATTATTTTTTTTTTTTTTTTTTGCACTCATACGGAAAAAAACGAGCCTATCGCGCCGGCGCAACAGCCGACCTCAGGGGGTTAAAACCGCTTTTCTGTTAGCGCTAGCCTCAGTAAAATGGGTGGGCGACCTGCACGCGCTTTCAGTCAGCGCTACGTGCTTGGAATTTGGGCCTAATGAGTCTAAGGTCATCCTCAAACCAAGACACGGTTACGTCCCTAAAGTGCTTACGACTCCCTTCAGAGCGCAAGTTATCTCCCTCTCAGCCCTCCCTATGTCTGATAGTGAGGCAGGGGTTAACCTTCTCTGCCCGGTGAGGGCATTAAGGATTTATGTGGAGCGCTCCGCCGCTTTCAGGCAATCGGAGCAGCTTTTCGTTTCGTTCAGTGGCCGCATTAAAGGGCTAGCCATCTCGAAACAGACCCTGTCCAGATGGATAGTGGATGCTATTGCGTCAGCTTATGCATCCAAGGGTTTAAACTGCCCTTTGGGGGTGAGGGCCCACTCCACTAGGGGCATGGCCTCGTCGTGGGCATGGTCAAGTGGGGTTTCTATCCATGACATTTGTATGGCAGCAGGCTGGGCCTCGCTGTCTACAGTTGTTATGTTTTATAACCTAGAAGTACCCGCATTACAGGCCAGACTGCTCTCAGTCTGATAATGCTATATTGACGCTGTCTACTCAGTGCGTTTTGACTAGACTGTTGATATACTGCAAGTCCTGTGGCCTATGCAGCTAAGGGTGGTCATACTGCCTTATCTGTATGTATACACGCTAATTTACCTATCTCATAACACCGAGTCGTCCCGCCCTGTTATGCCGCTATGATTGCTTCACTTTACATGAGCCCCGGGCACTGCCCTTGGGATATAAGTGTTTGATTTTCAGCACGCACAGCGTTTTACATAGGGTTCCCGTAGCGTAAGCTAAACTTACGCAACACGAGAGTACTCTCGTAAGAGAACGACACTCGGTTACTAACGTAACCTCGGTTCTCTCTAGAGAGGGAACGAGTGTTGCGTAGCCTGCCGTGCTTGTGCTGCACTTTGGTTTTCGCTTCTAGTCGACTGAAATCACTTGTGCAACCCGTGCATTGGGGTTTTATAGGTGAAGCCACACCCTGTTCTGGTGGGCTATGACATCAGCGTGGGAAGGCTTCCCATTGGCGCTGGAGTCATGCCAAGACGCACTGATAGGTTGCAGCAGTTGCCGCAGAGCAGCCAATAGGCGCGCGAGCTGTCTCGCCTATGTCTGCCTGCTGCAGAAAATGCGTTTTACATTCTAAAAATTAATAGGATAATTTTTGCTTCAGTATTCTCGAGAAAAGGAGTTTTCCCGTAGCGTAAGCTAAACTTACGCAACACTCGTTCCCTCTCTAGAGAGAACCGAGGTTACGTTAGTAACCGAGTGTCGTTTTTTCTTCAAAATGATGTGAAAATCATCCTGCCTAATCATTCACATAAAACGATACATTGATTTAAATTTTGTGAAAAAAATTTATTTTGGAAAGGCAATATGCGGATGTGGCGTAAACGCCAACACCATTATGAATATTTATTGGTTCACACCTGAAAAGTTCACACCCATAATGAGCCTTTCATTCAGGTGTGTCACTGAGCCACAGGAAAGAATGCAAGGACTATATATATATAGATATAGCTATTTTATTAAAAAAAGCTATTTTACAACAATTACAATTTTAACAATATTTCCAGTGTAATCTTTCTTTGTAAAAATACATTTTATCATACGTATTTCAAAGTTAAGGATTCATTAGTTTGAATATCGCCTACATTGGAACAAACACTATAACATCTTAGTTGATTTATATATATGTATTAGGGCTGTTTTCGACTAAGGATTTTCATAGTCGAATCTGATTCGTTAGATTTTGCCGTAGTCGACTGATAGTCGAACCTTTTTTTTTTTAGATGGCAGCTAGATTTTTTCCATTTCAAACAAAAGAGCTAAAAAAACTAAAAGAAAAACATGGTGTGTAACAAATACCTTTTATTCATTTAAAGCCAGATGAACAAAACATATCACACATATATCATAACATTTCATAAACATGAGGCGCAATATGAGAGGGAAATTTGGTAATCATTGTTTAGGTACATTAAACCACGTAAAGCTTTTTTCACGTTAGGACTTATAAAGCCCATGAGAACCGTGTGGAGTCAACCCACAGCCGCTCCGCAGCGCTGCTGAAAATGTGAAGCAGATTTTTTAATACATTTTTATTTATTTACATTAGTAAGCTACAGGACATCGTCTTTCAAAACATGACCTGCGCGAAAGCGAAAAAAAATAAATTTTGTACCCAGCCCTTCTGAAAATGCGAATGCGTCTCTGTCCCCAGCACATTTCAAACCAAACTGACGACCATGTATTCGACTATGAGGTTCATAGTCGAATCAGACCTCTCCGAATCGAATCGTCGAATCCTCGACTATTAGAAGTCAGCCCTAATATATATATATATATATATATATATAAAAAATAGATATAGATATATATATATATATATATTTAACACATGAGCAGAAATTGGCAACATTATAAGCTTATTTGATGTGGCAGTATTTTACAGTAAAAACTTTATAATCTATCCTATTTTTGTAGTCGATTTTTACTCATCTTAGTATAGCAATAGAGTTTGCTAAAAGCTGTTCATTCATTCACACACAGAAACGCGATTCGTTTTGAAACAGTATTTGTGCCAGCTGTTGTAGCTACACAAGAGTTCTCAACGGGCCTGAAAATTACAACCCGACCCGACCCGGCCCGTGGCTTTTAAAGCCCGGACCCGATGTAACCCGACACATAAACATGAATTATCTGCCCGAACCCGACCCGCGGCGGTTTTTTTTTTTTCTCTCATACACGTATTATCATGACCAGCAGACGGGAATTCAAATCAACCTTTAATGTTCACGCCTTTTAACAATACAAACAATACAAACAACTGAAACAATACACTTTAAATATATAAATAGGCTGTAGTAGCGACGGTGAATTCACCTGCGGCAAGTTTACTTCTCACCAACTCCATCTTCTTCTCTCCAGGCTAAAGGCGTGCACGCAGCGGCGTCAGGTCTGCCCCCGCCCCTCTCCATGATGCACGTTACACGCAGCAGCCAGACTTTCTTTACGGTGACCAGCAGCGATGATTAATAAATGTTTTTTTTTTTTTTTTACTGAGCGGAAAAGATTAAGCCCGACGTCCGACCCGACCCGAGTCATTTGATTATATTTTCGACCCAAACCCGGCCCGAACCCGCGGATCCCGTCGGGTTTGTCGGGCCGACCCGACCCGTTGAGAACTCTAAGCTACACAACAGCACGCATCTGTGCATTCATTCATTCACACGCAGAAAGGCGATTCATATTTAAACAGTCTTTTTGCATGTACAGACACTTGCGATTAGAACAAAGCAGATATAGAACTGACCTATTTCTCAGCCGGATCCGTTGCTCCTCGAAATGAAACTTCCAGAACTTCTGAGGTAAATTTTCCAGGATTATTATCAAGATAGTATTATTCCTCACAGCGTCGTAAAGTACATGAGTCTGAAAGTGAACATGCAGTGTGTGTTATCCAGCTGATGTGGGCGTTTCACAGGATTGCAGGATCGCCTGACATTTGCGTTTAAATAGCACGCGCTCTCCGTGGGCGGAGTCAAATTAAAACATAATGAGCTGAGATGAGAACGACTGACATCTCTCTTTTTTCATTCATATTACATAAACTGAGAATATTTGTTTTTTTATAAAAATTACTTCATTTAAAAGAAGAGAATTCAAGCTTCATGCCTGTGTGCCTGTGTGACTGTTTGACTGAGTATTCGCTGAGTTATTTTCGGACGCGTTTCAGGATGGACTTAACTGACAGAGAGAAGGCAGAACTCGCTTCGTGTTTATTTTTCTTTATTTGGCAAAAAGCACAACACTTTGTTGCATCTGTTCCCCGAATTAGGAAATACAAAAAACTCCCAAACCCATTTAAGGGTAAAAATTTATTTGATTATCAACAAATAAAAAACAGATATAATACAGATGAACAAATGATAAAGCTTAGGTTGCTGACTATTCAATCCCTTACTTCAAAATAATTTATTGTTAATGATATGATTATAGATTATAACCTAGATGTGCTGTGTTTGACAGAAACCTGGCTAAAACCATATGATTACATTACTTTAAATGAGTCCAGCCCCCAAGATTACTGTTATGAACATGAGCCTCGTCTGAAAGGCAAAGGGGGAGGTATTGCTGTCATTTATAGTAATATCTTCAGAATTACTGAGAAGTCTACTTTTAAATATGATTATTTTGAAGTGTTGGTGCTTAATGTAACACTATCTAGTGTAAATGATAAATCACATTTGAGATTTGTGCTGGCTACTGTATACAGGCCACCAGGGCACCATACAGACTTTTTCAAAGAATTTGCTGATTTTCTATCAGAGTTAGTATACTGGCTGCAGATAAAGTCCAATTGTTGGTGATTTTAATATACATGTAGATAACGAAAAAGATACATTGGGATTGGCATTTAATTGGAGTTAGACAACACGTGTCAGGACCTACTCATTGTCGTAATCATACTCTAGATCTAATATTATCACATGGAATCAATGTTAATGCCGCTGGAATTCTGCAGCAGAGTGATGACATCTCAGATCATTATCTAGTCTTGTGTATACTCCATCTAGCAAAGGTTGCAAAGCCGACTCCGTGTTACAAATATGTTAGAAATGAAAGTTTTAGCAAAAGTTCTGCTGGGAAGACTCAATTACTACGTCACTTATTGCCTACACTTCTATCCAATCATATTCTTATGCTCACTGTATAAAAGCACGGTACTTACACATGTTTGAGTTCGCAGATACTGAAGCGACGATTACCCCCATCCTCCCCACCACCACCAGGATGGTCCCGTCCATACCTCCCAGGGGGGGTCGGCTGCGCCCCTGCCTTCATCTTTAGGCAGGAATTGCAGATCCGATACTCTCGGATTATGCACTACGGACGGGGCCTACGCCAAATGACTTTGTAGTTTATCAGCTTGCTGAGCTGTCAATAAATGTATGGTTTATTGAAATAACTCTCCCGAGTCTTTCTGGTAGAACTATCACTTCTGCCACTAAAGATTGCTTTATTAATAATATTCCTGATCAGTTTCATCTCCTCAGCATCCCAGATAGCTTAGAAGCACTCGATATTGCGACAAACTTTTGACTCTCTCTTTTCCAGCACTTTAGACACAGTTGCTCCTTTTGCTTAAAGAAGATTAAAGAAAATAGTCCAACGCCGTGGTACAACGAGCACACTCGGGCCCTTAAAGGTGCTGTATGTAACTTTTTTTATAAAATGAATCCTTTTTTTATTGCCCGTCTGTGAAGGGGTTGTAATCACACATTACATTGATCCACTTTTCGTGTTTTGCTATTACCTCTGATGGCCAGTATTCCTATTTTTATGTGAAGTCTCCGGGTCGGATTTTCTGCGAAATCCACCGGATGTGACGTGCATGCGCGCTCCCGAGCCTACAGTCTATTGCCACTGCACTGCAGCTAACGACATGGAGTCTGATAACACCAAAAAACGACCTGCCTCCAGCACAACACAGACTCCAACACAGACTCCAACACAAACTCCAAAATATATATATATATATATATATATATATATATATATATATATATATATATATATATATATATATATCTGCTGAAGCTCGTCAGGCCAAACGTCAATCGGATCGACTCAGGACGAAAACACGGATCAACATCGGCAGAGCGTTTGAATTATGGAGAGACCTCCGTTTTGAAATAGCAAGGTAAAATATAACATACATAAGACATGAAATGAATACAAAAGACTGTTCCATGATAACAAAAAGCAGGTGCTTTAGGATGTAACTTTTATTTTATGTACTAGATCTACTGTCTAACGTCACTCATCCCACTACTATCATATTGTTTATAATACACATTTCCAGACATGTTCAGTACAGTAATATTACTTCCTACTGTCTTATTGTTACACTGAAATTGTCCAGTCTAGTTGACTAACCGTTTTCGTTTTCATTCATTGACCTATGTTGACATTGCTGATTGTGAAAGATACACAAATAGTTAGCATTAAAATAATGCTAGATAACACCACATGTCGGCAAAATACAGTCAATGTAACGTTATCATGGTACGAGCATGGAGCATTAGTTCTACGTCAAGCTGATAAAAGTAGCCTATTATGGTAATGTTGCAGTGGGAGTTTACATGAGTTTCCAGCATGTTGTGTGATGCTTTCTCCGTTGTGTTGAAAGTCTCAGTGTGGCCGCCGGTAGTGAGTTCGCGCTCTTGAGTTTGAGCACGCGCACGAGCACTGTTGTTGCAATCTGAAACATCACCGCTAGAGGCCGCTGGATCCTACATACAGCACCTTTAAGAGAGCAGCCAGAAAAATGGAGCGCAACTGGAAGAAAACAAAACTAGAAGTATTTCGCATTTCATGGAAAGAGAGCTCGATTGCATACAGAGAGGCCTTAAAAGCTGCTAGATCTGCTTATTTGTCAACCCTGTTAGAAGAAAATAAACAAAACCCTAGGTATTTATTTGAAACAGTGGCTAAACTTACGAAAAATAAAGCTTCAAGCCCAGAAGTTTCCAAGCAGCACATCAGTAATGACTTTATGAACTTCTTCACTTATAAGATTGATAATATCAGGGAGAAAATTAGAACTATGCAACCGTCTACTACAGTATCGCATCAGGGAGTGCATTGTAGTCTCCCTAAGGAAAAATTCGATTCATTCATTGCTATAGGAGAGGAAGAATTTTCTAAACTTGTGTGGAATAACAAATTTAAAGAATCTATTTCAGATATGCTTCCTTACATAAACATCATGGTGAAGAATTCTGATTTTAGTATTTGAGGTTTTAATTTAGATTCCAATATAAACTGAGAAAGTTTAGCAGCTGTTATGATGATTATATCAAGAGATTCCTGCCAGTCCTGTTCTCTAAATGAGTCAATGGCTGAGGCTCTCACCCTCACCCTTTGTCTTTATGCATTTCCTGACCATTAAGCTCAATGTACAGCTGTGCTTTTGTCTCTGTGATCATGTGAAGGTATGGGTGATACTGTCAGGCTGATTGGATCATTTGAGTTGATCCATGATAGTGTTATGCTGATTAAGGCCTGTTTCTCTTGAGCAAGCCAGATAACCTGCCAAACTAGTTTTCACTTGATTGAATCAAATCATCCCTCTGCTTGGTTTGAGTTTGTCTCCACCTCTAAAAGTCCCTCCTCCTAAAATGTATATAAAATTGCAAGGTAAAGTTACTTTGAGTTAGATTGTTGGAAGTACTGCAGCCACGTACAGCGAAGTTCTCAATAAAGAATAACTTCTGTTTGAACGCAATCCCAACGTCTCCTGGTCTGCTTTGAAGAAGGAAAAAGTTCCCTACACTTGTTAAATCATCTAAATCAACAACCCGATACTGACTAAGCTACTGAAAGAGATGCTTCCAGAGGTCATAGATCCTCTTCTTAATATCATTAATTCATCTTTGTCATTAGGATACGTACCAAAAACTTTTAAGCTGGCTATGATTACACCTTTTGTTAAAAAAACGCAACTTGATCATACAGAATTAGTCAATGTGTTAGTCAATTTTGTGCGGATGAGTGAGCCAGAGCGCGTTGAGTGTTTTCTGTTAGAACGGTGTCGTGTTAGCGGCCCCTATGTTAATAACTAATGATCTTTGCAATGGAAGTGAATCAGTCAGTCAAAACTAACTTTAGCTGGACAATAACTTTATTCTAGAGCTGCTGTAAAGCCTCTGTTACTGTAATTTCCTAATATCACTGTAAAGCTGCTTTGAAACAATCTATATTGTTAAAAGCGCTATATAAATGAAGGTGACTTCAGGAGTTCAGTACATAAGGGTCCTGTTGTGAAAACAAGCAAACATTTTCAATTGATGAGAAGGCTCTTCTCTCTTTGGATAAATCTTAAACCTGATGCTGACAGGCTAACTGCAACTAACAAATCAATAATTGGCAAAGTAAACACACAAACAACTTATCCAACGGTTCTCATTCTTATTTGTTTTGTTTGCTTGTTGCAGTTTGTGTCAATTGTACCTTTCCCTTACCATTACTCCACCCAGTGCCTCATGGTCATAATTCTCGTACATGTCAATTAACTCCATAAACAAACCCAAGCAACCAGACCAAGAGGTGTGGAAAGGTTAAAAGACCTTCTGCAAGTTCTCCAGATGGAAGTAAAGCCTGAGAGCACTGGGATTGACAGTAGACAGAGAAAGGAGTCTTGCTGTTTGGAGTCTCTGTAAGTTTTGGGGGAAAAAATGACGTGGAGAGGGTTGCGCCCAATAACACAGGTGACTCATGGGATACTGTGGTTCATGGTCAGGTCAGCACAGGCTGCTCTCATGGCTATTGGGTTTGCATCTGAGGTAAGAGAGGTCTGTGTCTGGGGGTGGGGGTGTCAGTGCAAATTTAACGGTGATTGCCAGAGAAATTTCCTGCATCTAATGTGTGATCTCTAATGCATGATGACTGAACAAGAGAGGCAGCACTCTTATTGAATATCTGAGAGTAAATGTTAACACATAATTTTGATAGTTCAATTAAGACATTCTACTAACTATAAATAACTTTGTAACTACAAGTCAACTACCAGTCATTAGAGTATTAGTAGACTGCTTAATATTTGCTAAAAGGTATATTCACCCAAAAATGAAAATTCTGTCATCATTTACTTACCCTCAAGTTATTCCAAACCTGTATTATATATTTTTTTTCTTGTGCCGAACACACATATTTTTTTCTATACTATGGAAGTCAATAGAGACCAGCAACTGTTTGGTTTCCAACATTCTTTAAAATATATTCTCTTGTGTTTAACAGAAGAAAGAACTTCATGCAGGTTTAGGATGAGTAAATAATGACAGAATTATATCTTCAGGGAAAACCACTCAAGGAAAAGATTTTTCATTAGAAATGACATCAGAAGTGGAAAACTTTGGTCAAAAACATACATTTACACACAAACTGACCAGCAACCGCAACTTTTAGACACCATCTTTCTTTTTCTAGCTCAACTTTTACAGAATGCAAAGCACAGGATTGTAAGATATCAAAGGCAGCGAAGGATACCTCTATGCTGTCTTCAAAATTGATCAGATGAAGGAATCTCAGGAGACAGAAAGTTAAGCTAAATTGGATTTTCGAATCTTAGAAGCAGCCATTGACAATTTAAGTTTGAAGGGTGTAAAGCCTGTTTTTAGGCTATTAACCCTTGTGTGGTGTTCATATTTTTGTTACTCAGCCAGTGTTCGTGGGTCTGGTGGACCCGCTGCATTTTTGGGTTTTTAATTCAACACAATCAAAAATGTTATGTTAAAATACTCAACAGATGTTTACTTCATCCCAATTACAAGCAATATAAACAGCATATATGGTCAATATTTTCTCTTTACCTTTGTTAGATCACATTTAAGAATTGCAACCTCGTGTGGGAATGGCAGGAGTAGAAGCACAAAACTCACTCTTGCACTCTTTCACACTTACACACAATCTCTCTCTCACACGCACGCACACACACACACTCATGCAGACACATACACACACCCACAACACACACACCCACAACACACACACAGACACACTTAAAACCCACACCCACACACATACACATGCACATACACACACACACACTCACTTGGATATGTGGTGAACGGTCACTCTCCATAGGCATAATGGTTTTTCTAATGTACAAACTGTATAATATATCCCCTTACACTAACCCTACCACTAAACCTATCAATCACAGAAAACTTTTGGCATTTTTTGAATTTCAAAAAACACCATTTAGTATGTTTTAGTATGAGGACACAGATGTCGTCATAAACCATGTTTACGTTGGAATACCCATGTCATTATACACATTTGTGTCCTCATAAACCATATACAAGAACATACACACACTAACAGC
This sequence comes from Scardinius erythrophthalmus, assembly GCF_964197995.2. Lineage (NCBI taxonomy): Eukaryota > Metazoa > Chordata > Actinopteri > Cypriniformes > Leuciscidae > Scardinius > Scardinius erythrophthalmus. The sequence continues at coordinate 34,843,605 of NC_138229.1, forward strand.
AGGCCCTGACAGGAGGAGGACAGAGTAAAGGTACACAGGACCTACAATTTCCACACTTTTATTAGCCCCGGGTCCAGTGGACCCGAACATCCTGTGTGTAATATAAATGTGTAGGGGGGGTGTACAGTGTGTTTTCATTAAAAATGTGTTCTGATATATATTCCTCACAGAAAATGAGCCAAGGCCAATGAGTCTCAGTTTGAAAAATTAATAATTAATTGTATCATTTTTCTTTTGATAAAAAATGAAAACGGGTCCAACAGACCCGAACACCATACAAGGGTTAAGGAAATGTAATTTTGCCAAAGAAAAACTTTTACTTAGCAAAATTGTTAGGCACTATCTAGCTTTAATAACATGATCACTTAGGAAGGGCAATATGTCCAAAATCTTTTAGGCTAAGCAAACGACAGCAAAAAAATAAAATAATAATAATAATAATATTAATAATCCTTGCCTATAAGTAAAAAAGTTCTCAATTAATAAGTAATAAAGTAAACAGTAATACAATTTGAATAGCAGTGGGTTTATTAGGTTGCTTTTGGTTTAAGACCTACACTAATGCGTGGATCCAGTGCTGAAACGTCCATCTGTTTGTTCACTTGAGACTTAACCACCAATATGGACATTTTAACATAATTATGTGTATTTGGCCATTCAAATCCAATAAAGAGAACACAATTTGGTACTTGCAAGCTCACAGACGGCAAGAGCATACACAGAAATCCGTAGCCAGTCTGACATCGGTCATTATGTCAGTACCAAATTGAGTTCTCTTTCGCAGTATACTGTGCTTTTAATAACTCTTTTAGGTCCCAGCGCAAGCAGCAGCGCCTCATACGCTGACGAAACACAAATTGAGGAACAGCTATGTGCATGCACAGCAGGGTAAATGAAATTTGAAAATATTCTAATATTTATAAATCAAACAGCTTATCCATAAGTATTGTGGAATAAACACACAACATTAGCCTGACCACTTTGCAATGATAACATTCTCTCGCTTATATTTTTAGTGCGCCAGGCTACTGCTCACACATAAGTGACTGCTGTTATGAACTGATTAAGTTTGCATACCAACCTTTTTCTTGGAGATCTCCGGCAAGCCCCCTGATGTTCCCTCCTTTTACTAACTACCTTTTACTTTTACTAGAACTAACACTGGGAGAGTTGCGATCGGATTGTTGTACTAGTTTGGCCATCGATTAACAAAATGCTGAAATATATTTTTAAGTAACGTTAAGTTATGTCAGTGAGCCTCCGTCTTGCCTTTAATCACACTGCTTGATCCATGAGCTGGACAATAACTTTATTCTAGAGCTGCTATAAAGCCAAAACACTTTACTTTTAATTTCCTATTATCAATGTAAAGCTGCTTTGGAACAATCTACATTGTTAAAAGCGCTATATAAATGAAGATGACGCCCGGCATTTCTCCCCTTGGGTTTTAGGTTTCGGGAAGGGAACAAAATCCACCACCCTGTCCAAACTTTTAGGATACCGGGTATCAGATTTGCACAATCCATACGCACAACGCTTCAGCATGTTTCCCTCGCCCTAAAGCTTGCCAGACCTCCCGCGCCTAGTTACGGTTGCTAATCCACGATTGGCCTGTGGCGGTTTTCGGGCGTGGCTTAGCGAATGGTCAATTGCTTCGCCCGGTCCTAAATGATCATTCATTTTTTGTGAGACCTTTTAATTTTTCAGATTATTTTACAGTGAAATGGCGAATTATACAGGATTGCAAAAATTAAATAAACAAACATTTTGTTGTTTCTGCATTGGATTCAGCAATCACGGAATCACAAAAATAGAGGTACTGTCTTAAAGCCATGGTGTGTAATTTCTGCACTGCTATTGTCACCAAACAGTAAAGCAAAAATGATTGTGTTCAGACAGGATTCTTAAACACTCTCTTCCATTTGTCATGGTGGTTAAGCCAATGTTGCAGTGTTGGTTGGGGTGAGGTGCTTAAAGTCCCATTGTAGTCAATAACTTTAACCCTTTGATCACCAAAATTACAAAAAATTCCTGTGCATTTTTTTCTTCTTCATGCCTTAAAATAGCTGGAATATAACTCTACACCCTTGCTTCATTTAGTATATGCGGACCATAAATATGCAAATTAGCCCCGCCTCCACTCACTTACACTAGCTCAGAATACCTGATCCAGTCTGTCAACTTTACTGTAGTAAATGCTGCACAATGCTGAGTGGAAATACTGGTTTAATTTAGCCATATATGTTTGAATATATAGGTTTGAATATATATGGCTTTGCTCATTATTAAGAATAATGAGCAAAGGCTTGAGAAACTGTACCTCTCATTGGTTTCATACGGATTACTTAAACAGAGAATATTTATTTTTGATATGAATTACATCATTTAAAAATAGACACAAGCTTTCTAAAGACATGTCTGTGTGGCAAGTATTCCCTGAGTTACAGTTAATTTTCTGTCGCGTTTCAGAACGGACTTCACACTGAGAGAGATGGCAGAACACACATCATGTATATTTTCTTTATTTTAGGAAAAACACAACACTTTGTTTTTTACTAAGAACTTATATACACATTATCTTTTAACCATTACATCTCTATTACCTTGTAAACATACATGTTTACAAGGTAATAGAGATGTAATGGTTAAAAGATAATGTGTATATAAGTTACTAAGAACTTATATACACATTATCTTTTAACCATTACATCTCTATTACCTATAGAGATGTAATGGTTAAAAGATAATGTGTATATAAGTTCCTAGTGTTTATATTTTATTGTTGATTATAATGAACGAGCATAATGTTTACTAAGCTGTTGTGTTGTAAGCTAAATACTGCCTGTTACATATGCAGGTCAGGTTTTTTTGCCCTGTGCTGGTATTGCATTCATTTCAGCGTAACGATCCAAGATGTCGAGCTTTCCTAGTGAGATGAATGTTGATTGATGTGAGATTTGAGTTTCAAATCAACACCTGAGGAATTGGGTAGAAATCTGATTGCTGCTAGTTTGTGTTATAAATGGAACTGAGCTTTGTTTTTGAGTGATTTTTTTCTGTTTTTCCTTTGGAACTGTTCTGTTCCCCGATTGTAACATACCAACCTGAGGTTCCCCCTCCTAACCACCAGAGGGCACCCTCTCCTGTATACTGAACTCTATCCTCTGTTCCTGTCACATGGTTTCTCCTGCCTATATAAGGAGCCTGATTCCCTTTGTTCATTGCAAAGTATTTGCCTGGTCTGCAAAACAAAGTGTTTTCCCATTGTTGTATCTTGCTTTGATTTTGGATTATCTGGCTTGCTCTACCATTTACAGGTGCTGGTCATATAATTAGAATATCATCAAAAAGTTGATTTATTTCAGTAATTCCATTAAAAAAGTGAAACTTGTATATTATCAGAGCCCGTCTACGAAGAGCCTTGGCACTTCCTATTAGCCCCATTGTATCGATCTTGGTTGCAGTTCCATTAGAATTCCACTGGAGGTGATCGCGGGCGAGTGCAGACTGAATGGGAGTCTATGGGGTTAGACGGCTAAATGTGTCTCTTTCACCCGATTGCCGTTGAGAAATCTCAGATTTTATTGTAGGTTTTGCAAGTTCAACATGGGTTATAGGTCGAAAGTTGAATGAACGAGTACTTATTTCTTTTCGATTTCTTACAGGTTGAGTTGTTGTTGCCCATAACACGTCAGCATTCTGACATCATTGACATTTTAAAAGACTTTTTAAACCAAATAAGAGACTCTAAAAAATCTAACACCCAGCAATGAGTAATTTCTTTGCATCTCCTTTCGAATACAACATTCAAATTACTAGACAAAAAATTATATCCTGAGAAAAGTGGATTTTGAGGGGTATTTCGCCATAGACCTCCATTCAATCTGCACTCGCCTGCGAGCGCCCCCGCATGGACAGAGACGTGTTACTGCAGCCAGTCCAGAAACCGGAAGTAAGCAGAGAGTGCCAATTCTCTTCCTATTAGACATTCTCTGATATTATATAGACTCATTACATGCAAAGTGAGATATCTCAAGCCTTTATTTGTTATAATTTTGATGATTATAGCTTACAGCTTGTGAAAACCACAAAATCGAAATCTCAGAAAATTAGAATATTCCATGAAATCACACAGTAATTACACAGTAATCCCATGGTCATTGAACCAGGTTTTGGTTATTTTGGCAGTGTGGGCAGGTGCAAATCCTGCTGGAAAATGAAGGAAGCATCTCCATGAAGCTTGTCTGCTGAAGGAAGCATGAAGTGCTCTGGAAATGTCCTGGTAGACGGCTGCGTTGAGTGGACAGCACAGTGGACCAACACCAGCCGATGACATGGCTCCCCAAACCAACACAGACTGTGGAAACTTCACACTGGACTTCAAGCATCTTGGATTGTGTGCCTCTCCATTCTTCCTCCAGGCTCTGGGACCTTGGTTTCCAAATGAGATGCAAAATTTGCTCTTATCAGAAAAGAGGACTTTGGTCCACTGTGCTTTATTAAATCCAGAGTCAACGCAGCCGTCTACCAGTACATTTTCAGAGCACTTCATGCTTCCTTCATTTTCCAGCAGGATTTGCACCTGCCCACACTGCCAAAAGAACCAAAACCTGGTTCAATGACCATGGGATTACTGTGTGATTTCATGTAATATTCTAATTTTCTGAGATTTTGATTTTGTGGTTTTCACAAGCTGTAAGCCATAATCATCAAAATTATAACAAATAAAGGTTTGAGATATCTCACTTTGCATGTAATGAGTCTATATAATATACAAGTTTCACTTTTTTAATGGAATTACTGAAATAAATCAACTTTTTGATGATATTCTAATTATATGACCAGCACCTGTACTCTCTTGGATTTGTGTTTTGGATTTGATTGCCTGTTTGGACTGTTTTCTTGTTTTTTGACCCTGGACTTTACTGCCTGGCTTATGACTCTGTGATTCACCCTTTTGCTTTTAAAAAAATCTCTGCAAATGGATTCCTCAGCTCTCTCTGAGTCTGCTATGTTACAGCGATTCAAAGGATTTTTCGATTCCTCGAACTGAACTGAATCTTTGAACCGAATCTTTTTAATATAATATTTTATAATCAAATCTTTTCAACAAACTTTTCAAACTGAATCTTTTGAACTGAGGTTTTGAACAGGTTTTCTTGTGAACTGTTTATTTTGCCTTGTGTTCAACATTTTTCATTTCTGAATGTGATTGAGTAAACTGTCCAAATTTTCAATTGTAAACTATTGTGAATGTTTATGGTGATATCAAAGGTGTTGAATTCTAGGAAAGATGCATAGCCTAGAGGGTGCACCTGACCGATCAAACGAACAAACAGTTGGGTGAGCTTGTTCAATTACTGTCAGTTGAATTGAGAATGTATATCGTTGTGGATTGATACTGAACAGAAATTGAGTGTTTAAAAATCAATTACTTATACAGTTCATTTCAATACAAAGATTTACTTTATCATTCAATCAGTGTTATTTTCATTACACCTCTGTAGTTGAACCTTTCTTTCCTATGGGTGATATTGGCAACGAGTGCAATATTATTTATACTTTACATCCAAAAAGAAAAAAATCAACAAAAGAGATATTCAAATCAGTTTATTCCTGTGGCACGTAAATTGACATTGAGACCATGGAAATAGTACAAAAGGAAGGTGTCACATTTTTAATGCTCTTCTAGATAGTGGACAAAAAACAAACAAACAGATAATACAAATGAGCAAATGATAACGCTTGGGTTGCTGAATATTCAATCCCTTATTTAAAAAGCATGTATTGTTAATGATATGATTACAGACTATAACCTAGATGTACTGTTTTGACAGAATCCTGGCTAAAACTAAACGATTACATGACTTTAAATGAGTCCACCCCCCAAGATTACAGTTATAAACATAAACCTCGTCTGAAAGGCAAAGGTGTTGCTGTAATTTATAGTTATATTTTAACTTTAGCTGGACAATAACTTTATTCTAGAACTGCTATAAAGCCAAAACAATCTCTGTTACTTTAATTTCCTATTATCACTGCAAAGCCGCTTTGGAACAATCTACGTTGTTAACTTGACTTGACTTGACATCCAACTGCCCTCTCAGCACAGCTGTTCCCATTCTGCAGCTTTATTCTGATGAATCAGCGGACCAACAGAGGTGAGCCATGCCTTCGTGACGGAGGTTGTTGCTGTGCTGTGCTGTGCTGTGCTTTACAATCTGAGGCAATAAGAGCAGGTGGAGTGATGGAGGGTCTCATCCATGGCACCATTTCCAGGATTCAGCTCTGGGATCCCCATCCTCAGTGTTCACACCAGTCTGCAGATATTTCAGATCCTACAAAAATGCACAAACATTATACAAAAGCAGTCATTTTAACAGCACAATGCAATTTGACTTCTGTATTAAAAGTAACATAAATGACCTTACTTTATAATTTAGTAAAATCCCTAAAACCTTTTTTATTTCCCAACAAATGCCGCCATCATCTTTCCTTGCAGCTCTTGCACCACTACAAAATCTGCAGCAAATGCACAGAAATCAAGAATCAGAAAAGTGTTGTAACATCTCTGTTTGAAATTACAATAATTAAAATAAACTACAACTTAATATTTAATAGATTTTGTCATTTTTGTTGTATACTCACTCAAAGCCTTTGATGGCAGCATTCAGCTTCATGAGCCACTCTCCACTGGATAAACACACATCTGTTCATCTGTCCCTGTAACATCCAGACAAGATTCACGTTACCTCTGATTTATGTGCTCAATACTACATTTACATGTTGAGGTTGTTGCTGATGTGTTAACTTTTTATCCAACTTGAATGTTCCTCAATTTATCAACAGTACTAAGGGACAAATACAATAGAAAACTTATGTTTAGTTACTTTATAGATTTGTTTATTTACTTTACTTACAGCACATTTGTCTAATGTAAACAATGTCGACAACAGTGAATTATCCAACATAATAGCACACATTCATCACTCAGATGTCTATTTCATGTTGTGATGTGCTCATCTGCAATACTTATAAAATATTTTCCTTTCAGATGTAAATAGACATTTGAAATGAGCGTCTTTAAGTTGTGAAGTTATATGGTTATGTAAATCCACTTTAGAGATGTACGTGTGCTTACTGGAGCAAAATTATTGTTACAAATTATTTAGGAACAGTACTAGATGAATTTATGAAAAGAGTGCACCTCAAAAAATCTACATCATAACAGGAGTTCTGACCTTTGTGACAAAAAGTCGACGCACACACTTTTAATAATTGAAACTTTGGTTTTCATGCTAAAAGTTCATAATAAAACATATAATCTAGTATTTGTCAATAAAAAAATATGAAATAATATTATCCTCTAAAAAGTATAATATATATATACAGTATATTATCCTCTTTTTTATCGCCTTTTTTATTACATCACATATTTTAGTAGTTATTATAAATTAGGCATTATTTGAAAGCTTCCGAACTCAGTATTTATCCTGTGAAAACGATATAAATTATATATAAATATATATATATATATATATATATATATATATATATATATATATATATATATATATATATATATATATATATATATAATATTATTTATATCGTTTTATATATATATATATATATTCCAAATATAAATTAAAGTCAAAAGCACATTTTTAGTACATAGTCATACCTGGAAACAAATCCTGTAAAAATAGGCTATATGGGCCATTCTACAGAATTGGTTCAAAGTTAGAATTGAAAACTTTTAGAATTTCTAGAATTGGAACCACACATTTTTTATACATGCAAATTATAATATCCAAGGTAAACATTTCTAGTATTTGTGCAATTAATTCTCATACTGCATGTGCAGAAAGTTTTGGAATATATCCTAACAAAATTTTGTCTTTCTTATTTCCTATGTAACAATGTAAACAACAGCGTGCATCTGTGCCGTTCATACATTCACAAACAGAAACGCGATTGAAATTTAAACAGCCTTTTTGCGGTTTACAGACACTATTCCATATCTCGATTAGAACAAAGCACTTAAGAATAAAAAAACGTACTATTCACAATCCTTAACTGTGGATCCGTTGCTCCTCGAAATGAAAACCAGCACTTCTGAGGTAAATTTCCCAGGATTATTCCTCACTGGAAGCAAGACAACGTAAAGTAGGTTAATCTGATTAAACTTTGTGTGTTTTATCGAGTTGAGGTGGGCGTTGACACGTTTGCATGTATTGCCTCAGATCATTTGCTGTGGGCATGTTCACATTAACAGATAATGAGCTGAAATGAGAACGACTGACATCTCTCTCTTTTCATACAGATTACATAAACAGAGAATATTTGTTTTCGTTTTGAATTAGATAATTTAAAAGTACACACTTAAATTATTATAAAGATATATAGCTCATGCCTGGGTGACTAGTATTTGCTGAGTTTTGTTTAAGTTTAGAGACGTGCACCAGAAAAAAAGTTCACAGAGACGGAGAGGCAGAAAGCACACCCTGTTTATTTTCTTTATTTTACAAAAGCACAATGTTTTATTTCGATTGTAAGTGGACACATAAAAAAGTAGACATTTAACAGTTTATTTTTTCATATTTCTTAAGTCTGTATGACCAAAAATGACGGAGTATTTTAAGTCTATTTTGCTGCTATGTGAAAAAAATCAAGCAAAACGTACCGGCGTGTTTCCCGACCCCAGAGGGTTAACATTGAATTTGAAAAAGTGTGAATTCTCTATGGTCTCTGTCACATACCTGGTAAAGCAGGTAGGAGACAGTCATGTACGGCCATTTAACACATCACTTTTTACATTCATATTAACGTATTGCTCATTATGTCTCTATTTGTCCTTGTATTGTGTTTTTGTAATTGTTTTCTTTGTTTTTCTGCTTTTACTGTGTTGCCTGCAGAGAAGACCAAATTAAATTCCTAGTATCTGTATACATGGCGAAATAAAGTTGAATTGAATTAGAGGTAAAATTGTCTGTTGTACTGGATAGTACCTACTACAAGGGGAGAGCTGCATAGATTTCTTGGAATGGTAGGGTACTACCGGTGTTTTTGTAAGAATTTTTCGAGTGTAGTCAAGTAACCTTCATTTATATAGTGCTTTTAACAACCTATATTGTTTCAAAGCAGCTTTACAGTGATAATAGGAAATTAAAGTAACAGAGATTGTTTTGGCTTTACAGCAGCTCTTGAATAAAGTTATTGTCCAACTAAAGTTATTTTTGATTGATTCACTTACGTCGCAACGATCATTAGTTATATAACTAACACAACCCCTAAGTACCCTAGCATAAGCTAGGTCAAACACCCCCCCCCCCCCCACTACTGAAAGTAGTAGCTCCCTTAACTCCTAAACTCCATTAAGTAGTAGCTCCCTTAACACGATTATGCAGTCCTAAAGTTAAAATTTTAATTGGACTAATGAGTGCCAACAGGCATTTTTGTCTGCAAAGTATCTTCTCTGCAGTGCTCCGGTGTTGTCTGCCCCGGACGTGTTCTCTCCATTCCAAATGGAGGTAGATGCCAGTGCTGTGGGAGCAGGAGCTGTCCTTCTACAGGAGGGTTCTGATGGAATACCTCATCCAGTGTCATACTTCTCTGCTAAGTTTAATCGTCATCAGTTTAATCACTGGTAGATAATTACAGACCTGCCACTCTCCTACCATTCATTTCGAAAACACTTGAACGAGTTGCTTTCAACCAAGTATCATCTTTCCTGTTGTAGCGTTTATACGCCCGTATAAATCTAATTAATTATTATTCATAACGAATTATGATCAATAATTAATAATTTACTTATTTTCAGAATATACTGTAGCAGAATCAATAGTATGATTAGTCTATCAGTTCATCTAATGAACAGAAAGCATAAACAATTATTAACTCTAGGAAATATAATATCTTCCTGGCCAAGAAAGAATAATCCCCAGCTAACAATAAATTACGAAGTGAATTAAGGGTAACAGCATAGGTAACTTTGATCGAAGTTCAAGACAATAAATTTGATAAGCACATACACAAGCAATCTCTTTTCAAATACAAACAATACTTTATTGATTATTCTAACACATACAACTAATATCTAACACAGACACACACACACATTCATACGCGTTGCAGAAAGGAAGAGAGTAATAAAGAAAGAAATAAAGAAAGAATGAGTTTAAGGGTAAGAGGAAGGAAATTCCGAATTTCTATATGCACTTGTAAGACATGACCTGAACGAACCATCAATCATTAATTTAACCCTTCTATCGTTTCTTAGACAGGTTATTACATTTATCAAAACACCAGTTCAGCTTAAAAGTCTTTAGGTAGTCTACTTGTGTCTTTGCTTTTGCGTTCCTTTTGGGAATTCCTTTGGTCAGCGTCAAAGGGGTTCGTTCGTTGGTTATGGTCTCCTCGTGCCTGGATAGATGGGGCGAGAACCAGTCACGTGGTGGCTGGCGGTCGCGGATGGTTGATGCGTCTTTGAAGTTGAAAGCGTGCGTTGCAGCCGTGAATCATGGAACGAAACTTTGCAGCAAAACTTAACTTAAAACCGAGACTTTCAATCGGAAAATAAAGGAAAACTTAGAAAAGAAAAGAAGATTTAGATGAGAGTAGTAAGATGGCTTGAATAAAGCTGTTGAACCCGTTCTTCTGATCTTAATTTGGGTTCTTTTGTCTTTTCGCTCTACATGGTTGCTGATTTAGATCTTCATCTTTTTCTGACCATCTCTCTTGAGAGTGATAGCAGAGCGTTTCTTGAGGGTGAACCCAGAGAGCGAGCGCACAGACAGAGCGAGCTTTGTTTCTGTCTAAGATTTTTAAACTCAAAGTTTGCCCCCCCTCCTGAAGAGATCGGACCACTTAGACACTGGCTTTGTTTGCAAAGTCATAAATCATGCGTTATCTGGGATCTCCTTACTAGCAGAGAGAACAGAGGCTATAGTTTAGCCATCATTAGTATTATAAGAATGCGAAAGATTTTACATGTATACATGTGTACACAATATTTTCTTGCTAGTTGTGTTCGTAAGATAGCATTGATATGAAACAGTACACACTTTCATTCACACATCTAATAATTATAACAATTACATGAATTATATGGGATTAAAGCATATTAAATGGACACGTGTATTGTAGAAACACATAGAATGATGTATGATGTTTTTAAGTCCGTTGAAAATTGTTCTTGAATGAGTTTTCCGTATACTGTAGGAAGAATCTCAGTTTCCTGTTTTAGAGAGAAAGGACTCTGTTTGTTCGTTCAGAGGTCTCAACGGGGGAGGGGTCAGGAATGTTATTGTGCCATTTCTGAACCAATCTGTCTTTTAAAAACCCCCTCATATTGACAAGCTTTTCCGTTAGTTTGGTCATTAGAAAGGTCTTTTGCAGACTTTCTGGCGCCGGGATGGTGAGTTTTATGGACTTTGAGTTTGGTGATTTGACCCTGGAATGTGAGGACTCTGTGTGGGACCTTGGTCTCTGTCTTTCTCTTAACCAGTCAGTGTTTCGGCAGGAAGTAGAGAGTTTGAATTAATTTTCTGGAAGAAAATTAGTCTGTGGTTGGTTTCTTCTCATTGTCGTTACACTGTCTCTGAACAACCAGCTGGATGTCAACCAATCTGGCTTCAAGAAAGGGCATTCAACCGAGACTGCATTACTGTCGGTCACAGAAGCCCTACGGATCACAAAAGCTGCTTCCAAATCATCAGTTCTCATTCTCCTGGATCTGTCTGCCTTCGACACTGTGAATCATCAGATCCTTATGTCCACCCTCTCATCACTGGGCATCACAGGAACTTCCCAATGGTTTGAGTCCCATCTCACAGGCAGGTCCTTCAGGGTCGCATGGAGATGCAAGGTATCCAAAACACATCAACTGACCACAGGGGTTCCTCAGGGTTCAGTTCTTGGACCCCTCCTCTTCTCCATTTACACGCCTGAGCCTTATGTTTATTTGTGTGTGCTTGTATTTCTCTGGCTGATCTGGTTCTCTCTATCTTTCAGACTAGGCTCCGCCCCTGCACACCTGCAGCCTGTTCAGTGATGTTCTGGGCTGGATATATAACGAGAGAGCGGGGAGAGAAGGGCGCAGAGGTTTACCTACTACGATTTGTTTCTAGCGGCGTGATCGCTTCGATCACTGTTTCAGCTCTGTAAAGAGCTTGGCGTGCACTGAAGGAGAAGGGCTTGAGTGGAGTGTCGAGAGAGCCCTGAGTGCGTCATGTTTCCGCCAGCCGCTGAAAAGCTGTTTCATCAGTGCTTGTTTTAATGTTTCGTAGTTCTATGTTTGTTTAATTCTGTTAACATTATCTGTTGCCTGCTGATATGTGAGTCATGTAGTTCCAAGAATAAACAGTTAAAACTGTTATATTTTGCATTGCATGTCTTTATGTTGCTTCCCCCTTCTTTAACAAGAACTTTAATAGTGATGTTCGTAACAATGTTTACTAAGCTGCCGAATTACAATGGAAATGTAGCTGTTTAATGTTAAACTGGGCAACAAGTACTACTATGTATTGTTGTCAAACTAAAAGCAGTGATTTTTTAAAATATAATGTTGTCTCTACATTAATTTGGAGCTTAACTGTGAAATTATTAAATTATAAAATCTTAAATTTTTATTTCTTTATTTTATTTTCATAGAAAAAAATGTGTGATTAATCTAGTTATATTTTTTAATCGATTGACAGCACTAGTTTTTTAACATTAAATCATAAACACATTATTGTAGACCCCCTGAACAAAATTATGAATTTTTAAAGGGGCATAATAGGGGGCCTTTAATTATGACAACTGTGGAGTGTACCAAATATTTTATGTCTAATGGCTCAGAAAGCTGATTATTAATAATAATATCCAGACAACAGTTAAGTACCCATTATCCTCTTGCCAAGTTCATTCTTCTAAACAGGCCTGTCTGGGTTCTGGAAACATCTTTTCCCTATTCAGAGCCGGTTCTAGACATTAGGAGGCCCTAGGCAAAATTCATGTTGGAGGCCCCCCACCCCCAATAAAAAAACACTTGAAACAAATATGATTCCTAACCTTTTTATTTATACAACATTTAATTTTAAAAGCAGTATATTTTTACTTACACAGTACATAAGTTTGGACACATTACTATTTTTAATGTTTTTGAAAGAAGTCTCTTATGCTCATCAAGCCTGGATTTATTTGATCAAAAAAACAGAAAAATAATAAAGTGAAATATTATTAAAATTTAAAATAATGGTTTTCTATTTTACTATACTTTATATTTCTGTGATGCAAAGCTGAATTTAGTGCCACGTGATCATTCTGATTTATTATCAAATGTTAGAAATGGTGCTTAATATTTATTTTATAACCTGTGATACTTTTTTTCAGGATTTTTGATTATTAAAGAGTTGTTTTAAAAAAGTCTTCACTATCACTTTTTATATATTTAACACATATATTTTTTTTTCTGTATTTTTGATCAAATAAATGCAGGCTTGTAGAGCATAATAATAAACTTCTTTCAAAAACATTAAAAATAGTAATGGGTCCAGACTTTTACCGGTACTGTACATATTAATCAAACTTTATCTACGGTAATCTCTTTTTTGTTTAATGAAGATGTTATTGTTGTTGTTGTTATTTTGCTGTTTTATTCAATTTATTCACAGTTCCAGAATCCCACTTCAGTAGATGAGCATAAGTGCTTTATATATTGCATTGCTACCTTAAATATGCTATACACAAATCAAGTGGAAGAGAAAGACACGATCGCTACTGAGCAGAAAAAAATATATAAAGTGAAATTATTGGCGTAATGTCAGGAATCTAATCATCAGCAGAATTTAGAAGATAGACCCATATATATGAGATCCTTTAGACTATTTGAAACATTTAAAAATGTTGTAGTGTGTTGGCTTTTTAACTTAGAATACAGACGTCTTGTCTTTTAATTTTGTAGCTTTTTTACTAGTCAGCTCCCGACGCGATGTTATTCATTGTACGCGCAAATTCAAAGCGTCGCGTCTGGGCACGTTAATGACGCTCGCGCTCTTTTAAACTCGTAATAAAGCGGTGAATGATTTTTCCAGAAATGACGCTGATCTACAGTACAAGTTTATATTTAGAATACATTGCAATCACTCCAAAATAGATGACGACAACTCTCACACCTGCATTATGAGCTGTGCTTCTTTGTGTGCTTATTAGGCTTTAGCCTCGCAGCATCTGATGGATGCGTTCGTTACACATACTTTCAGAAGCCGGCACACATTAATTGGTTTAACTGCAGTAATGTAACAGTCTATGGTTAAGATAAACATCGTCACTATTTATAGTGAATTAATAAATATTGAAATAAATTGTAGATAGGACATTTGTACTTTTTTTTTTTTTTTTGTCCCTCTGTCTGGGCCCCATCCCGCCAATCGGGCCCTAGGCACGTGCCTAGTTTGCCTTTGCGTTAATCCGGCTCTGTCCCTATTCTGTTTTGGGTGTCAGTTGGAAAGAATGCCAGAAAGCAACACAGGATCGTTGTTTTCCAGCTTTAAATGTGGAATTTCTCAAGGACAAGTCTTTGAAAGAGGAGATAAACCAGGATGCAAGGCAAAAAGGCCCTTGTATAACACACACACACTTTCCACTGTTGAACACATTCAGGCTCAGTGCACTTTAAACCACCCATCCCAGACTTGACACATGGTGTCCGGTATTGGAGAATCAGACAGATGTGATTTTCCCATGTCATACATTTTATTGTGTTTGGCACGAGGGCTCTGCACTCTGACTAGATTACACTAAGGAAAATGTTGCCGCTAAACGTTTGTCAAAGAACTAATGTAATGTTTGGGTGAATTTAGCGAATAGCAATGAGGGAGAGCAAGATCCAAATGTAAATATTTATAAACAATATTTTATAATTATGAATGGGGAAAACATAATTGCTGAAACAAACAAAGAAGCTGAAATGAGCACAACCAGCAGGTAACTGCCATATAAGGACAAGACCTGCCCAGTGAACACAAGGACTTAAATTTGCAAGGATAACAGACTAAAGATACCTGGAAACAATCAATGAATATAGGGGGAAACAGGAAACAGAAACAAGAACTGAAATACAAACTACAAATCAACAGAACAAATGAAAGCTAAACTCTTTTCCATCTACCTTTCCCCCATGTCTTCCCATAATGAATAAACTGATTAGAATTTATTTTAACATAATACATGTTGAGCAGGGCAGCATGGGTAGCACCTCACTGCAAGAAAGTCTTTGGTTTGAACCCTGTTTGCATATTATTCCAGTGTTGACCGGAGTTTTAGAGAAAGCGGTTTGGAAAATGGATGGATGGATGGATGTTGTGGAATTTTAAACTCTTTGATATCCTTTAGTTTTTGATCATGAGCATTCATCTCTGGTCACAGAACTTTTTGAGCCTGTCACATCTGTTTTGGTTTGGTTCACATCTCTTATTTTGTATTTAATCGGAGGGTGCATCTCAATCAGCTCCCTAGTTCAGTAGTCAGGGCACTGATCAGGGAGTTGGCCATAAGGGCTGTCTCAATTGCCTACCAGTGTACTAAAATATTTACTCCCTAAAAGTCCCACAATGCACCGTGAAAACCAGGCAGCATCGATGCTCACTATGTTCCCTTAACAGAAGTTCTGAAGTGTGAAACATAAATCACGTTAACTCACTACACATAATGAAAAGCAATAGATGTTTTTATTGTATACTTTATTACAGATGAAGTGGATTAGATGCAATATTTGTCAAATACATAGAGATTTTCAGATGCTTTCATGAAGCAACAGAAACACTTTTCAGTCAATTATTTCTTTACTGCTTACAGTGCCATATGAACAAGAATATACAGTTCAACATACAGTTGGTACTCAAACAGAATAATAGTTTTACCGCCACCTTTCCCGCGGCAGTAAAATTGTGGGTGTGTATTTGCTGCCTTTTACCGCTAAGAGGCGCTACAATCTCTCAATTCTCTTATTCTCTCAATTGCATAATCTGTGCCACGCCGCGGCTCATTGAGAGCGATTGAGAGCTGGTAGCAGATAAATTCAAGTGAAACATTGTAGTTAAACGAATTCATAAACACAATACTGAAATTACAGTACAAATTTAGAGCTGAAACAAATGTAGGCCTCTATTATTGCATCAAATTTAAGCAAAGTAGGCTAAACGTTAACATTGCGTGTCCAATTTTTCTATAATTTAGAAAGGCTATGCATGTCAATAGGCTATGTGTCTTATACTTCATGTTATTTTAATTTGTCAGTAGATTTATTAACTGAAACATAATGTTATTAGTCATAATGATGTTAGTCGGCAGCTAGTCTGGCTATCACCAGACCAAGCTCAATCTTTTAAGATTGAATATTGGTCTGGGGAGTCTGCTATGTATTTTCTACTGCATAAGAGGCATGATCAACGAGCATAGTTCAAATGACTCTGTACGCAATTGGATAGTCCTTCAACCAATCAGACCACTGATCCAGGTGATGTACTTTGCAGAGCGACACGAAAACTCCAGGGAGGAAATGTGTTACCAAATGTGTTGATCAGTGGTTTGCAGAAGCAACAATGGAATCGAGCGATTTTAGCAGGTTATGCAAAAAAAAAGAAAAAAAAAAAGCATGAAAGTAACTGGTATTTACACCCACTCGAGCGATTAATTTGCTAAAAAGAAGCCATTGAGCATCGTCGAGAGGTTAAAAGGAACGTAACGGCTTTGGAATTGGATTGGATTAAACCCGCCAATAGCGTGCAAGGTGGATAAGCCAGTTTGTGATTGGTTCCCACAAATTTTTAAAGGAAGCAGCAAAGATAAATGTACAGGTTTCCAGCCTGAGCTGCAGGGCGAAATCAAATCGCCAGCAGATCAGGCTGGGTTTACCCAGTCTAGTCAGCAGCATTTGTGTTTTAGCATTCTTTATTAAGAATTAAAAATGCTTACAGTAGGTTATGATTAGCATAATTTTCTTTAACTAGAAAAATGCATTTCCGGAGGAACTGCAAAGTGTGCTTACTCGGGTGCAGTGCACTAACGTTAGCAAGTACAAAGTACAATAGTACTTTTTTCAAAATTGTGCAAAAAGGTGAAAAGTTATGTGCATTAAGAGACATGTCTGCAGTGTAGACTAGTGCCAATGGCATTGTTTATGTGGCTTGGTTGTTGGTTTTGAAATAATTGGTTATGAATATACAGCAGAGAGTGGGAGTGTTTTGGGTGATGAAATAGTATTGAAAAGAAGTTGACAGTCTTCATTTACTGTATCCAATAAGCCAATACAAAACTCACCCAGCTGTTCTGTGGTTGGGTGTTCCCTTTGATTAGGAACAAATTTACTATCTCAAATTAAGGTCTACCGTAATTAGCGATGCTTTGATTGCTGCTGTCAAGATGGTTGTCATCACCTACACAGAAACACTGATTTTTATAGCCTAGCGTCAGTCCTCATATTGTAATTAAATGAAAAACGCTATCAGTTTCACTATTAGCTTACTCTAGCGATGCAATCGCAACAACATGGATAACGCTGTTTAGCCTTGCCTAACTTTATATGACATATGCGCCATATGCTAGAGTTACACATCCCGCTGCCATTTCAGGGCTTGAATTTCAGGGCGCGGGAATGGGGGGATTGCGCATAATTTAAACCATTCCCGCAAGTTAGCTTTTATAGTGCGAGAAATTCCCGCACAAATATATTCGCTTCATCTCAGAACAAATGATTAAAAAATAAATTCACAGATGCGAGTCAAACTGTCTTTTATTTTCGAATTTAATTCCTCAATCAGCGCTGGACCGGCATTTTCTGTCTTCCGCTGAGCCCTGGCTGTAGACAGATCATATGTTTCACGCTGTCAATGCAGTGGTCTGCGTTGCGCTGATCTTATTCACACTATCGAGTGTAGGTGCAGCATTCTAACATTGAGTCAACATTAAAAACAATTTGCTCTTTATGGTGTGTAAATGATAGAGCGCTGCAGCAACGAACCAACTGAATAACAACATTGAATGCTCGGCCGAACAGCTGATCATAGCTGTACAGGGCGCCTTATTATTTTTCATCTCCATAAATATATCTAGTAGTAAAGCTAATGCAAGGGCTAGAAATCAATTAATCTTTTGCTGATACTTCCTTGTCATCATGGAGATCGCAGTTCATGGTTGCATAGCAACGACAGACGCCACGGGAGAGCAAGTGCTTGTGGAAAGGAAACAGCGGCGCGCTCACGCTTTCCACTTGTTTTTACACATCTAGAGCGACGTTGTTGATTGTTTGAGCATGTGACTGCACGTTTCTCCTTGTTTTCTATTGTTATGCGCAGCATATTTCCCGCGCGCACAAACACAGCCACAGACAATGAATTGTTCGGTTAGCGAAGAAGACCGAATGTATGATGCATAATAATCTTTAGATCCCCCCCAAGTGACCCATGTAAGCGGTGGAATTCCCTCCCAGTTTAAAAAACGAAATTCAGGCCCTGCATTTATTAAGACAAACCTAGTAAAAATGAATGCAGTCTATTCACTGACTTGGCAGCTCTGTGAAATGTAATACAACAGTGCCACCTACTGTCTAAATGCATTAACATTAAAAGTGTGAGGTGAAACTCTTTTGCATAGACATAGGTAAATGGGTTTGTCAATTAGCCTGAAATTTAAAAAAAAAAAAAAAAAAAAACAGATCTTGTGCATCCTCACATTGGAGTCTCGAGTTAATGTACAAAGTTTGGTTTCGATACGTGACAGCGTTCCTGAAATATGAACTACTTCCTGTTTTGGCGACTACACTGCCGATTTCGTTTGGCTGTGACAGGCAAACGCTTCCGAAAATCAAAAATCCTTCTAGTAACTTTTGTGAGGCTTGGTCCAAGGATCATGTACGTCCAGTTTCGTGAAGTTCGGACCAAATTTGTGACCTGTGAAAATTTAGTTTCGCTTTCTGTTCAATCCACTATGGCGGATGAACGACATGGACTCGTGATGTCATCTTCGCGAGCAACTTACACCGGTACTGACTGTACGTTTTAAAGTTGGAACGGTGTCTCTGTCTCAAAGGGCCTAGGCGCAGGAGCTGGCCAAAATTTATCTCCCGGGAATAATAATAATAACTAGAAAAATGCATTTCCGGAGGAACTGCAAAGTGTGCTTGCTCGGGTGCAGTGCACTAACGTTAGCAGGTAGTGGATAGATGCAAGATGTGAGAAAAAATGCGAGAATGCGAGAAAAAAGATGTCAAACTGTCTTTTATTTTCGAATTTAATTCCTCAATCAGCGCTGGACCGGCATTTTCTGTCTTCCGCTGAGCCCTGGCCGTAGACAGATCATATGTTTCACGCTGTCAATGCAGTGGTCTGCGTTGCGCTGATTTTATTCACACTATCGAGTGTAGGTGCAGCATTCTAACATTGAGTCATAATGAGCTGTTTGTGAAGAAACTATCCACTTCCAAATTATGTCATTTTAATCACGAAATTGAAACATTAAAAAACAATTTGCTCTTTATGGTGTGCGAGTGATAGAGCGCGGCAGCAACGAACCATCAGCTTGCAGCGTAACAACATTGAATGCTCGGCCGAACAGCTGATCATAGGGCGCCTTATTATTTATTATTACATAAGGCACAGGGCGCCTTATTATTTTTCATCTCCATAAATATATCTAGTAGTAAAGCTAATGCAAGGGCTAGAAATCTATTCATCTTTTGCTGATACTTCCTTAGCTGTGTCTGAAACCGCTCACTCGTTCACTCATTCACTAATCCCTACATAGTGAATGGCAGTTGAGTGCACTACATCAGCAAAGAATTCGGACGCTGACATAATTATCACGCGCCAGAGAGCTCAGACAATTTGTCATAAACATTACCTACCCATCTTTAATATTTCCCTTTTTTGGCTGTATGAATTGTATGTAACAATTGTATGTATGTATTTTTCACGTTTATTGCGTTATTTGATTAAAAAAAAAGATAATAAAAACACTTGCTTGTCATATTTATTTACTTTTTACATTTATATGTGAAAATAAAAGAGAACAAAACCCTACACAACACATTTGTTTATTCAAATATAGATATAACGGTATATATAAATAAATAACCAGGCGTCTGGTCTTATAAATGATTGTTTTCTAACTCGCGTGCACCGTTGCCATGGTGACATTTTTGTTTATTTTTCATTCGCGCTCTATCGCCTTATCGTGTTGGATTGTGGGAAATAGTGTCTCAGCAAGTGTACATCGTATGTACACTCGAATTCAGAGAGGATTGTGGGTAAAAGTAGTGAAGAATGTAGGGAATGATGTCGTTCACTCAGAATTCGGACACCACTACAAAATGGCCGACACCTTAAATAGTGCACTATATAGTGGATAGGGAGCGATTTCAGACACAGCTCTTGTCATCATGGAGAGCGCAGTTCATGGTTGCATAGCAACGACAGACGCCACAGGAGAACAAGCGCTTGTGGAAAGGAGACAGCGGCGCACTTGCGCTTTCCACTTGTTTTTACACATTAATGTGCGTTCCATTCGACAGGGTCCCATACGCAGTGTTCACTGCTCCCCTACTCCCTGAGCACGGTATATCAGTTGAAGTGGACTTCACTGACAATAACCGCTCATTTGAAATGCCCTGCAAACGTCATCAAAGAAATTCAACGACGGGGTCGTGTAGATTATGATATAACAAAAATATATATAGGACTACATTCATATTTTAATTTTTATTATTATATTATATATTTACAATTATATTGCACTATTTTACAACTACATAAAATAAAATCACTTTACTTCACAAACTAGCTAAGCTGGCTGCATTCACTGAGGTAAATTATAATCATCAACAATAGTATATGTAATATTCACAACAATAACCGTTAAAAATACTGTCATTTGTATAACAATGGCGAAATGTATGAATACTTACACACATCCGTAAACTCCTCCATCGTTAGTTATGACCGTTCTGACTGGTGATGACGTGGTGCGCGAAATGACAGTTGGGTGATCATCGCTCTCCACTTCCTGTGAAGTGATGTATCGATGTTCCCTTATTCCCTATGCCGTGCGCAGTGCCCTTTGAGCTGAACATGTTCGCTCCCTTCGGATTAGAATCTAACTTAAGATGGCGGAAAACCCTGTGAAGTCCACTTCGCAGTCCACTTACGGTCAAATGGAACGCACTAGAGCGACGTTGTTGATTGTTTGAGCATGTGACTGCGCGTTTCTCCTTGTTTTCTATTGTTATGCGCAGCATACTTCCCGTGCGCACAAACACAGCCACAGACAATAAATTGTTTGTTCGGTTAGCGAAGAAGAGCATGATGTATTTTGTATAAAGTTTTTTTATTTTTATTTTTTTATTAACTGCTTTGAGAACTGGAAATGCACAATTCATACAAATCTGTATATATTAATAAATGAAGATGATTAAATTAGACCAATGCAAAAAACGAAATTCATGCCTGCATTTATTAAGACAAACCTAGTAAAAACGAATGCAGTCTATACTGACTTGGCAGCTCTGTGAAATGTAATACAACAGTGCCACCTACTGTCTAAATGCATTAACATTAAAATTGTGAGGTGAAACTTGCATAGACATAGGTAAATGGGTTTGTCTATTAGCCTGAAATAAAAAATAAATACAAAAAAATCAGATCTTGTGCTTCCTCACATTAGAGTCCCGAGTTCATGTACAAAGTTTGGTTTCGATACATGACAGAGTTCCTGAAATATGAACTACTTCCTGTTTTGGCGACTACGCCGCTGATTTCGTTTGGCTGTGACGGGCAAACGCTTCCGAAAATCAAAAATCCTTCTAGTAACTTTTGTGAGGCTTGGTCCAAGGATCATGTACGTCTAGTTTTGTGAAGTTCGGACCAAATTTGTGACCTGTGAAACTTTAGTTTCGCTTTCTGTTCAATCCACTATGGCGGCCAAACGACATGGACTCGTGATGTCATCTTCGCGAGCAACTTACACCGGTACTGTCCGTACGTTTTAAAGTTGGAACGATGTCTCTGTCTCAAAGCGCCTAGGCGCAGGAGCTGGCCAAAATTTTTCTCCCGGGAATAATAATAATAATAATAACTAGAAAAGTGCATTTCCGGAGGAACTGCAAAGTGTGCTTGCTCGGGTGCAGTGCACTAACGTTAGCAGGTAGTGGATAGATGCGAGATGCGAGAAAAAATGTGAGAATGCGAGAAAAAAGATGTCAAACTGTCTTTTATTTTCTAATTTAATTCCTCAATCAGTGCTGGACTGGCATTTTCTGTCTTCCGCTGAGCCCTGGCCGTGGTGTGCGAGTGATAGAGCGCGGCAGCAACAAACCATCAGCTTGCAGCGTAACAACATTGAATGCTCGGCCGAACAGCTGATCATAGCTGTACAGGGATGATGTACAAGTGATGTATCGATGTTCCCTTATTCCCTATGCCGTGCGCAGTGCCCTTCGAACTGAACATGTTCGCTCCCTTCGGATTAGACTCTAACTTAAGATGGCGGAAAACCCTGTGAAGTCCACTTCGCAGTCCACAACGCACCTCTAGAGCGACGTTGTTGATTGTTTGAGCATGTGACTGTGCGTTTCTCCTTGTTTTCTATTGTTATGCGCAGCATATTTCCCGTACGCACAAACACAGCCACAGACAATGAATTGTTTGTTCGGTTATCGAAGAAGAGCATGATGTATTTTGTATAAAGTTTTTTTTTAATTATTTTTATTTTTTATTAACTGCTTTGAGGATTGGAAATGCACAATTCATGCATACAAATCTGTATATATTAATAAATGAAGATGATTAAAATAGACCAATGCAAAAAACGAAATTCATGCCTGCATTTATTAAGACAAACCTGGTAAAAACGAATGCAGTCTATAAACTGACTTGGCTGCTCTGTGAAATGTAATACAACAGTGCCACCTACTGTCTAAATGCATTAACATTAAAAGGTGAAACTCTTGCATAGACATAGGTAAATCTGTTTGTCTATTAGCCTGAAATAAAAAAAAAAAATAAAAAAAATCAGATCTTGTGCTTCCTCACATTGGAGTCCCGAGTTCATGTATAAAGTTTGGTTTCGATACGTGACAGAGTTCCTGAGATATGGACGACTTCCTGTTTGGCGACTACGCCGCTGATTTCGTTTGGCTGTGACGGGCAAACGCTTCCGAAAATCAAAAATCCTTCTAATAACTTTTGTGAGGCTTGGTCCAAGGATCATGTACGTCCAGTTTCGTGAAGTTCGGACCAAATTTGTGACCTGTGAAACTTTAGTTTAGCTTTCTGTTCAATCCAATATTGCGGACAAACGACATGGACTCGTGATGTCATCTTCGCGAGCAACTTACACCAGTACTGACCGGACGTTTTAAAGTTGGAACGGTGTCTCTGTCTCAAAGGGCCTAGGCGCAGGAGCTGACCAAATAGCTGGGGGGTTGCCAAATTATGTAAAATTGTTAATTTTTAAAAAAAAAAAATGTATCTTGTACATCCTCACATTGGAGTCTTGAGTTAATGTACAAAGTTTGGTTTCGATACGTGACAGCGTTCCTGAAATATGAACTACTTCCTGTTTTGGCGACTACGCTGCCGATTTCGTTTGGCTGTGACGGGCAAACGCTTCCGAAAATCAAAAATCCTTCTAGTAACTTTTGTGAGGCTTGGTCCAAGGATCATGCACGTCCAGTTTCGTGAAGTTCGGACTAAATTTGTGACCTGTGAAAATTTAGTTTTGCTTTCTGTTCAATCCAGTGTGGCGGACAAATGACATGGACTCGTGATGTCATCTTCGCGAGCAACTTAAACCGGTACTGACCGTACGTTTTAAAGTTGGAACGGTGTCTCTGTCTCAAAGGGCCTAGGCGCAGGAGCTGGCCAAAAATTTTCTCCCGGGAATAATAATAATAATAAGAAGAAGAAAACTTAAGAAGAACTATAAGTGTGCTGCTTTCAGCAAGCACACTTAATAATAAGAAAACTTAAGAAGAACAATAAGTGTGCTGCTTTCAGCAAGCACACTTAATAATAATAATAATAATAAGAAAACTTAAGAAGAACAATAAGTGTGCTGCTTTCAGCAAGCACACTTAATAAATAATGAAAACATTTCAACATAAAACATTGCAATAGAAAAATATTAGGCTACATCAGTGAGGCTTTGCATGACCATAAGACGTTAAGCTCTTTCTCTATACAGCACTCAGACAATAGCTCTGTGGTCAGCGTAACAACGTGCGCTTTGCAGAGCTTCAAGCGTTCCGAGATCAAATCTCAGCTCTACCATATTCATAATTTTGTCTCTAGTTTAATATTTGTCAAAAATAAAAACTTTTGAAATGTTCATTTATTGATTCGAAACACTTTTCGGAGCTTTGTTGTGTTTGATTTGATTTGTTGTGCTTTCCTGCCATTTTTATTAATAGGCGTTTAGACGATATAACATAGCCTACATGCTGTTAACCGATGTTGGCCGATAGCGTTTATGTTTTACCATTCTTGATGCTTACATAGGTAACTGTTTATTAAAGTCAAGTATTTTGTTTAATTATCAATGGCACATACAACATTTGTTACATTCCAGGAGAGCCGCTGCACAGACGACAAAACTGATGAAGGAAGATTGTCAGCCGATCGCACCAGAAAATGAAGATGATGAAGCTCATCTTTAATCTGCTAAATTATTGTTTTGTGAATCATTCACGAAATTGAAATGACTGACACTGATACCCGACCATAGCAATGAAAGAAGATTTTCAAAACAGATCCATACATTGAACAAATCAGAAAAATACTTTTGTTTTTGTTGATAGGCTACACAAAATAACGGACTTTTAAATAGTATTGCTTTCAATATAAAAAGAGACAAATCTCTCCACATTAATAATATAAAATGCATTAATAATATAAAAATTACAGTAGTCCATGTTTGTTCGGGATTTGAACCCGTGACATCTAAATGATCGAAACCTAAATTCTACCACTCGGCCACAAATTTACTCAAATATGAGTAATGCCCAAAAAGTTCGTTTGTCCAGCAGTGTGTGTTCGCTCACACGAGCATGAAGCGCTCTTCATTCGTCTCAATAGAATAGTAAAAATAATCAACTTCATTGCACCTAATTTATTTTTGTTTGTTATTTTTTTATTAATTTGTTTTTGTTTTTTGTTATCGCACTGCTCCTCCGGGGAATAGCCTAGGCTTCTGTTGCACACCGACATCTACAATAGCCTATGAAATATAGGCAATATTGCTGTTGTCTCTATTTTTAAATTTTGATTCTATTTTTCTGTTCCAATTTTTTTTTTCTATTCTCTTTACCATAGTTGTAGTATTTCATCCTTACTGTTAATTGACATTAACCCCACTTACATTTCAAAATGTGGCAATTGTGCCACCTGCCGGTCATTTCCCGAATGACTTTGAAATGCGACTGGTTTATTTTTGCCACGGTGGTTTTACCGCGCCGGCTAACGCGGCGGTAATAGGCATTCTGGTTGACTACCTACTGTAAGCCTTTACTATTTAGATACCAATAAATTGGATCAATATTTTTTACTTTTCCATTTCATTTTGAAACTTGACACAATATAACATTAAGATTACATGAAGAGTTTTAACTGTTACAAAAACACAAATTTGTGAGCATAAGCTGAGCTGAATGTTCGCTACATAGGGAGTTAGGGAGTTAACATTTTAGTACACTGTCGTCTTTGGTGCTGTTGAACAGGTGCTGTTTTGCCGTCACCTGCCCCTACGATGACGATACCCTCAAATTGCTGTTCTGGATCGAGGGCAAACAAACACCACCCTGTTGACCCCCCCAGACGCCTCAAGGCTTGACTGAAGGGAAGCCATCATCAGGTGTCTGGAGAGCATCTGTCCCCGATCCAGGACACAGCCAGACCCAGAGCCCAGCCCACCACCACCATCGACCACGGAGACTTTGTGAGAGCCTCCCAGGCTCAGCCCCCCAGTTTTCCTCTGGCCAACGAATGGACAGTGTACGATTATGATTCAGGGAGCATTACAGGTCAGAAGTCAGATTGGATCAGAACATTCAGAATATTTATCCAGGTCCATGTCATCACGCCGGTATGGAGACGAGTTTGTTGAGGATTCATATACTCATTAGCTTCATAACTCTGTCTCCTCTCCACCAATTAGCTGGTGTGTGGTGGGCGTTCTGGCGCAATATGCCTGCCATTGCATCATCCAGGGGGATGCTGCACATTGGTGGTGGTTGAGGAGATCCCCCCCTTCTATGTAAAGCAATTTGAGTACAGAGAAAAGCGCTATATAAATGTAATGAATTATTATTATTATTATTATTAAAAGACAAGACCATGGTTTGGTGTTAACCAGATATATGAAACCAATTTAGTAACATAACCATTTAAATCTGAACAATACATATATGTTTATAATGCTTATGACATAACATCATTACACGCCTAATATGCACAAAAAAGCAAATGTTTTGCAGAGCCATAGACGTTTTTACACAATGATTATGCAAAGCAGCCCATAAAATTACCTAACAAACCTAACAAACAGGGAAATCGCTCATTAGCATTGCTTGGGCAGAACATACTGTACATGTACAGTTGGTAGTCAACCAGAATAATACTTTTACCACCACGATGTGTATTTGCTTCCTTTCACCGTTAAGAGGCGCTACAATTACAGACTTTGAAAAGTGTAATTTTATTCTCTCTATTACATAATCTGCTGTGGCTCATACTCAAAAAAAGTATATAGACACTGTTTGTTCTGGATTTGAACCCGTGACAAGGAAACTGTTGTCCAACAGTGAGTGCTCTACTACTTTGACTAGCCTACGAATATTAACTCTGAAAAATACCCAGAAGTTTACTTTTCCAGCAGTGTAAAGCACACGGGAGAGAATTCTTCACTCGTCTTATTCCGCAATAGTAAAAATAATCAGCTTCATTGCACCTAATTGTTGACTGCGAGATATGATGGTCTTGTCTTGTGGTGTATTTTTGTTTGGTATAGTGCAAGGGGGCCGTGATTAAATCCTGATCAGTGACCGTGCTGCCATCTGCAATATTAAATATTCTATTGTTGTTGTCTCTATTTTAAACTTTTGACTTTTTCTGTTCTAAAATTTTGTTCTATTCTGTTTAAAATAACTTTTACATACACATGTAATTTTTGCTTTGGTTAACTTTAACCAATTCTGTAATATTTTAAAAAGTTTTATTATTTTTCTGTTCTAAAAGTTTGTTCTATTCTGTCTTGTTTGTTTATTTTTTTACATCATTCTCATTCTTGTCGAAATAATAAAAAAGACCTTGTGCTGTGTGTTTTAAAAATGATAATAAACAGCCTACAAACAGAGATATATATCAGTTCACAGCTCCACTTACATTTCAAAATGCGGCAATTGCAGCTGTTTTGCAAAATGTCCCTTTGCGCCACCTGGTGGTCATTTTGCAAACAACTTTGAAATGCGACTGATTTATCGGTAATAGGCATTCTGGATGACCACCAACTTTAGTACTACAAGAGAAAAGTATGACTGCTGGACCACAAACCTGTCACGGTCAGGAACCGTTTCAAAGTAACCATCTTCATAGATTAAATAGACTGAGCTGCCAAAGGGTATGGAACAGGTAAACTGCCCTACAAGTGGACCATATTGCTTTTTGAGCTCAGGGTATAGTGCTCTGCAAAATTATGTTTGGGTCACAACAGAATTCCTGGAAAAAGCTCAGTGTACTGTTGTAAAGTTTTCTTTCATCGAAGCAAGAACCAGGAGAAATTGGGATCACGTTCAAGAAGTTATTCTTTCTTGAGGACTTCGCGTTGACGTGGCTGCAGTTCTTCCCAAATCTAATCTAACTTAACTTTACATGGTATCTTATAGGCATTTTGAGGAGGAGGGACTTTTGGAGGTGGAGACAAATTCAAACAAAGCATGTAAATGAGTATACAGGTTAAGGAACCAGCCCCAGACCCCAGCGTGTTACCAGTCTCAATTTAATGTTATGCAGGTAAGAGAAGACAAAATAGCGAAAACAAACAAAAATAGAGTCTTTAATGAGAACACAGGGTGGCAACACAGGGTGGCAATAATGTAGAACACAAATCCTCTTCTTGAGAGATAACGGCAAAAACAGGTAACCCGCAGAGAGGGCGATAAAAAACAAAAAAATACTTTAGCAAAAGAAATCTCAGAAAACTACAAAAAGAGTCTCTTTAGGCAGCAGGCAGAGAAGACTGTGTTTGCGGCGACAGGCTGCGGGTCTCTCAGTGATGACAAGGCTCAAACAACAACTGCGGTTACGAGATCTCTTTCAGCAACAGATGAACTGGACAGAATACAAAGATCAAGATGATTAGTATGGTATAGATCGCGCTCACCAGGCGGATGTCAACAGGACAGGACAGGACTCGGACAGAGACAAACAGGACTGTAGTTTGCTTCTTGCATGAGAAACTCAAGTGAGAATCCGACAAAGAAAGAAGCAGAAACAGAGAGAAATAGGGACCTAATCAGAGGGAAGAGGGAACAGGTGGGAAGAGAGTAAACGAGGTAGTCAGAGAAGATGAGGAACAGCTGGAGGAAGGGAGAAGGGAAAGAGAAAGTAACCCAAAAATAACCAGCAGAGGGAGACAGAGTAGAGAGAAAGATCAGGAACAAGACATAACATAACAAGACATAACAGTACCCCCCCTCCCCCCTCCCTCAGTGAGCGCCCCCTGGCGCTCCCGAGGAGGAAACCTGGTGGCTACGGAGGAAATCATCGATGAGGGACCGGTCCAGCACGTCCCGAGAGGGAAACTAACTTCTCTCCTCGGGCCCGTACCCCTCCCAATCTACCAGATATTGATGACCACGACCCCGGGGACGCATGTCCAGAATCTTGCGGACTCTATAGATAGGAGCGCCCTCGACAAGAATAGGAGCGGGAGGGGGACGAGTGGGAGCACGAAGAACGGGCTTAACACAAGAGACGTGGAAGACCGGGTGGATACGGTGAAGGTAGCGAGGGAGAAGAAGTCGCACCGCGACAGGACTAATGATCTGAGAAATACGGAACGGACCGATGAAACGCGGGTTCAACTTACGAGATGCAGACTTAAGGGGAAGATTGAGAGTGGAGAGCCATACTTTCTGGCCACGAAAATATCTAGGGCTCTTAGTTCTACGCTTGTTAGCAGCTCTCACAGTCTGATCCCTATAACGGCAAAGAGCAGATCTGACTCTCTTCCAAGTGCGCTTACAACGTTGGACAAAAGCTTGAGCGGAGGGAACGCAAGAATCGGCGAGCTGAGACGAGAACAGCGGAGGTTGGTACCCGAGACTACTTTGAAAAGGGGACAGACCGGTCGCAGATGAAGGAAGCTAGTTATGGTCGTATTCTGCCCAGGGAAGCTGCTCTGACCAAGACGCAGGGTTACGGAAGGAAAGACTGCGTAAAATGCGACCAACAGTCTGATTGGCCCGTTCGGCTTGCCCATTAGATTGGGGATGGAAGCCGGACGAGAGACTGACAGAAGCCCCAATCAAACGAGAAAACTCCCTCCAAAACTGAGACGTGAACTGCGGACCTCTGTCCGAAACGATGTCCGACGGGAGGCCATGAATTCTGAAAATATTCTCGTTGACAATTTGCGCCGTCTCTTTAGCAGAAGGAAGTTTTGCGAGGGGAATAAAATGAGCCGCCTTAGAGAACCGATCAATAACCGTGAGAATAACTGTCTTGCCCGCCGACGGAGGAAGTCCGGTGGTAAAATCTAAGGCGATGTGTGACCACGGTCGTGAAGGAATTGGAAGTGGTCTGAGAAGTCCGGCGGGAGGAGAGTTCCCAGACTTAGTCTGCGCGCAGACGGAGCAAGCCGCCACGAAACGACGCGCGTCACGTTCCCGAGTGGGCCACCAAAAACGCTGACGGACGGACGCATGCGTACCCCGGACGCCGGGATGACCTGCTAATTTGGAAGAGTGAGCCCACTGAAGAACGGCCAGACGAGTCGGGACAGGAACGAAAAGAAGGTTCTTCAGACAAGCGCGCGGCGAAGGAGTGTGAGCGAGCGCTCGTTTCACTTGCCTCTCAATTCCCCAGACAGTCAACCCGACGACACGCCCCTCAGGGATAATTCCCTCGGGGTCCATAGAGACTTCAGAGGAATTAAAGAGACGAGATAACGCATCAGGCTTGGTGTTTTTAGAGCCTGGACGATTATAAATTCGAAACGAGCGAAAAACAGTGCCCAATGAGCCTGACGTGTGTTTAGTCGTTTGGCAGAACGAATGTACTCTAGGTTCCTATGGTCTGTCCAAACGATAAAAGGAATGGTCGCTCCCTCCAACCACTGTCGCCATTCGCCTAGGGCTAAGCGGATGGCGAGCAGTTCGCGGTTTCCTACATCATAGTTACGCTCAGGCGGCGACAGGCGATGAGAGAAATACGCGCAAGGGTGGATCTTGTTGTCAGAGAGAGAGCGCTGAGAAAGAATAGCTCCCACGCCCACCTCTGACGCGTCGACTTCAACAATGAACTGTCTAGAAATGTCAGGTGTAACAAGGATAGGCGCGGAAGTAAAGCGATTCTTGAGAAGATCAAAAGCCCTCTGGGCGGAATTGGACCATCTAAAGCGCGTCTTGACAGATGTAAGAGCTGTCAGGGGGGCGGCCACCTGACTGAAATTACGGATGAAGCGTCGATAAAAATTAGCGAAGCCGAGAAAACGCTGAAGCTCGACTCGTGACTTTGGAACGGGCCAATCAATGACAGCCTGGACCTTAGCAGGATCCATCCGAATACCCTCAGCAGAAATAACAGAGCCGAGAAACGTGACAGAAGAGGCATGAAAAGTGCACTTCTCAGCCATTACGTAAAGACGGTTCTCTAAAAGGCGCTGGAGGACGCGTCGGACGTGCTGGACATGGATCTGGAGTGACGGCGAAAAAAACAGGATATCGTCAAGATAAACGAAAACAAAAATATTCAGCATGTCTCTCAGGACGTCATTTATCAGTGCCTGAAAGACAGCTGGAGCGTTGACGAGACCGAAAGGAAGGACCCGATATTCAAAGTGCCCTAACGGAGTGTTAAACGCCGTCTTCCACTCGTCCCCCTCCCTGATACGCACGAGATGGTAAGCGTTACGAAGGTCCAGTTTAGTAAAAAATTTGGCACCCTGCAAGATCTCGAAGGCTGATGACATAAGAGGTAGCGGGTAACGATTCTTAACCGTTATGTCATTCAGCCCTCGATAATCGATGCTGGGACGTAAGGACCTGTCTTTCTTTTGAACAAAGAAAAACCCCGCTCCGGCGGGAGAGGAGGAGGGGACAATAGTACCGGCGTCGAGGGCTACAGATAAATAATCTTCGAGAGCCTTACGTTCGGGACCTGACAACGAGTATAGTCTTCCCCGGGGAGGGGTAGTTCCCGGGAGAAGATCTATACTACAATCATACGAACGGTGAGGAGGGAGAGAAGTGGCCCGGGACCTACTGAACACCGTCCGGAGATCGTGATACTCCTCCCCGTCAAATCACCAGACTCCTCCTGAGAAATAGAGACAGAGGAAACAGGGGGAATAGCAGACATTAAACACTCAACATGACAAGAGATGCTCCAAGAAAGGATATTATTTTTAGCCCAATTAATAGAGGGATTATGACGGACTAGCCAGGGATGGCCTAAAACAATAGGAGTGAAAGGTGACTGAAAAATTTAAAAAGAAATGGTCTCGCTATGATTACCAGAGACAGTGAGGGTTAAAGGCAGCGTCTCACGCTGAATCCTGGGGAGAGAACTACCGTCCAAAGCGAACAGGGCCGTGGGATCCTCTAATTCCTTGAGAGGAATATCATGTTCTCGAGCCCAGGTCTCATCCATAAAACAGCCCTCCGCCCCAGAGTCTATCAAAGCGCTGCAAGTAGCCGACGAGCCGGTCCAGCGGAGATGGACCGAAAAAGTAGTGCTAGACCTTGAAGGAGAGACCAGAGTAGTCGCGCTCACCAGTAGCTCCCCTCTTACTGGTGAGCTCTGGCTTTTACAGGGCAGGCGGAAACAAAATAGCAGCTGAACCGCAATACAGACAGAGGCGGTTGGTGATTCTCCGCTCCTTCTCCTTAGCCGAAATGCAGATGCCCCCCAGCTGCATAGGCTCGGAGTCCGAGCTGGCGGAGGGAGATGGTAGAGACGCGGAGAGGGAGGTGACGGAGAAGGCAAACTCCTTTCCACGAACTCGGCGACGTAGGTCGAGCTGTCTCTCAATGCGAATAGCGAGTTCAATCAGGGAATCCACACTGGAAGGAACTTCTCGAGAGAGGATCTCATCCTTAACCTCAGCACAGAGCCCCTCCAGAAAACGGGCGAGTAAGGCCGGCTGGTTCCAGTCGCAAGAGGCAGCGAGAGTCCGAAACTCAATTGAATAGTCTGTAACGGACCGCTTACCCTGACACAATGAAAACAAGACCCGGGAAGCCTCCTCTCCAAAAATAGATCGATCAAAAACTCGTATCATTTCCTCCTTAAATTCCTGATACTGGTGAGTACTAGTGTTGCTTTCGTCAACGAAAATTATGACGAAATATTGTCGTCAACGAACCGTTATCACCTGACGAAAACGAGACGAGACTAGACGTAAATGCATGGTCATGTGACGATGACTAAAATACATGTATAATGCAATATCGTTGACGAATAAAAACGAGACTAAATGTGGTTTAAAAAAATAAAAACTATGCTAAAATGTCTCTTCATTTTCGTTGACCAAAACGAGACGAGACGAAATGTTATAACGTCACGACGAATGAGAGAGTTGTGAGTGAACCCATCTTTGTCGGCTTTAAATTCTGGATTGCGATCTGGTCACCCGATTATCAGCGAATTTAACAATATATTACTCCATTAGTTATTCTATTAAAATGTCTCATTGATGTATTTGACACATTCATAATCATTACTTTTGCCGGTTCTTTGTGACAGCTGTATGTTATTGGCAGCGTCTCTGGTTACATGAACACGTCACCGCATCAGCGCCAGAACATGGAGATTTTATTTTAGAGAATAATCGCACAACCTATTCGATATCCTATAATTAAATAAACTAATCGAATATCCAAAAATCGTGACTCATCCCTGCATGGAATCTCTTGTTTCTTTTCCCAAATCTTCACTCACGTCACGTCTCACCCATTTTCTAAAGGTATTATAAACGTTTCTTGGTTCGCTTTTAATTAGGCCTATTATATTCGTATTCTTTACTGTGGTAAAGTAGAAAAACGCTGTAGGACAGATGGCCTACATTTGTACTTGCATGTCAAATTCTTTTTAACACAGTTTGTGCTTGTTATATAGACATAGGGCGCATCAAGTTTAGTTGTAAAGCGCGCTTCACACGCGCGGGTGATTTTTAGTTTCACTTTCTCTGGCAGCGCAATCTCAAACATAGCCTAAATATTTCGCCCTTGTGGAGGATAAAATTCGCTCTTCAAACCAATTTACATCAAGTAGAAAACACAAAGATATCATAAAGAGATCGATGGAGATCGATATCTTCGTGTTTTCCTGCGTCCCACATCCCTCTCAAAGCGCCCAACCACCGCCGGTTTGTGTAGAAATATAAAACGAGTTTTTTTTTAAAAATAACCCCCCAACCACCGCCGGTAGTTGGTCCATTACCGCGGTGGTAAAAAAAAACCTGCCACCGTCACAGCCCTAAATATAGGCCTACTAAATAGCCTATAATAAGATAGCCTTGTTTGAAATTCTATATTGACTGGGTTAAATAGAATCACATTACTAAAAAGAGACTAAAATACAATTTTCATTGACTAAAATTAGACTAAAATGTCATCAGTTTTCGTCGACTAAAACTAGACTAAAATGTCATCAGTTTTCGTTGACTAAAACTAGACTAAAATGTCATCAGTTATCGTCGACTAAAACTAGACTAGACTAAAAAGAGTATGAATGTGACTAAAACTAATAAAAACTAAAATGACAGCCTGACACAAAGACTAGACTAAAACTAAAATTAAAACAGGCTGCCAAAAACAACACTAGTGAGTACATTCAGCCTCCGCCTCCCAGATCGCCGTTCCCCATTCCCGGGCCCGTCCGGTGAGGAGAGATATAACGTAGGCAATACGGGCTCTGCTCTTGGAGTAAGTGGAGGGCTGGAGAGAAAAAAAACACATCACACTGAGTGAGAAACGAGCGGCCTTCAGTGGGCTCACCAGCGTAGCATGGGGGGTTATTGACTCTGGGTTCGGGAAACTCGGGAGCCCTGGAAGCGACCGGTGGGTCAAGGCGAAGATGATGGATCTGTTTGGTGAGATCAGAGACTCGGGCAGCCAGGGTCTCAACGGCAAGTCGAGCGGCGGACAACTCTTCTTCATGTCGGCCGATCATCGCTCCCTGGATCTCGACAGCAGACTGGATAGGATTAGGAGTCGCTGGGTCCATCGTTGGTCGGATTCTTCTGTTATGCAGGTAAGAGAGGACCCAATAGCGAATTAACAAAAATAGAGTCTTTAATGAGAACACAGGGTGGCAACACAGGGTGGCAATAATGTAGAACACAAATCCTCTTCTTGAGAGATAACGGCAAAAACAGGCAACCCGCAGAGAGGGCGATAAAAAACAAAAAAATACTTTAGCAAAAGAAATCTCAGAAAACTACAAAAAGAGTCTCTTTAGGTAGCAGGCAGAGAAGACTGTGTTTGCGGCGACAGGCTGTGGGTCTCTCAGTGATGACAAGGCTCAAACAACAACTGCGGTTACCAGATCTCTTTCAGCAACAGATGAACTGGACAGAATACAAAGATCAAGATGATTAGTATGGTATAGATCGCGCTCACCAGGCGGATGCCAACAGGACAGGACAGGACTCGGACAGAGACAAACAAGACTGTAGTTTGCTTCTTGCATGAGAAACTCAAGTGAGAATCTGACAAAGAAAGAAGCAGAAACAGAGAGAAATAGGGACCTAATCAGAGGGAACAGGTGGGAAGAGAGTAAACGAGGTAGTCAGAGAAGATAAGGAACAGCTGGAGGAAGGGAGAAGGGAAAGAGAAAGTAACCCAAAAAAAAAAAAACAGCAGAGGGAGACAGAGTAGAGAGAAAGATCAGGAACAAGACATAACATGACAAGACATAACATTTAATCAGCATACCTATTCAAATGCTGATACTGGCCAGGAACTCTGGTTCCTAGGGCCATCCCAGAGCCATTAAAGACAAAAGGTAGGTCTTGGGGCTACTGGCTCGAGCCATTAAAGACTCATTTAAAACACAATAGAGAAAACAGGACTGGCAGGAAAAGAGACTCTTGCTGGAGACTCAATAATCATCTGAAATCAGTCTACTAAACTTTATCAGTTTATATACTATTGCAGTGGAAACCTAAATTAAAACATTTAATAAATTTGTAACACAACAGTACCCTAGTGAAAAAATATTATACTTAAGCACAATTTATTAAGTATAACAATGTATTCATGCCACACTATACTGTAAGTGGTATACTTAAAGTCTGTTAAGTTGGAATAACTCATTTTGTACTAAATGCACTTCAAAAGTTGTCCAAAAGTAGTGCTGAAGTTCAACTAAAGTTGTATTTAATATACTTGTTTGTGCTAAAGTGGAACTTTCTAAAGTATACTTAAGAACACTTTAAATATACTCTTGTATTTAAAGTCCAACTGAAATCAAAATTGACCCTATTTACTTTGTTAGCGCATTATTACTAGTCTTGTGGTGAAAAATTAATCCGTGCAAGTTAATACACAGAAAAAAATTGTTTGCCGTCGTAATCTTTAATCAAAGTCTGAAAAGTTACTTCCGTTCTGGAATGGCGTTCCTTCTCTGATGATGTAGGTTTGACGGCTTGGGTTGGGAAACGCTTAACCACTCCCCTCAAACCGTAAGTCCGAGATGAGCGAGAGATGGAGAGGAGGAGCGCTAGAGTAAAACCCTGCCCTCTGTTCAATAAGCTATTCCTTTTCACTGGGAAATACGTCACAACACTGGAGAAAAGTCGTTTGCAACTTGGTACTGCTTAAGAATGTGCCTTTTACTGACACCCCCCAGTATACCAGTAACTTACTAATCTGGAAAACATCAGTGAAAATAAAAGTGAAACGGCCTGTATAGAACATGAAAGTGCATCCAACTTGGAACTAAAGCCAGCAGACACAACATTACATATCATCTGCAGAATGTTTTGCTTCCCCCTTACGCTTTGAGTCAAAGGTGTAGTCAGCTCTGGGCTTCTTGTCTTTCACTTGGGGTTTCTTGTCCTCAGCTCTGAGCTTGCTGTCTTCCACTTGCGGTTTCTTGTCCTCAGCTCTGGGCTTCTTTATTTTGGGGTTTCTTGTCCTCAGCTCTGGGCTTCTTTTCTACAGCTTGGGGTTTCTTGTCCTCAGCTCTGGGCTTCTTGTCCTCAACTCTGGGCTTCTTGTCCTCAGCTTAGGGTTTCTTGTTCCCTTTCGTTCAGTCACTCCGAGTTACATCAGTGACTGACGAATGGGGTTTCGCTTAGAAAGCCTATCACCTTAGAGTTCTTACAAAACGAGACAATGGCAAGGAAATGCTATGGGTCTGTGGAATTTGCATAGCGTAACTCCTCCCCTCAGGTCCTCTTCACTCCTGCCAGCTTGTTCTCTGAGTGTCATCCTTGAGTACTCTTCGAGACGAGCAGCTCTCCAGTCTGTGTTGGTGTGACAGCGTTATCCAGCGAGTTTCACGTTCCTGCCTGCTGATCTGTCCAGTGGTCTGCAACAGACCAACAGTGTGTTTCTCCCTGGGTGCTTAAGCACAGCTGCTGAGTTTACCTCTCACAAAAGAGCTTGCACGTGGCACGTCTTTTTCAAGATGTCTCGCCCGTGTACTTCTGGGTGTGGTCGTTCCGTCCTACCATCTGATGAGCTCGAGCGCTGTCCTGCGTGTTTGGGCTTAGAGCACGCTAGGGCAGCGTTCATGGATGAATCATGTTCTCACTGTGGGAACATGACCATCGCGGTGCTGCGGTCAAGACTCTGTGACCTCAATAGAGGTAGAGTCCCCTCTGCTACACCCCAATCTATCCCCTCTACGAAAGGCGATATTTTGGCTGGTGGCCAGGGTGACCTGAGGGTTACGGTGTGGAACAACGCCCCGATGATGCTTCCCCCTCTTGCGCACCACAACCCGTGAGTCTTCCGAGTGCGACCGCGGGGCCGTCTACGGACATTCCCCGTGTCTCATTCGGGGCTCCAGATGATGAGACTTAATATCTTAATATCATTCATTCTTCTTTTGTCTCTAGGATACGTACCAAAAAACTTTAAGCTGGCTATGATTAAACCGCTTGTTAAAAAAACGCAACTTGATCCTACAGAATTAGTCAATTACAGGCCAATCTCGAATCTACCTTTTCTGTCAAAGATATTAGAAAAACCAGTATCTTCACAACTGTGTTCCTTTCTTGAAAGAAATGATATCTGCGAGGATTTTCAGTCAGGATTTAGACAGTACCATAGTACCGAGACAGCTCTCATTAGAGTCACAAATGATTTGCTCTTATCATCCGATCGTGGTTATTCGTGATCGTGATCTCTCTATTAGTGTTACTCAATCTTAGTGCTGCATTTGACACCATTGACCACAACATTCTTTTAAATAGACTAGAAAACTATGTTGGCATTAGTGGAATTGCACTGGCTTTAAATCATACTTATCTGACCGTTATTTACCGTTGTAGCAGTAAATGAAGAGATGTCTTATCGATCACAAGTTTAGTATGGCGTACCACAAGGCTCAGAAAGCCAAAACAAGGCTACTAGGACCGCTGCTGTTCACTCTGTACATGCTACCATTAGGAGATATCATTAGGAAACATGGAATTAGCTTTCACTGTTATGCCGACGATACTCAGCTCTATATTTCTTCAAAACCTAACGAAACTTACCAATTCACAAAATTAACGGAATGCATAGCTGATATAAAAAATTGGATGACTCGTAATTTCCTACTTCTAAATTCTGAAAAAACAGAGAATCTAATTATTGGACAAAAAACGTCCTCACATACTAACCTAGAATACTCTCTTAACACTTGATTGCTGCTCTGTTAAGTCTTCGTCGTCGGTTAGGAACCTGGGTGTGCTCTTTGATACCAATCTTTCATTTGAAAGTCACGTGTCTAGTATCTGTAAAACCGCATTTTTCCATCTTAAAAATATATCTAAATTACGCCATATGCTCTCATTGACAAATGCGGAACAATTAGTTCATGCGTTCATGACCTCAAGGCTAGATTATTGTAATGCTCTACTGGGTGGTTGCCCTGCACGCTTAATAAACAAACTACAGCTAGTTCAAAACGCAGCAGCTCGAGTTCTTACCAGAACCAGGAAGTATGACCAGATTAGCCTGGTTCTGTCAAAACTACATTGGCTCCCTATTAAACATTGCATCAATTTTAAAATATTGCTGATTACTTACAAAGCACTAAATGGTTTAGCTCCGCAGTACTTGAGCGAGCTCTTAACGCATTATAGTCCTTCAAGTCTATTGCGATCTCAAAATTCCAGCCAGTTAATAATACCTAGAATATCAAAATCGACTGCTGGCGGTAGATCGTTTTCCTATTTAGCGCCAAAACTTTGGAACAGTCTTCCTACCATTGTCCGGGAAGCAGACACACTCTGTCAGTTCAAAGCTATATTAAAGACACATCTCTTTGACCTAGCATTCACATAATACATTATAGACTTTTATAATTCAATGTTAGGCTGCATAGATTAGGTCAGCTGGAACCGGGAACACTTCCCATAAATCCTGATGTACTCATTACATCATGAGAAGAATGGCATCTACGCTAATTTTAGTGTCTTTGTTTATCCCGAGGTTTTCCCGCAGCCTGCCGGATCCAGGCCGTATCCAGATCTGACGAAGGACCTTCGCCTGGACCCGATGCCAACTAGTCTCTCCCTATGGAGGATCCCTTTACCACTCTACAGATAAAGCATCGTCGGGAAAACTCAATTCCCGTATCTACCCCGAATTGATAAAATAAAATAAAATTCTGTATCAAAATTATAAGGAAACACCAGTACTTTGTTTAGGCTTGGTTTGTAGGGAATTACAAACCTGCGCACATATATTCAAACGCACATAACTATAGAACCAGTTCTTAATGCGCATGTGAACGCCATCAGCGTTTCTCACAGGTTCGCGTTTAAAGTTTGTGTAGAGAGAATGGTGTCGTCTTAGCGGCCCCTAATTTAATAACAAATGATCGTTGCGACGGAAGCGAATCAATCAAAACTAACTTTAGCTGGAAAATTACTTTATTAAAGAACCGCTGTAAAGCCAAAACAATCTTACCTTAAATTATACGTTTATCTCTGTAAAGCTGCTTTGAAACAATCTACATTGTTAAAAGTGCTATACAAATGAAGATGACTTGAGACGATGTCGATCGCCGCACCGCAAGGTGGGCTGGAGTCAGTGTTAATTTTGACAGCAAATTTTGATTTAGTTTTAAGCCTAGAACACACCAAGCCGTCGGGCAGTTTCCGTGCGTCGGCCGACTAAATCTTCTCGGTGTGTTCTCCTCCGTCGGCTAAAATTGGTCCTCGTCGGCTTTGTAACGGCCGATTCGACATGTTGAATCGGCGTCGGGCCGTCGGTGAAAGAGGGAACTCTGATTGGCTGTTCAGCTTAGTGAAGGAGGCAGTGCACGAGAATAATAGCAAAACAGCGAGCAAAGTCCAAACGGTACAGACAGAAGGCTGTTCTAATGTTACGTCATCTTACCTGAGTGTTCCTTGGCGAATATTTCAATATTAACCCCCTGAGGTCGACGGTATCGCCGGCGATACCAGCTCGCTTTTTTTTATCAGTGTAAAAGAAACTCATGAATACTCTGTTGACTTTGATTTTCCATAGGAGTTCTATACATCAATCGATTCTGTTAAATGTGTATTATTTTTGTGTATACTCACAATAAAAACATAGTGTTGTGCTTTTCGACAAATAAAGAAAAATAAACACGAAGCGAGTTCTGCCTTCTCTCTGTCCGTGTAGTCCATTCTGAAACGCGTCCGAAAATGAACCATAACTCAGTGAATACTTCTCACACATACACGTGATATATGTCTTTATGCAGCTTGAAATCTCTTCTTTTAAATGAAGTAATTTATATAAAAAACAAATATTCTCATCTTGTGAAATCTGTATTAAAAGAGAGCGATTCCAGTCGACCTAATTAGAGCTAATTCAAATGTAATGTGACTCCGCCCACGGAGAGCGCGCGCTATTCAAACGCAAATGGCTGAGGTAATCCGCGCAATTGCCCCCATCAGCTCGAGAAAACCAAAACACAAGTTTATTCATTACTCGCTTACACCGTCTTGCAGCGCTGTGAGGAATAATGAGGAATACGAGGAATACGAGCTGAGGAATACTAGTAAGTTTTTCCTTCTCGGGTTTCTGTTTATTGACGAATGAACGGCATGCGCTCTGTTTTTTCTCCATTATGGACGCGAGCTCTAAAAAAAAACACTAAAAGACTTTCAAACTTTCACAGAGACCTCAAAACAAAAAGTACAAATCCTTTCTTTAAAACGAATTTCGTTTTGTATCAATTGTATCTTAATTTTAATAATTTTTTCATTAACAACTTTCCTGGATTTAAAGTAAATAAGCCTATCGTCAACGAATAATGATGTTTTAGCAAACTGTATTGCTATACTGAGATGAGTAAAAATCGACTGAAATATGTTGAAATAAAATGTTGGCTATTTGTATAAGCAACGTAAACTGCAAATTAACATTTATATGCCCTAATATTTCATGAAAACAACTTTACAGTCAGGCGAAATATGAAAGACAACATTTTGTTTAGTAGATTTGGGTACAGTTTTTACTGTAGAATATACTGCCTCGTCAAATAAGCTTTTGTTTAGCAATTTCTATATATAAAATAGCCTAACATTTTTGTCAAAAATAAAGTCATCAACTAAGATGTTAGCTGTTCCAATGTTGGCTATTTTCAAAGTAATGAATACATAGATAAAATGTAGGCCTATAATCTTTCTCTTTTTTTACAAAGAAAGAGTACACTTGAAATATTGTTGAAATTGTAATTATTGTTTTTTATTACCTTTTTAATAAAATAGCACAACATATGTACAAGATAGATGTAAGCAAAATCTTAAATGGTCAATATAAGTCTTCTTCTAAATATCTTTTGTCCAAGCATTGTGGCTCAGCCAGTTTCACACCTGTGTGAATGGCTCATCATTATACAGAGTCATTATGCAGAGTGGGTGGTAATTCAGGTGAAAACCACTCCTCGTTCACGCCTCCTCGCATATTGGCTTTCCAAGCAAAACCTGTTTTACATCAATTTAAATCAATGTATGGTTTTATTTGAACGATAAAGCAAGACTATTTTCACATAATTTTGAAGAAAAAACTATAGGCGACGACATCCATTGGTCAAAAGTCTTATTGACACATATTTACTATGTGTTTTGTGGCCTTATTTCAGAAATTTTAGTTTTTAGTTTTTTCAATATCCACGCATAAACATTATTCTCTCAAAAATTAAAACATGTACATACACGTGGCTCACATATTATGGTAGCCCTGTTTGTGCTTTATAGAGTGAATTTACACCTTTGCCATTAATATGTTTATAAGCAACTGAAAAAAGCACAAATGTCAGGGCATGTCAGAACATCTCAAGGGCCCAGAAAACCGCTCAGACTCCAGAGGGTTAACACAAGCGGAGTGGAATAAAGAAAGTGTTTAGCAGGATTGATATTCAAAACGGTAAGCGCGCACTGCTTTGTTTACGTTTGTGTATTTGCAGCTGGCAGCGTCCGTTTCCCTTTTTGAATAACGAATATAGACGAATATATCTGCAAAAATAGACAGTTGTCTCATTTACACGCAGGCGCAGAACCCGCTTTCTAGTTAACAGTTGGCTGTAGTTCTCTCGGTGTGTTCAAGTGCACTTTTTACCCCGACGCGAGGCGACAACACAGTCGGCTTTCATCAGCGCTAGTTCGTCGGCGTCGGCTTGGTGTGTTCCAGGCTTTAGTAATAGTCTTTTGACTAAAATACCATTTAGTTTTAGTCATATTTTAGTCATCTGAATTGTTTTAGTTTTAGTCTAGTTTTAGTCGACGAAATACAATAAGATT
The DNA here is from genome assembly GCF_964197995.2 of Scardinius erythrophthalmus. Lineage (NCBI taxonomy): Eukaryota > Metazoa > Chordata > Actinopteri > Cypriniformes > Leuciscidae > Scardinius > Scardinius erythrophthalmus. The sequence continues at coordinate 34,885,815 of NC_138229.1, forward strand.
TTAGTCGACTAAATCTACTGTAGATTTAGTCGACTAAAATATAATGGGTTTAAATTTAAATGCATTTATTTAGAATTTCTCAAAAATTTCCAAACCCATATACTCTCGGAGAAAACATATATTAACCTGCTAATATGAATGATTTTAAAGTTTGAACGTGCAATACAGATACAGATTTAACTACTGTAACTTAAAAAATATCTTAAAATTAAATAAAACCACTTTTCCTAAAGTAGAACACAGTCTTTTTTTCAATGAATGATATATGAATTCTTTATAACTACTTGCATACATCATTCTCTATTCTTTCAAGCAGACATATTTATTTGTATGAATTAAATATAATTAATCCTTATTAAAGCTATTAACGAGCAATGAATGCTTTTCTCTTTTTCTTTTGTTGCTTGATCAATATTAAGGACACAGACCGCATTAGGTTTATTACCCACTGTCACTTTAAGACATCGGATCATGTCCAATGACATGCGGATCCAATGCACTGATGCACATACGATACACTCACAACTGTTTAAGACATAACCGACATAATTTACATGCAGGGCCGGCGCTCCGCACACGCACATCACGCGCTGCGCGTAGGGCACCAAGTGCTTGGTGGGGCACCAAAAAATCTGGGTCGTGAAAAAAAAGAAACGTTTTTTTTTTTTTTTTTTTTGGGTGATTTTCGTTTTTTTGCATAATCTGTTAGTTGAGATCACGAAGAAGCCTCTGCATATTTGAGATACCACCAAGCATTTGTGCCTAGGGCACCCAAATGGCTAGCACCGGCCCTGTTTACATGAATACTCTCCAAAACGAACATTTAGACAATGTTGTGTGTATTTGTCCATTCAGACACGAAAGAGAGCTCAATTCTGTACTCGCACGCTGTATAGGTGTCTATGTGAATGGCTGCACGCTTCGGGTCGGGTGTGTGCGCACAGAAAACCATACCGAATATAGCTCTTTTTTGCGTTGTCACTTTTATTCAGATCTACATGTCTGCTCTACTCATTCTCCCAGACGTTTACATGTTTTAACGTTTTATGAGACATGCAGCGCATGCCAACTCGTGTGCCGCTGGGTAGATCAGCACGTCACAGTACAAATGTGCGCATCTACCACAAATGCAGGACATCAGACTGGATCGCTTCCCAAATCGTCACTATCTAATATTTTCGTCTAGTTTTTATTCGTTGACGAAAATGTCAATAGATTTTCGTCATAGTGTTTGTCATTCAAAACTAGTTTTTATTTAGTTATCGTCTCGTTTTCGTCTGTGAAAAAATGTCGTTGACGAAAATAATGACGAAAATCATTAATCAATGTCAACGAAATTAACACTGGCTGGAGTCTTCCGGGGATGAAGATTCGGCTGTGCTGCCGCCTTCGGGTGTGCCAGCATTGCCCGAGTCCGACCCGGAATTGACAGTCATGCTTTCCTGGGCCGCCGCGAGCATCGGACTAGAGTGGAACCCTCTACCCTGTCCTGAGCGCTCGCGGTTGGATGATTGGTTCTTGGGGGCTGCACGCGCTGACACCCATCAGCGCACCTCCCCAGTTCCTTTCTTCCCAGAGGTGCATGAGATCCTTGAAGTCCTGTTGTCTTCCCGTGATCGTTCGGCGACCTCCTCCGCCTTATCTACCCAGGTGATGTCCACAGCAGTGGTCCTGGAGAGACACCTATGGCTCATCCTGTCCGATATGAGAGAGTCCAAGCGAACCCGTTTCCTTGACTCTCCTTCATCCCAGGCTGGCCTTTTCGGTGGCGCGGTCAAGGACTTCGCCCAACAGTTCTGAAATGGGCTTCAGTTCTGTAGAGGAGGGCCGGCCAACAGCCCCTTAATGTGGTTAAAGACAGAACTGACTCCCCCATCTCTGAGCCCCCAGAGCGCGCAGATGGCAGTGCGCACCGCTTACGAGCCTCGCCACTCTCGTCCCCCTCTGTCGCCAGAACCCTGTCAGAGCAGGCCCCAGTGGAACGCATGTCCTTCCCTGGTCTCCTCTGTTAGGATGCGGCTTATGACCGTGCCCCCACACCGGGACACTCCGCCTCCCACATCCGGGTCGGTCATTCCACCTAGCTTCCCCACCGAGGGTATGTCTGTGGTTCCCATGACCCCGCTGGTTCAGTTTTTGGGAGCCTGGCTAGAGCTTCCCAACCTGTCCCACTGGGTCACGAGAACCATCAGGCTCGGCTTTTTATTTATTAACTTAGGGGCCGCTAACACGACACTGTTTTAACAGAAAACTCTTAAGTTCTTTCTGCGCAAACTTCAAAAACGCGAACCAGTGAGAACGTCGATTGGCGTGCACATGCACATTACAAGTTCAGTCTATAGGTATGCACGTTTGAATATATGTGCGCAGGCGTGTAGTCCTTCCCTACAAATCAACCCTCAACAAACTACTTGTCTGGCCTTAAAATTTATAATACAGAATTTTTATCGCTTCCACATAGCCACGTGAACTGGAATTATCCCGACAACGGTAAAGGGAGAGGAGGGGAGGGAGGCCTTCACAGGGGAGAGACTAGTTGACACTTCAGGACTGTCGCGTCCAGGCGCAGGTCCTTCATCAGATCTGGATACAGTCTGGATCCGGCGGACTGCAGTAAACCCTCGGGATAAACAGAGAGACTAATATTAGCGTAGATGCCATTCTTCTTATGATGTAACAAGTAAATCAGGATTTATGGGAAGTGTTCCCGGTTCCGGCTGACCTAATCTAAGCAGCCTAACATTGAATTATAGTAGTCTATAATGTGTTATGTGTATGCTAGGTCAAAGAGATTTGTTTTTAGTCTAGCTTTGAACTGACAGAGAGTGTCTGCTTCCCGGAGAGTGTTAGGAAGACCATTCCAAAGTTTTGATGCTAAATAGGAAAAGGATCGGAAAAGGATCTACCACCAGCAGTCGATTTTGATATTCTAGGTATTATCAACTGACCGGAATTTTTAGATCACAATAGACATGAAGGACTATAATGCATTAAGAGCTTGCTCAAGTACTAGGGAGCTAAACCATTTAGTGCTTTGTAAGTAATCAGCAATATATATTGTATATTTAAATATATATACAATGTTTAATAGGGAGCAAATGCAGTGTTGACAGAACCAGGCTAATATGGTTATACTTCCTGGTTCTGGTAAGAACTGTAGCTGCTGCAACTACCAGCTGTAGTTTATTTATTTATTAAGCGTGCAGGGCAACCACCCATAATAGCATTACAATAATCTAGCCTTGATGTCATGAACACATGAACTGTTCCGCATTTGTCATTGAGAGCATATGACGTAATTTAGATATATTTTTTAGATGGAAAAATGTGGGTTTACAGATACTAGACGTGGCTTTCAAATGAAAGATTGGTATCAAAGTTGATAATTGTTCATTGTTTATTAACAATTACTCTTAATTGTTTCCTCCTCCTGGCATTCATCACATAATCCTGTCTGAAGTTTTCCTATAACATGAAGTTTTGTTTAGCTTGCAATGTCCAATCCTCAGTGTACTTATTATGACTTATTCCTTCCTTTTATTTCCCTTCTTACTTTCCATCGCTATTATATTTTGTATCATGCACAGATGTCTCCCTTTGATTTCATTATCCCACAGCTGCTGCCATTTTTGCATTGACCAATCATGATTGACAGATGTCTCGTCCAATCAGTGCTATCCCATTCTCAAAATATTCCTACCTTTTCGTTTTGTATGACTTGTGTTTTCTGACTTGTTATTTGGTTTTCTTATTTTTTGTTGTGTTTTCTGACTTGTTATTTTGTTTTCAGATTTGTCGTTGTGTTTTCTGACTTATTTTGGTTTCGGATTTGTCGTTGTATTTTCTGACTTGTTAATTTGTTTTGAGACTTTTCATTGTGTTTATAATTTGTAGTATTGTTTTTGGATTTGTTATTGTGTTTTCATCATTGTGATGAAACTTAACTGCTATAGGAAGTACTTCAGGGTCAGAAATACAGCCATCAATTCGAGGCAAATGACGGGCCAATTAAGATGAAGACCTCTCCAGATCATTTGGGTTGGACGGCCATCTACGACCACACTCCAACCCATGCGGGAAGCGTCTGTCATTAGCATCTTGCGACTACAACACGCCTAGAGTGGGACCCAAGATGAGGAACCGGGGAGCCACATAGAAAGGGTACAAAGCTTACAGCACATAACCCTTACCATAAACATGGATTTTAGAAAGTGCACAAAGCTCTCAGTGCAAACGCTTACCATAAACATGGGTTTTAGAAAGGATTTTAGATTGATCAGATTTAGCAAGTGTGAACAGCAAAAAAAAAAAGTGCAGATATTCTGGAAAACGAAAGAGCTTCATGGACACACAAATCGGATCTGAACAGTTGGGATACACAAATAATATTTTGGATTTGGGCTGACAGTGTGAACATAGCCTAAATGTCTCATTATCTGAATAAATAATTCCACAAACAGCATTACCAGCTTCACTTATACTAATCAGATTGACTTTAGTTTGGTCATATGTCTACAAAAGTTTTTTATTAAAATTTAACAGAGGTTAAATGACAAGTTCGGTATTTTACACTTAAAGTGTATGTAATGTCCCAGCCAGCAATGACACGTGGGGCCCAGATGGGTTAACTACGGGTTCCATGGGTACTGTGTGGGCATGGGCTTTGGCTGGGTGAAATCAGCGGGTCCCATGTAGGTTTTGTAGTACGAGTCCCACATAGGAAGCCCATATGAGCTGATTACATGGGCCCCATAAGGGACAGGCATGGGCCAAGTGGGCATGGGTTTGATCTGGGAACACATATATGGGTCTTGCATAACATATTTATGGGCCAAGTGGGCATGGGTTTGATCTGGGAACACATATATGGGTCTTGCATGACATATTTATGGGCCAAGTGGGAATGGGTTTGATCTGGGAACACATATATGGGTCTTGCATGACATATTTATGGGCCAAGTGGGCATGGGTTTGAACTGGGAATGCACATATGGGTCCTGCATAGAATTTTTATGGGCCAAGTGGGCATGGGTCTGAACTGAGAACACATATATGAGTCCTGCATGGTTTATTTATGGGCCGAGTGGGCATGGGTTTGATCTGGGAACACATATATGGGTCCTGCATAGAATTTTTATGGGCCAAGTGGCCATGGGTTTGAACTGGGAATGCATATATGGGTCCTGCATGGTTTATTTATGGGCCAAGTGGGCATGTGTTTGATCTGGGAACACATATATGGGTCTTGCATGACATATTTATGGGCCGGGTGGGCATGGGTTTGATCTGGGAACACATATATGGGTCTTGCATGACATATTTATGGGCCGAGTGGGCATGGGTTTGATCTGGGAACACAACTATGGGTCTTGCATGTCATATTTATGGGCCAAGTGGGCATGTGTTTGAACTGAGAACACATATATGGGTCCTGCATGGTTTATTTATGGGCCGAGTGGGCATGGGTTTGATCTGGGAACACATATATGGGTCCTGCATAGAATTTTTATGGGCCAAGTGGCCATGGGTTTGATCTGGGAACACATATATGGGTCTTGCATGACATATTTATGGGCCGAGTGGGCATGGGTTTGATCTGGGAACACAAATATGGGTCTTGCATGTCATATTTATGGGCCAAGTGGGCATGTGTTTGAACTGAGAACACATATATGGGTCCTGCATGGTTTATTTATGGGCCGAGTGGGCATGGGTTTGATCTGGGAACACATATATGGGTCCTGCATAGAATTTTTATGGGCCAAGTGGCCATGGGTTTGATCTGGGAACACATATATGGGTCTTGCATGACATATTTATGGGCCGAGTGGGCATGGGTTTGATCTGGGAACACATATATGGGTCCTGCATAGAATTTTTATGGGCCAAGTGGCCATGGGTTTGATCTGGGAACACATATATGGGTCCTGCATAGAATTTTTATGGGCCAAGTGGCCATGGGTTTGAACTGGGAACACATATATGGGTCCTGCATGGTACATTTATGGGCAAAGTGAGTATGGGTTTGAACTGTGATAATATATATAAAAATATATTTTTGATTTATTTACCGGTATGTTGTGACATTTGAATTGTTTTTTAAAGATTATGTTTGTTGTTCGATGTAACAATTTTGTATTAATGTATTTTTGGAGAGCTGTTTTTTTTTAAGAGATTTTTTTTTAATTTAAATATATTTTTGATTTGTTTACCGGTATATTGTTGTGACGACCACAAAAGTGTTGTATTTGTGTTTTAAGAATATTCACAATTATTGTCTTTTAATTGAAACAAGTGATTGTATTTAAGTGAATTGTGTAGTGTTTGCTCCAGGCCAGTAGGGGCAGTGTAGAGTGACGAGTTACTGTAGCTGCGTGAGTTGCGGGTTTCTCATTACTGCAGAGAGCTTGAAACTGAAAACACTGGCTGAGTCCCAATTCGCCTACTTATGCTACGACCTAAAAGTATGTACTTTTTTTGTGATGAAAAAGTACATACTTTTGAGTGTGTAGCAAAAAGTATGCACGTTCTGGGACATACTTCGATGACGTCATGCAACGTGAACTTGAACGTGGTTGCCTTACGCACACCGCGACTGTTAACAAAACATTTAACATTTCATTCATTCTTATATGTCCAATATAATTTTATTTACTATTCCCATCTTTTTTTTTTCACAATACATTTACAATGTGTTTACCAAATTGAGGAGTGAAGCAGGGCGTCGTCGTAGATCAACCAAACGCAGGTCGTTTGTGAGGCGGCTGGTTCTGACGTTCATGTGCAAATGTGTGTAACTTAACGAAAGCTAGCGCTACTTATTTTCTGAGTTAAAATATTTAAAGTTTATAGTGTAACTATTGTTTAACGTATTTTATACTTAATCTTATACTTATGTATAATACTTAAAAATACCCCGATGAAAATGAACCATGCTTTTACTATAGTAAAAGTGTAGTAACCATGTTTCTTTGGTTGGACTGATAAAGTTAACATATGTACAGCCACAGTATTACTACATATAAGTCAGACAGAAACATCAAAAGAAATGCATAAAAAAAGACACTTGCATGACAGTGTACTAGAGCCTTTTTATTTTTGTTTTGTAGCCTGCAATAAGGCGCTCAGTATCTTCATCGGACCCTACAAGATAAACACGGTACTTTTTTGGCACAACATAAACCCATTAATATTATGAGACAATAAAATATAACTTTAATTAGGGTTAAACATTTGAATTCTTACACTTAAAAACTGAGGGCGCATCTCCGCTGCTGCATCCGACTGCCAGGTTTACATCACCGCAAAGCTCCTCCCTCCCGCACGCAATGGGTTGTGGGCAATATTAGCCGTTAGAGTGTGCATTGATCTGCACTTCGAATTCTAACCGGAAATAGTAAACCATCCGGGTATCTTTGGAATACTCATTTCAACATGCTACGATTTGGGACGTACTAATTCTAGTTTCGCATACTATTTAGGACGGATAGTATGCGAATTGGGACTCAGCAACTGTCTCCTCGTTTTTCTCCTGTTTTACAGGTTGGTAAATGTATAAAAACACCTCAGAAGTAGCATTTATCTATGCTGAAATGTATGTCAGATATGAGTGAACTGTTTTTAGTGAAATGAGTTTCGTTAGGGTCTGTTTTTGATTTAGTTTGAAATGAGTTGAAACGAGAGGGCAAAGTCCTACAGAGTAACGGTCGAGAGACATTACTAGAGAGCAAGTCAGCTCAACACACACTTTCCCCGTGTAGGCCTATATGATATTTTTTTAAGCTTGTAATGTTAACAGATATGTTTAGCTCACTGTATGTCAGTTTCCCACCATCTGTTGGAAATGTTTTTTTGCTCAATGAGTTTATACAAAAATGTTTACAGTTTAAAATGAGGTTAAAAGTTACACTCCCATACACTAAAGAAATATATTTGAATTATATTTTCAGGAAATATTTTGGAATATATGCAAATATTTGAAATTGGCCCAATAAATATATTTCATACTTATATTTCATATATTTTTGTTATATTTCAGAATATATTTCAATGTATTATGTATATTATGTATATGCCACATATATTTTTGGCATTTTTGGGGACCCATACAGAAAAAAAATACATTGAAATATATTCTGAAATATAACAAAAATATATGAAATATAAGTATGAAATATATTTATTGGGCCAATTTCAAATATTTGCATATATTCCAAAATATATCCTGAAAATATATTTCTTTTGTGTATGGGCTTTAAGCACTTTATGAGTTCTGAGCATGATTTTGCAGTACTGTGTTAACATGATACTGATAAAATACTGTGAATGGAAGATTCTAAGTATCTAAAAAAAAGCTGGTGAATATTACCATTGTCTTTACATTTCATTTTGATAAATAGTATAAAATACAAGCATGAAGAGTAAGTGAACATGCATTTGGTGGAAAGAGGTTTATTTTAATATGGATTTTGCATTGACATGGACACTGAAAATTAATTGTAATGTTAAAAAGACACTGAACATGTAATATGTGAAACATACAATGATACTTAACAATAGAGATGTGATTGCTGAAGAAAATTCAGAAAATAAATTACTGCAGAGAGCTCGAAACTGATACTGTCTCCTCGTTTCTCTCCTGTTTTACAGGAATTAATCTGTTATCCACGGTGCCGTTGCTACGGTACCCGTTACATTGTGACATTTAAATTGTTTTTTAAAGATAATTTTTGTTGTTCAATTTAACAATATATTTCTTGCAGTTCAAAGCGTTTTCTTAGATTGTTTCCTTAAAGGAGAACTCCGGTCAATTTTAACATTGAGCTCATTTTTTTGTACATTTGGAGTGCTGTCAATACAGAGAACAACGACATTGGTGTTGCCTACACCGTGTTATCCTCTTTTTAAAATTTGCACCCTGTTGACTTCAATGGGGCAAGTTTTAAACCTGCTTTTAGCCTCTTAACATCCTTGATATGTCATTACAAGTGCACAGGTCATGTGAGTGATTCCTTCGGAGTGAACGCGGGTCAATCTGACTGCAGTAGATGTGAAAGATATGAATAAAAATCATGTTATTTCAGCAAGCGCTCATACCTGTGTTTACATCCTGTTTTCGGTCAAAGTCCATAGTAATCGATTGTCGAGTTCACGCACATGATCATAGGTACTAAACCAATGCTCGTGAACTCGACAATCGATTACTATGGACTTCGACCGAAAACAGGATGTAAATACAGGTATGTGCGCTTGCTGAAATAACATCACTTTTATTCATATCTTTCACATCTACTGCAGTCAGACTCACCCGTGTTCACTCTGAAGGAATCACTCACATTAGCTGGGCACTTGTAATGACACATCAAGGATGTTAAGAGGCAAAAAGCAGGTTTAAAACTTGCCCCATTGAAGTCAACAGGGTGACACCCCCCGCGACACTGTCACCTTTTTTACTCTGAGGAGTTTGCAGGTCTGCATCTGGGTAGCCATGGTTGGATCCTGGGTGCAAGCCCACTTTAGACCCATTTGGGCAGGTGAGGCCCAAATGGGTCTGACATGAATTGCCCAGTTAAGACCCTTACAGATCCCACTTAAAACCCACCTGGGCATCCACGGCTGGCCCCCATGTGGATCCCGGGTGCAAACCCACTTTAAACCCCTTCAGACTGGTGGGCCCCAAATGGGTCTGTCATGAATTGCCCAGTTAAGACCCACATAAGACCCTTACAGATCCCACTTAAAACCCATCTGGGCATCCATAGCTGGCCCCCATGTGGATCCCGGGTGCAAGCCCATTTTAAACCCCTTTAAGCAGGTGGGCCCCAAATGGGTCTGACATGAATTGCCCAGTTAAGACCCACATAAGACCCTTACAGATCCCACTTAAAACCCATCTGTGTAGCCATGTTGCAAAGCCCACTTTGGACCCCATTGGGCAAGTGGGGCCCAAATGGGTCTGACATGAATTGCCCAATTAAGACCCATGCAGTACCCTTAGAGGTCCCACTTTTAGTACGTCTGGGCTTCCACGGCTGGCCCCAATGTGGATCCCGGGTGCAAGCCCATAATGGGGCCCACATTTGCCGCCCATGAAGCCCTCATCTGGGCCCCACATGTCATTGCTGGCTGGGGTGCCTCAACAAGTAAAGTCATAACATAATGTTACATTTGCAAATCATTAGTTAATGATTAATTAAAGCAGACAACTGGAAGTTGAAGTACATTGCTTTGACCAACTGTGGTAATTAATTAATTAATTTACACTTTTAGTTAATAAAATAAGTTATTAAGGAATTAATACATTATGACACATTTAATTAATAACAATTCATATATTACTTAATCTATTAATCATTTAGAATCTTTATTAGTTGCTGATGCAGTAATCATTAACTAATGGTTTAGTTCTTGAGTCATACATTAACACATCATTTTCTGTGCATTAGTTAAGCATGAATTAATGCAGATTAGTGCACCCGTATTGTAAAGTGTTACCAATAAAACTTGTGCACAACATGTATTTGGTTCTGATTCTCTGCTTGCACAAAGTCCCTTTTACGATCTTGATCTTGTTACATGCTCTAAGCGCTGTACATGCTAAGAAATAATTATCTTTCGGTGGCCATGAAAGATACGCTTTTCTTAGAATAAATGAATAATCAAAAGAGTTTGTTGGAACTGATTAATTGATTGTAATATTAATTTAGCTACCTCAAGTTAATCCAATTAACTGACCCAAATATTAATAATTATTCATAATTGATAATTATGAGTTAGTATTAATATTTCCCCTTTGAGATAATTTGTTACATTAGTTTTCTCTCACTTTTTGTAACAGTGTGTTTAAAAAAACACATTATTTGTTGCAAAGGAACTAAAGAAGTTGATCAGGTGATGTTGGCTATTTTTTATGGTGATATCACAAAGTGGCTTAACTGAAGTCGGGTGTGTAGGGGAATTTCTTGCACAATAGTCATTTAATGTTGTTTCTGACTATTGTTACAATAAAATTAATTTATTACTCCATTAAAACGAAAACAGTAAAGGCACTATGGCAGTATATAGTTAGTTTGTTAAATGGATGAGTAAATACATGTTTATGATCAGTTAATAAATTGTATTATCATTGATTTTTAGAGCCACTGATTTGTCTGTGTGAATATGTGTCTCTGTGCATTAAAAAAAAACAATTGTAATGTTTTGTTTTTCATTGTAAGTACATAATTTACATACATATATTAGAATGAAATGAATGTTGTCATTGCACAGTGATTTGTACTACAGTTTGAACCATATTTTATATAAAACTGATTTTTTCATGAAAGAAATTTACTCTGAACTTTGAACTCAGACACCCTGCCTTGAGGATTTTCTGTTATGACGAGAACAGTCTTTGGCCTGGCGGGCATGAGGAGAACAGTCTCTGGCCCGGCGGGCATGACGAGAACAGTCTTTGGCCTGGCGGGCATGAGGAGAACAGTCTCTGGCCCGGCGGGCATGACGAGAACAGTCTTTGGCCCGGCGGGCATGACGAGAACAGGTTCAGGCTCGGCAGGACGGGCCGCTGGAAGGGCGGTCTCGGCGGGACAAGACTCTGGACGGGCGGTCTCGATGGGACGAGACTCTGGACGGGCGGTCTCGGCGGGACGAGACTCTGGACGGGCGGTCTCGGCAGGACGAAACTCTGGTTCGGCAGGAATGGCGGCGACCATCTTAGCTGAGGGCTCAGGTGGCGAAGCACCGAGGCGGCGGCCATCTTGGCTGAGGGCTCAGGTGGCGAGGCAATGACCATCTTCGCCGAGTGCTCGGGTGGTAAAGCAGCCATCTTGGCCGGAGACGAGGGCTCAGGCGTGGCGGTTATGACGTGAAAAACAGGCTCAGGCTGGTCAGGCATGACGTAAAGATTCCTAGGGTCTGGCTGTGTTCCTGATTGAGGCCTGACGCTCTCCAGACACTGGAGTACGGTCTCCCTCCAGTTCAGTCCTGTGGTGTCAGGGAGTTCAATGAGACGGTTGAAAGTGGCTCCGATCAGGAACAAGGTCGTCAGGATCTCGTCGATGAGGGCGCTGGTGACGGCAAGGCTGCAAAAGTCCAGGGCAAAGGAAAAAAAGTTCTGGCTCTCCTGAGCCAAGACGATCATTTTGACCCTATCGTCCATTTTGGGCTGTCCGTTCTTCTGTCAGGATGCGGGCAGAAGAAGATGAGGTGTCAAAAGTTCCAAAGCAAAACGTTTGCATACAATAATATAACTGGTACCCATACACAAAAGAAATATATTTGAAATATATTTTCAAAATATATTTTTGGAATATATGCAAATATTTGAAATTGGCCCAATAAATATATTTTAGTTAAATATATGTAAATATATTTTCATATATGTTTACATATATGTTCATATATGTTTTAACTGTTGCAAATTGTTTCATTTGAAATATATTTTGAAATTTAATATGTTATATGTTAATATATGTTTTAACTGTTGCAAATTGTTTCATTTGAAATTCAAAAATTTAGTGGAGCTGTGCTCTACCACTTCCCCCACCCACATTTTTCCTACTGGTCGGGGATCGAACCGGCAACCCTTCAGTTACAAGCCCGAAGCCCTAACCAGTAGGCCACAGCTGCTCCTTTACTGACTTTATTGGCCTAAAATGACAATTTTATGTAGGAAATAACACATAGAATGCAGAGTTTTTTCCCCTATTTTGCAGAATTGAATACAGTTATTTAATAGTGTGTGTATGCAGTGTTAGACACTGAGTTCTATCTATTGTTTAAGTGCACTTCACTGTTGGAGTGTCACTGTTATACTTGCATCATAAATATTGTGCATATTTTCAATATTTAAATGACTTCAGGAAAGATGTCAATAAAACAACAATAAATCTAAATATAGCTGCAAGCAGCAATACAGGGGCCAAGCCCTTAAACGCACCGCAAGCAGAACTAGTATGGCGCACAGCAAGCACAGCCAGTACTGTAAGCACTGCAGCGCAGCATATATTTAAGCACCAACAGCAGTGCGGAGCCAGAAGAACAAAAAGAGCAGAAATTGAATATACATGTAAATGTACATCAAGCACAGCAGCGCAGCAAGCATTTAAGCACCAAAAGCAGTGAAAAGCCGGAAGGAATTGAAATGACAACTTTATACAAAATTTTAATGTTGTTCCACACAGGACTTGAACCCACGACCGGAATGATTCGAGATTCATGACATGTGGTTTAGCAACTTCCGCCACTCAGAGGACGTGAATTGGTTAGCAAGGCAACAAACACAGGCTAGCTCAACTTTGCAGACGAATATCTCGGGAATGGTAGCGAATATCAAAAATCTGTGCAGTAATTTCTGTGCGGCTCGGTCCAAAGATCATTTGATAAAATTTCTGTTCAAACTTTTAAAAAGTTATTGGCTAAAATAGCCATTTTCCAGATCTCATGACCCGTAGGTGGCGCTGTTCCCAACTTTGGCATGGAACCTCAGATCATGCTTCCAATGAAGTGTACCAATTTTCGTTTCGATTGATCAAAGTTTGGCCGAGCTATAGCTTCTGAACCAATTTTGAGTCGACCTCGTTAAATTTGCCACATCATAACTTTTTATTTTCCAGTATAGCAAAAAATTCTGTTCAGTCATTTCTATGCGGCTCAGTCCGAAGATCATTTGAGCACATGTTTGGACAAAATTGGACAAAATTTGAAGGAGGAGTAGCGAAAAAACTGTTTTTCATTTGTTCCAATATGGCGGATAGTCACATTGTTGGAAAATGACAAATGAGATATCGAGGGAAGCGGCATAAGCCAAGGAAAATAATGAAGCAAAGAAATCAAAATTTGAACAATTTTTTCAAAAGTTATAAGCGTTTTTGCAAAAGACCTTATATCTCTGGAACACTAGGTGGCGCTGTGTTCAGTCTTCTCATGTACCTTCAGGGCATTGTGTCAATCATCCATACAAAATTTTGTGAAGATATGTCAAATAGTTTAAAAGTTATTGCAAATTATAACAAAATTCAAAATGGCGCACACGTGGTACATTCTGACAAAATTGGCATGCGTCTCAGTCCGAAGATCATTTGAGCACATGTTTGGACAAAATTGGACAAAATTTGAAGGAGAAGTAGCGAAAAAACTGAATACTGTACTTTTCAAAATGGCCACTACTGTAATGGGCGGAGTCTTAATGTAAGGAATTGGTTGTGATCAGCATGATGAGAGCAATCAGGTGTACTATGGATCTCATTTCTGTGGATCAAAGGGTTCAAAAGTTATAACCATTTAAATGTTGAATTTTTGAACTGGTGGTGGCGCTATAGAGTTGGTCCTAGAGACACAAAAATTGCTACATTTACTATTCATGGTCATCAATACAAGTGTGCCAAATTTCATCATTTTCCTATGTACGGTTCATAGGGCTGCCATAGACTTCCATTTACGGAATAATAATAATAAGAAAACTAACAGATACAATAGGGGCTATCCCCTTCGGGGCTTGGCCCCTAATAATTGCACTTAGTGTTAGGTACGTGCCACCTAATATGGCCTAATAGTCCTAGGAAAGGAACTATCTGTCATTTTACACTGCAGTCATTTAAATATAAGTACAGTATTTATTATAGCTGTGTCATAATACAGTAGTGAAATATGGTATCATATATTTTTGTTATATTTCAGAATATATTTCAAAATGATAAATATAAGTGAACAACAATGCAAATATATTTCAATGTATTTGGAAGATATGCCACATATATTTTTGACACTTTAAAATATATTTCAATATTTTTTTTTTCTGTATTGGACAGAACGGGTAGAAGGTTCACACACACCAAATACAACGGAGAACGGACCAAGACTGACTGAACTGAAGGAACTAAATACTAACACAGATGAACACTGATTAACAGAACATATAAGGTCCCACATATATTAGATTTATCCTTATTTCACATAACAACAAAATAAACATTGTGCGGTTACACTTTATTTTAAGGTGTCATTATTATATTGTAATTATATATTTAACTACTGAGTAATATTAAGCAACTACATGTACTTACTAAAGGGTTAGGGTAGGATTAGGATTTGGTTGAGGGTTAGTTGTTAGGGTTAGTAATTATGCATAAGTTACTGTTATTTCTATGGTAAGTACATGTAACATATGTGACAAGGACACTGTAAAATAAAGTGTTACCCATTGTGCTTTGACACTTTGTGGATAATATTTCAGGTGTGTTATCACTGTTCTGTTCCAAACAGTGTACCTAATGAAAGAAAACAGGAAATTTCATTAAGGTTTTCAAGATATTATTAGTAAACATTTGCAGGCTGATAGTATCTGTCGGGACATCCCAGAATGACGAGGACAGGCTGTGGGAAAGCTGCACAGACGTGCTGATCCATCTCCTGGTGGGACTGTAATTTCTGTTCCCTAAGCCTTCACCCTCCCCATTCTCTTCTTAGTCTGCTTCCCACCCAAATAAGAACTCAGAATTCTCCTACTTGCATATAAGTACTGGAATAACACACACTCAGTGTCAGACATCTGAGGTCAGAAAAGAACCTTCAACCCCAATTTCAGTGATCACAATAATCATTTAATGTCATTACAAAGATTGCAACAAGCCAACGAGTAAAATGCCCCACACAGGGAAAAGTTTTTTAGAAAAAGATGAATGTTCTAACAATAAAAAAATATTTAAAAATGGTTTGTCATATAAAAATATGAAGTATGGCCTTACAGCATCACCATAAAACAACTGAATGTGTAAATATAAAGTTAAATAAAATTGTAATATAAAATGCAAGCATTTTGTGTTCGTGTGTTTTTGTGCCATACTTGGTATAATAAAAGGAAATGAGTAATGGCACCACACTGAAAAAACTTCTTGGTATAGTTTGTAAAATACTTTGTAGAAAATTAAAATTCAATGAGAACTAAAATTTCCTAAGTAAAAATGTATATAAAAATTAAATTTATACATATTTAATTTAATGTATCATCACATTAAACAATTTAATTAATGTAATAAATTAACTGGGTGGAAAAAGTAACTCCTATATTTGCTTGTAATATTTACATGTTTTATAAACCTAGAAAATTAAGTAGGCTGAATTTTAATCTAAAAGTGTAGCACGTTTGAATCCACGCATGCGTGTATGTACAAGACTCTTCTCGTGCGATAGATCAGAGACAGTGCTGCATGGCTGGATTTTCTGGTAAGTTTGCCTTTCTGTTTTAGATTTGTGATAATATGTTACCCATAAAATGATAACATTAACTTGGATTTTGTGTTTTTTCTTTTCTTTATTCCACTTGTGTAGAACTCACAATGTACACATTTATGTGTGTGTGCGGTCAAACTGTAAATACAAACAATTCACATTTAGTATCCAATAATGTTTTCACTTCTCCAAATAAGTTTCTACAACATAGCATCAGATTAGATGATACCCAGCAAACACAGAACGTTCCCCTAACGTTCCCGTTTGGTTCCCATTTGGTTATTTTTTTGGGAACCAAACAAGAACGTTCTGGGAACGTTCCCTGTAGGTTATTTTTAGGATCTATGTTTATAACATTAAGGGAACGTTCCCAGAACGTTCCCTGTAGGTTATTTTTAGGTCTAAATTTATAACCTAAAGAGAACCTTCCCAGAACGTTCCCTGCAGGTTATTTTTAGGTTTAATTTTTATAACCTAAAGAGAACCTTCCCGGAACGTTCCCTGTAGGTTATTTTTAGGTTTAATTTTTATAACCTAAAGAGAACCTTCCCAGAACGTTCCCTGTAGGTTATTTTTAGGTTTAATTTTTATAACCTAAAGAGAACCTTCCCAGAACGTTCCCTGTAGGTTATTTTTAGGTTTAATTTTTATAACCTAAAGAGAACCTTCCCAGAACGTTTCCTGCAGGTTATTTTTAGGTTTTATTTTTATAACCTAAAGAGAACCTTCCCGGAACGTTCCCTGTAGGTTTTAGGTTTTATTTTTATAACCTAAAGAGAACGTTCTGAGAACGTTCTCTGCAGGTTATTTTTTAATATCACTTACTATTAACAGGCAGATTCAACTGACAACGTCGTCAGTACGGTCCCCTAAGGTTATAAGATAACCAACAACGTTCAGATCTATTCGCAATAACTTTTTATTAATGATATTTTAAATTATGTTATATATTTTAATTCTATATGTTAAATGCTGTGTGACTTTGAAGTGTTTTAATGCGCATGCGCGTGATCAAACACTGGAGCACGTGCGCAGCGCGAGAGCAGATGGAAACGTCATCGACAACTGACAAACAACAAAACTCCCGTCTCTCGCTGTTGGTTTCACTGCTTTCAGGTAAGTTTAGACAACAAAATCTCACAAATAATACACACAAACACCCCTGACACATTTCTTACGTGTAATTGACACGCTTCTGTTAAATATTTATTTAAAAAAATGGTTTTATGTCTTTGAAAAAGTCCGTTAGCATCTACGCTAGCTAACCATTTTCAAAAGACAACGTTAGGCCTAAGTTACGTTAAGTTGAGGTCTTATTTATGAAAGTTTGGGTTTTTAAACACATATTTAGTGTAGATAACAGTTTTTGATAGTTTTGCTGGTAATTTGTCAATGGGAAGTAAGCTAATTTATTCAGGCTAAACTAAAAGAATGCACTGTATTGTTAACTTAATCAGTGACGTCACTAACCAATATTGCTAAAATGTGATTTCAGAATAGCGAGAGAAAAAATAAAACTCTACAACAAGGGGTGAGTTATTGTTTAATCATGATGATAATTCCATATGCATATATTTCACAATATATTATCTTAAGATTTGTATATTTATCTTTTATGCATTTCACCTCTGTTCTAGCTTGGTTCCTTGTAATAAACCTATCACATGTAATATTTTTGGCTCTGTGACAAACAGCATGTTATGTTCCTAGATCATCATGCTGTGATGGCCTGCTGCACTCCCTGTCCAAGAAAATCTCTATGAACCATATGACTAGTAAGCAAAACCACCTAAAACATGCAGTGCACTGCTGTTCAAAGGTTTGGGTTCTGTAAGATTTATGCTTTTGAAATAAGTCTCACATTTTAAAATCATTAACCCCAAGTTTTTTCAGTGAGATTGTCCTTGAGAAGCCTGTAAGCGAAATAATCAGCTAAATAATAGGCGACTAATACAATATTATAATGGTCATAGTTATAATAATTCATTTAACTATTATGATAACATGATATCCTGATGATTACTATATTTTATTTTATTTCTTTAGGTCTGTTTTGAATTATGTTGGCCAATGAGACTGACACCATACTGTCCAACTCAAAGGTATTTATGTATTTTTTTTATTGATCAATACTGAAATTCTTTGTACTTTTAAATGCGGTTCAGGGGGTCGACAACTTTAGGCATTTATTTTTCACAGATTTATTTATTTAATGTTTATTTGACAGGGACAAATGCATAGAACATTGCTTTATAAAAAATACAAAGTAGATGCCATGCATACAGGTTAATAGCCATGACTAATTTGCAACCCCTTGATATCTTGGGCAGCTGTGGCTCATACTCTTAGCCTTTAAAAATGTTTGAATTGATATCCCCAATGCAATATCAGGGGGTAAATATATCAGTAGAGTTCTTAAAGTTATGGCTTTGCTCTTGTTACCAGATGAGATAAAATCCCTATTGTTTGGCCCTGTATTCTTCAGGACAAGACCTTGATGCCATCCACAGTCAGTAGATGAAGAAGGTGAGTTTAGCCGAATTCAGTTCTCTTTCACTTTTTTTTTTACAGACACGCGCACGCAAAATGAAGTCAAAATGGCGAGTTTCCTCTTGTCTTGTGTTTTAAACAGAAAGAAAACGGATACGTGTCATTTATATTAGTTCTGCGCATTCGTCTTAAAGGGACAGCAGCCTAACGTACCCGCAGCTGTTTGTGTCGCCAATGGTGATCAAACATCAAAAGAGAAAATGACTTGTAGCTTTAGCAAAGATACATTAATTTTATAGTTATTTTATTTTTACACTGAAGACTTATTTTACATTTTGATAAATCAATTTCTGTACCTGATAAGTTAGATTTAACTGAAAAACATAATGCACTGCTTATTTCAACTGTGTTTTTCTTCTATTGTATCTATGCTTGTTATCTATTGTAATTTTCTATGCAGGTTCACTCCTCTACAAAATCCCCCCAATAGGGGTTATGCGGAGCGCCCAGCGGTTAAACCGGAAAGAGGTCTAAGCATTTCCGCTTTTCACTTCCGTACACATCTGCAGCGGTAGGTGATCTCTGAGTTTACTGTTAATTTTTGCTTAATTCTTACTTCTGTTTTAATTAAAATGTCACGAAGGCTAAAATATCAGAAAAGGGAACATCCGAACAGCAGTTTTTGTTGTGTGCCGGTCTGCTCTATGTCGGGGAAAATGAGTAGTACAAATAGGTTCTGTACTCATAACGTGACGTCAACATCAGCAGTAGCATTCGCCGTCAGGCAAGTGTTATTTAAATAAACTCCTGATGTACTTACAAACTTTCCAATGCCTCGTTTAATGAGTACAGAACCTATTTGTACTACTGTAGTAGTTTGGTACCATTCTGGGCATTATTAGTGGGGTAATTTACCAGATACAAACCTGGAGCCGTTAGCGCATGCACTAAACCATACGGCTGATATCTCTAAATAAACTCTAAATTTTTCAATATCGTGCAGCACTAATATTGAGCATATCTTAAAGTGAACCTGGAATGATAATTTGCGATACCAGATGAGATGTATGTATGATAGATTTTGAACTGTACTATTTTTTTTATTTCAGGTTCCAGCGGAAGGCATCAAGGCATCAGACGTTGGCCTGGACAGATGCACCTGTAAACTACACTGACCTTTGCTTTTGCATGGATGGCGTATTATTACCATGTTCTGTGAGGGTTTCATTATAGCAAAACTGAGCACCTGTGACAGTGGAATTTGTAGGTGTAAAGTCACAGAGATTAAAAAAAAAAATTGATGGCAGTTTCAAACTTTTCACTTTCTTTCTCATAAACAACACAGCAGTTACAGGTTTTCAAATTCTTCATTGGAGGTGAGACTTATACATAAAAGGTAGAGCGAATTCGCAGGTCAGAGTTCACTAGACTTAAATATTATTTTCTCTGTTTTTTATTTGACTTCAGAGAGAGAGGCTTAATGGGTATCCTTACCCCTATATAAAACATTCCTTTTTTGATTTGTAGTCTGAAATAATAAATAGTGCAATATAAATAAATGCAATGTAGTGTTTTGAAATATATAAATTTTTCTATACACATTGATGCTGAAATATCTGAATAAATACATGATACCAGCAGCGCTCGTGCTCTCATATCTCCTACAGCTTGTGACACACAATCCCACCTCACTCTTTTCATTTGCTCCAGATGAATATTAATGCCATTACAGGGCTTGAATTTTGGCATGGGATTGTGTGTCCATGTAACACGTTGTCTTTTTATTTTCTTGTTAAATTTGCAGATGGTGTTGGGAGTTTAAATGTTTTGAGCGGTGTGAAGATTGGCACATTCATGTATATTGTATAGGCTATAAATAAATACTTTTTCAACTTTTTAGCCAAAGTTATAGGCTACAGTTTGCAAAAGATAGTTTTAATTAAAATGTTTGTGCAGTTTTATTTATTGAAATATTTTCATGTTTGAAATATTAAATGTAAATTACTGTTCCTGAATACATTTTGCTAACGCTGTTTTTAATGACTTATTTTAGGTTGATAATTAAACAATGAATCAACAAAAACATGGATTGTGTGCTGATTTATTTATTGAATACAAACTGATTGATTTACTTATTAATGATAGTTTCTGTAAATTCAATTTATTGTAATAATATATTCATAGGATTCTTAAGTGTTTGAACAATAAACAATGTAGAATATGTTTGTAGACCTATAATTTGTGTACAGGCATATCAGGATGTGTAGACGTTAGGAGAACGTTCCGGGAACGTTCTGGGAACCTTTTGGCAACGTTCTGGGAACGTTCCCCTAACCTTCCGGGAACGTTACGAGAACCTTGCGGGAACCTTTCGGGAACGTTCTGGGAACCTTTCGGCAACGTTCCGGGAACGTTCCCCTAACCTATAGGGAACGTTCTATTAACGTAAAGAAAACTTTCCTGGCTAACCAATAGGGAACGTTCTTGGGAACGTTCTGGGAACGTTCTGGGAACCAAAAACTAACGTTCCCAGAACGTTCCCAGAACGTTAAATTGTTAGCTGGGTAAACATTAAAGTATATATAAATCAAAGATATTCCCTACAACGCAAATATCGCGTGTGGTATAGCTATTAGCATTAAACATTATCACATGTGTGTGATACACCTGATAACACACATTACTAAAACAGCATTACAACACGTATTAGATCTGTTTAACAAATAAATGCAACATATATTGCTTGAATATTTCAATAGGCAATATTAACTATAAATATCAAACCAAACATAATAGCCTAAACAAACGATTATATATGATTTTATTACACTTATAACAACAAAAAAAGTTACTCACCACGTTAGGAATATATAGTTTAGATTAAGGGTTTTATCTGTAGTTGTTATACAACATTAGAAAGTCTGCATATGAGCATCAACAGGGCTTTCACACTCAGATCGGTTCAGTTCAGTTTTTTTTTTCTACTTGCGCTGCTTCCTAGGTGATCACATGAGCCCAACAGAATCAACGTCCTTAAAGGGGCAGCACCCTACATAATACATGGGTCCATTTGCATTTTTATAGTTTGATTCTTATTTGGTTGACTCAATATACGACTATGAAAATCATTGAGATCATATAATTTATTACATTACAGTTACAGGAAAAGACAGAGGCATCCAGATATCGCTGTAGCGGAATAAAATACATCATTATATGTAAAAAATAAAATATAAAATAATATTATATATAAAATAAATTCATTGCTAATCAACATAGCCTTGTGTATCATAGTATAGAATTCTATAAAATAATGTATTTTAACCACATCATTTAAGCAAGTTATTTAAAATACTCGACTGATGCTATAAAGGTAGTTTGGAGCAAAACATGGTTTTAGTCTCATAAATTAAAGGATTGCTCCTTGTCTGCCTCGTTGCTGCTGCTGCTGCTGAGTTGGCTTGCGTCTGTAAGCTTCGTATATCTTTCTGTTTTGAATCATTATTTACTATCATTCCTTGTTGTTTATACTGCTAAATATAGCTTATAATATATAAGATATAGCTCAACATCACACATTAACCTGACATCGCTAGCTTCAATCTAAATCGTTATTGCTAGCACAACACGCTGGTAATTCGCTAGGCTGTTAGCGTGCCATCCGTGCGCTCTTTATTTATTTTTCTCTCCCACGCTCGTGCCTTTTACGAGTCATCAAACCTTAGGTGAGTAGGATCAGTCAACAAACACGGTGAGTCATGTCATCTTCTCCTCTTATTGTCACTTGCACTTCATGTAACATGTATAGCATAGCCTTCTCTGCCAGCACAGGATTTACATGTGATAAATGCAGGGAGATAGTCAGGTTGGCAGAGATGATTTCAGAACTAGAGACACGCATCCAAACTTTAATCGAGGTTAATTGTAAGAGTGCAAGGGCTTTAGATACTGCTTTGGAAGCGACTAGCTTTGTGAACTCTGTACATTGTTCAGTTCCGGCTGAAGTAGAAGCCGTGCAGCAGGGAAATTGGGTGACGGTGAGGCGCAGTAGTCGCGGGACAAAACATCGCTCTTTCGTTCCGATTACAATAACAAATAGTTCCCTTTCAGTCGAGAACGTCAGACGTAGTCGACGTCGACTGAATGGGATCACGCTAGGGTGCCAATTGTCTTCGAGCATGTGAGCACGAGCAAATGAAATTTAGCGTGCGTGATTTGCATCACACACTCCGCCCCGTGGAGCGGGTATAAATACGGAAGTGGATGCACGCACTAGTTGCTTTTTGCTTCGGAGCTGTTCGATGGTGTCTGAAGAGTGTTTTGAGTATTTTCTAAGCGAGTGTGTCGGTGTTCTCCTGGAAAAGACTCTCCCAGTGCTGATGGTTTCGACAGCGTGGTGCAGCGGTGATCGCGAGCTTTGAGCTCTCAACAGCTCTCAACTTTTAACAGCAACAAAGTGCTTGTTTGTTTGTGTGTTGACGGTCGGTTGAGGGCGAAAAAGTGAGTGCTTCACTGTCTTAGTTCACTGAGACAAGTGTTGCCACGGTCATTTCCTGTGTGCTCCGGCACTGGTGACGGGTCCCATTTTCTAAAAGAGCAACACGGGTGTGAGTGCGTCTTTTTCAAGATGCCATTCCATCCGTGCGTTTCTGGGTGCGGTAAGGCTCTGTCCCCCTCTGACGGTCACGAAAGCTGTATCACGTGTCTGGGCTTACAGCACGCTGAGGCAGCTTTGGTGGATGACTCATGTTCCCATTGCGGGAATATGACCATCTCGCCGTTGAGGTCGAGACTCGCCTTCGTTCGCGAAGGTGCAGTCCCCATCCCCAGGCCCCGCTCTAGTGTTGCTTCTGGGTTACCTTCCCAGAGGAAACCTTGAGTGCCGTCTAGATTGGGTGATCTGAGGATTATGGTGAGGGGTAATCCGCCCGGCAAAGCCCCATGGATCCCTCCCTCCTCTCTCACGCCGCAGCCGGTGGAGGCCTCCGATGAGCGCGCTGGTAGTGGACCGACCAGCCATCTCTTTTCGGTGCGGTTCGCTCCCTCCAGAGGACAGGATGTTTGTCACAGCATCGGAAGGGGAGCTGGGCTCTGGAGATGACAACCCGGCTGCGCTGCCTCCCTCTGGGAGACCAGCGTTGCCCGAGTCGGATCCAGAGATGTCAGCTATGCTGAAAAGGCCGCCGAGGCCGAGGTGCCATTCTTTCCTGAAGTGCATGAGGAGTTGACGAAGGCATGGATGGCACCTTTCTCTGCCAGAAACCACCTGAGTAGCTCCTCCCCCCTCACTACCCTTGATGGAGGAGCGGCTAAGGGATATGAGGTGATCCCTCCAGTGGAGTGGTCAGTCGCAATGCAGCTGTGTCCGGCGACCGCTGCCTCTTGGAGGGGGAATCCTCATCTCCCCTCTAAGGCCTGTAAGTTCTCGTCCGCTCTGACGGGCAAGGCTTACAAAGCCTGTGGGCAAGCTGCTTCTTCTCTGCATGCCATGGCGCTCCTGCAGGTCCATCAGGCCCAGGCGCTCATGAACATGCACAAGGGTAGTTCAGATCTTGAGCTCATGGCTAAGCTCCGCACTGCTACCGATCTTGCCCTCCGGGGTATGAAGGTTGCAGCTAGCGCGATCGGTCTGGCGATGTCCACCCTTGTGGTCCAGGAATGCCATCTCTGGCTCAACCTGGCAGACATGAGAGAGGCGGACAAGGTTCGGTTTCTGGACGGTCCCATATCGCGGGCTGGGTTATTCGGCGACGCGGTAGAGAGCTTTGCCCAGCAGTTCTATGCCGCCCAGAAGCAGAACCCGGTCGTCGGCGGTAGATCCTCCGCCTGCTCATCACCGAGGGCGTCCGCCTGCAGCTGCCCCCGCTCCCACTGGACCACCGCAGCAGCCTCCACCCAGGTCTCAGCATGGAGCTGGCCGCAGAAGGGGTGCCCCGTCTGCCTCAGGCGCTGCCAAGCCAAGTGGCAAGCGACAGCGGAAACGCTGACCTGAGCGGACCATCCAGAGATGGAGGGTTGCTCTGGGAGATGGTCACCGATCCACTCCCTTCATCCGGTGGAGGGCCAGGTGAAGCTTTTTTTATTTTATGTGTGTGTCTGTTCCACCGCTGGCTCCCAAAAAAGCGGAGCCAGCGGTACCCACATATTCAAAGAAAGAGCAATTCTCTATTCCTGGGCCCCAAGAGGGCTAGTCTGACGGTGTGTGACCCTGTAAAGCCTTACACCCCTCAGTCCCCTCTTGTTCACCAGCTGGCAGCTGGGTGCGTTTGAGGACCCGGTCATCTGCCTTCTCATGCTTCCCCTGCCACCCAGTGGAGTCAGGTAAGTGTTGCACCGCACACTCAGATCCCGCTTCGGGCCACCTTCGGGCCTCTCAAGCCGGATCCCTGTCCTCCACCTCGCTGCCCCACCTCGGGTACGTCTGTGGTTCCTGGCCCCTGGTCCGGTTTTGTCGAAGTCTAAAATGCTTCGAACCGATGCCCAACCTGGCCTCATTCGGTACCTTTAGACCCAGCTTGCGATTCATTTCGCTTGGCTTCCGCCCAGGCTCAGTGATATTCATCATACCTAGGTGTTGAGCAGAAATGCTCCTAAAAGATTTTTAGTGAGTTCCATCACACCTAGGTGTTGAGCAGAGCTCCTGTCCTGTGTGTGTGCGCCGCAGTCTTACTGGCGAATGACGTTTGCTAGCCGTTCCTTCCAGCCAGTATGGAGTTTGGCCTCAGAGCCTGTACTTCATTGTACCCTTATTATGTGGTGGGTTACGACCATCTTGGTTCTGTGTCAACTAATACGGGCCCGTTTTCGAAAGCCTCCGTTCACTTGTAAACACAGAGTTGCATTCTCAATGCCCTGTCCCCAAGCTTGGTCTGCAGCATTCAACCTGAAAGACGTGTACTTCAGATCTCTATTCTTCCGCTCCACAGGCTCACTGTGTTCTTGCGTTTGAAGATACAAAGTATCAGTCCATGGTCTCACCCTTCGTGTGCTCCATAGCCAGTTGGGTCTTCAGGTCAACTGGGAAAGAGTAATCTCGCCCAAATTCCGAGTTTCTCTTCTCTAGTATGGAGGTGGTCACGGTCTAGTGCATCGCTCAAGTGAGGTGTGCCAGCTCAGTGCTATTTAGAAGTGAGAAAGGGTCCCACTGAAACTTTCAGAGGCTCCTGAGGCATATGGCAGATGCAGGTGCACGGCTTCCTCCATATGAGACCGCTTCAGCACTGGCTTGATACCGAGTCCCTAAGGTGGCCGTGGCAGAGCGACACGCTCCCTGTAAGAAAACAAACACTCTGGCCTGTCGCCAGACCTTTGTTTCCCCGGGCTAGTCGCTCCTGGAACAAGAGTCCTCTCGGGGCCACGAGAGGCTGAGGGGCCACGTATAAAGGGCATGCAGTAACAGAGCTCTGGGTGCCTCAGACTGCATTGGCATTCGTTGCCTCGAGTTGTGTACAGTCCCTCGCTTCGAGACACCGCTGCTCAGCGAGCGCGTGTGTGTGTTTTGTGTTGGCTAAGTCACAGTCGATAACAGGGTTAAATTGTAAATTTTGTAATTGATTGAAGCGCTCACACTTCAGATCTATCCGTTTTTATGATGTTTCTGTTATTAGTGGTATGTTGAGAAATCAGGGGCCCTCTGATTTTCCAACCACTCTAATAACAGTCAGAAAGTTTGAACATTTTGAAATTTTAATAGAATTTGCATTATCGATTTGTGACTATAGCCATTCATATGTTTATTACAGTGTTGTCCCATGAGTTGGCAGTGTGTTGTGAGTAGTGTAAGCTATGTCATGGGATCAGCTTTACCATCCTATGTTTGTGAAGCTATCTGGATCTGTTAGTGTGAAGATGGACAATAGATATTTAGTGAAGTGACACTTTTGGACTCTGTCATTTTTATCTTCTTATGATGTGTAGTGTTCAGCCTGGATAGACTTGATCTATTCCAGGTGATGATGCTGTGAGGGAGTAGTGATGGAGGTGTGCATTCAGTGTTCATGTCTAGGAGATGGGTGGAATATAATCTATAACAATTGTGTTGCAAATTAAGTTCCATTTCTATACTGGGAGGCCATATTTATGCAGTGATGTACTACTGTGAAGTGTGAACGGCCTCTTAAAGTGTCTTTTCACCCATCTCCTGAGTCTCAGGTTATGTTCTAACAATTCCGCTGTCCTGGCTTTGATCCAGATGGGGTCCGGCCCGTCCTGGCATCCGTCCTCCGATGAATTTGCAGAAGTAAACCTGAGACAGAAACAAATGCAGAGAGAACCACAGTTAATTCTGATATTTTCAACAACTTCTCAGACATGTTGAATTATTTTGCTTGTTCCATTATCATGTCCATTGGAATTTTAATTCCAGTTGTCACATGAAACCGAGTTTCATTGACCAGGTCTGAATTATTGCTGTTGTTTCAGTGCATTGTGTGACACCTGAAGCTACTCTTGCAGTTCAGCCTTCACAGTCTGCTGTGTCATATGAGCATCAGAGACCCCAGTCATTTGAATATGAAAAGGTTTTTGGCTCAGGGAGCCAAATGTGAGATGAACATTCGCTGTTTCTCTTTTTTCTTTGTTTGATTTCAAATGCCTTTTCGTTTCATTTTGTCTTTTTAAAGACTATATGAAAGCAAAGTGGTCATTTTAACGTTTGATTATTCTATTTACTCTTTACTTTATATTTTACCCATTTTAGATTAGGAAACTATGTCGCTCAGAGGTCCTCACGTTGGCCAGTTTCGGTCACTAAACAGAGGTAATTGGCTATATACCTGAGATTTGCTGTATTCACACGTACACAATCAAAGACACTTTGGTATAGCCCCCATGGAATTGCATCTACCTGAATTTAATTTAATAATTTTACCTCAGTAGAGGTTTTGGCCACCATTAACCCTCTGGGGTCTGAGCTGTTTTCTGGGCCCTGGAGGTGTTCTGACATGCTCTGACATTTGTGCTTTTTTCTGTTACTTGTGACATTTTCATGGCTAAAGTCTAATTACACTGTATTCAGCACAAACTCTGCTACAATAATATATCAGCAGCATGTGTGTAAAAGTTTGTTGTTTTGAGATAATGACATTTATGCGTGGTTTGTGAAAATACAAAAAAAAATTCTCACTGAAATAAGGCCATGAAACCCATACTGATTATTTCTTCACAAGACTTTTGAAAATTGTATGACGTAGCCTAGAATATTTGCTCTAAAACTATGTGAAAATCACCCTGACTGCTCATTCAGATAAGACAATATATTGATTTAAAAATTTTACGACGTGTTTTGTGTGAAAAAGCTTTATGGGAGCTCATTAATATGTTAGCTTTTCACACCTGAGAAAGACAAATACCCTCCCCTAACGGCCCTATTAGGAGCTATCAGGCCCTATCATTCTGAGCAACCTTGCACAAAGAATGAGGAGATTTAAAAAAGAATGGCTTTTAGATTTTTTGGATTTATTTACAATACAACATAATCCAAAGATACACAACAAATGAAAAAAAAGCACTCATTGAAAACAATGATCCAAAGACAGAGACCTTTGTGCCATTCCTAAAAACATTGTACATACCTTTCATTTCCAAGGTGTTTGATTTTCACTTTACCATGTTCATGTACAGAGAGTCATGTGAATGTTGAAGTCAGCAGGACTCAGTGGCATCTGGGCCCTGAAAGAAAAAAAAAAGTGAACATACTGATATCAAGAGAAAGGCCTGCACGATTTTGGGAATAAATTTTAGATTTTTCTGGTTAAAATTGCTTTTTAAAATTCACAGAATACACACACACACACACACACACACACACACACACACACACACACACATAAATGTTTTCAACAATATATAATATAATGAACACCAGGTTTGTTGTGCCTTGTAGGCATAGGCTATGCGCAGTGCTGCATAAAATAATAATAACAATAACCTATAGCAGCCTATAAATCTTCCAAAATATTTCAGTAAAAACAAAGCTAGAGAAAAATATATTGATTATCATGTTACTTAAAATGTTTCCATTCGTTATGATGATATGAAATGAGATAATAGTAAAAACATGAAGCCGTTTGGTGCTTTTCAATCGCGATCGCGATCCAAAATATGATACATTCAAACGCGATTGCGCTCAAATATAAAACATTATGGTTACCATATACATATCTACATTTGAGCAGATATCCACAAACACAGTAACAGTAAACACGGGTCTAAATATTATAATATTCACCATATATCTAGCAACAGTTCAACTGCAATGTGAAATTTATGCAACAATAACAAACTAATATGTAAGAATTTCTTACCTTACATCTTTCTTGTCTTCAAATCGCGTTCTTCTTCTTCTGAGGTAGCCTAAATCCAATGTAAGCTCAAGGCGCGTCTTTCAAACTCGACGAAAAGCAGAGACTTGTGAAGTGTTTTGGTGTTTTGTTTTTGAGGTAACGAGCGCGTTCGCGTTCCATGTGGAGATTTGCATGTCAATCTCTTTTGTGCGAGTGGGCGTGTTCAAATTAAAAATAATTAGGAAGCGTTTGAGAAGCTGGACATCTTGTTGGTTTTATACAAATTACTTAAACAGAGAATATTTGTTTTCAGTTTGAATACGATCATTTAAAAGTACACACTTAAATGTTTATAAAGGTATATGGCTCATAAATGTGTGACAAGTATTCGCTGAGTTTTGTTTCAGTTTATAGACGTGCTCAAGAAAAAAAAGTTCACCGCGACGGAGAGGCAGAACGCACACCCTGTTTATTTTCTTTATTTTACAAAAGCACAATATTTTGATTTGATTGTAAGTGGACACATACAAAAGTAAAAATATCACAGATTCTTTTTTTATATTTATTTTTTCTGTATGACCATAAATGACGGAGTAATTTAAGTTTATAGTGCTACAATGTGAAGAAAATCCAGCAAAACGCGCCAGCGCGTTTGCCGACCTCAGAGGGTTAAAGACGTTCGTTGACCAACTTTACTTCTCGTATAATGGCTTTGGATTGGCCAAGCCCGTGGTGTCAGTCCCACGTACACTTATCTGAAGTAACGCTAAATTAAAACAGGTAAAACAGACGTGCCCAAATTTAGGTTGGTCAAGCAACATTTTGCTCTTCTAAACGGAAATTAACCCATCTTTACAAACCAAGTACACTTGAATCCGTGATCAGATTAGTCGTCACTAATCTGATGTAAAAATTGCAGTAACATACGAATCCGTTTCTACTTAGGAAAAATAATTGCAGAGTAATTCAGAATGAATTCAAACGTAACAATTTATAATTTTTTTTCAGAGTTACTACGTTTACTGACGTAGAGAACGGAACATTGGAATGTTGAATATGAAAAAGGTTTTTGTTTCAGGATTGATGAGATGCACGTTCGCTGTTTCTCTTTTTAGATTTCAAATGTCTTGTGAATCACATTGTAGCCACATGGCAATCCTATGCTCCTGTTATGGTTTTACTGCAGAGTTTTCCACCAAGGAGACAAACAAATTCAACATAAACTCACAAGATATTGAATCCAGTTTTCATTCCTCATCTGTGCTGCCGCTATCATGTCCCTCACGTGTGGTTGTGTCTAATTCTCAATTTATCTGACTTTTTCGGTGTCCGTCTGACTGGGTATTTCGACCCATTCTATAGGATGTGTCTGTTTATCCCTCAACACTTCTAAAAAGGCTAAAAGAATTGACTAACCACAACGGCGGAAGAAAGAGAAGATGTTCAAACCTCATGTTGATTTTAAAATCCAAATACATTGCTGGAAAGAACGTTGCTCGCTTGTGTTGCGAGATCACGTCGCCGAGGTCACCACCTGTAAGCTTGCACTCGATCGGCCCAAAGCCGGCATCCGACCAGCGCGGAAGGTCTTTATGCAAACTATTTTTGATTAAATATATTTTCTCACATGTATTCTCTCGTTATTTCATCTGACTCCATAAATGAAAAGGTTTTAATGATATCTGTGCATCATTAAATATGAGCGAATGTTTGACTATTCTTTTTAACTCTTTAATGAAAATAATGTCAAAGTCAGTTAGAATAATCAAATGTAACAATTTATTATGTCAGGTAAATGTATCACGCCAATTTCATAATCAATTCAAAGATAATCGATACAAAACATCAAATGCTCTGGAATAAAGAGAAGAGATGCGAACCCAACATTAAGAAATACATGGTGCTAAGAGTTTTGGTCGCTCTTAACATCGTGGGCCAACTTGAGTTACAAAAAGGCCAAGAGCCCTTTTGTGTTGACCATAAAATTTAAATGGTATTTTTTATTTTACTATTTTATTCATTTATTGTGAATTATTTCCTCCGGGACTTTTATTTTGAAATAGCGCGATTGCGGATATGTTGTGACATGTTCAGAGTGCAACTGTGAAAGCAAAACATCGCAGCTTAGCTTACAAATGTGATCTTCAAACAGTTAAGCCTTGGAAAACATTTGACTGTAAGTGATTAACAAGTTTATTCTGCTATAGTTAAGTTATGATTGTTGAATGTAATAAGTCATTGAACTAGGGCAATATTGAAATGAACTTTGTTGAGCATATTTGAAATGAGAGTAAACAGTTGACTGTTATCTTACAATTTTATTGTATTTGTTTTCCTGTAATATATATTTACATTATTTTTTGTATTTCAGGTTTACAGTAAAGAATAACCAAGAAAAGTTACGCCTTGGTGCTTTATTCCAAAATGTTCACTATCTGTCTAATGGAGCACAGTGACGTTCTATGAGGGCAGAATAGTAAAAAGTCAAATCTCACAGCGGGCTAAGCTTAACAAAGATGCATGAACAGCTCATGATACTGCGGTCTTCCAAGAGACTTCCTCATCTTGAAGATAAGGTGCAACTCAAAAGGGATCAACAACAAGGAGCAAGCTACCAACCAACTGAGGAAGAGGAGCACACAAGGAAATACACTGAGCCTCTTCAGCAGATGGAAACACGATCACGATCATCCAGGTCATCATTATCAAAAAGGTCCAGCACAAGCTCAGCAGCCATGAGAGCCAAAGCAAAAGCGGTTGCAGCACGAGCTCAAATTGCATATGCAGAGAAAGAGGCACTTATGATTAAACAAAAAGCAGAACTTGAAGCAAGTTTGATGAAACAAAAAGCAGATTTGGATGCCAGTCTGCACATTCTACAGGTTGAACGTGCAGCAGCAGTCGCTTCAGCTGAAGCAGCAGCATATGAGGAAGAAGAATGTGAAAGTGGCAAATTCAATGTAAAACCAGTTCCTGACCTGCAGCCAGTCAATGTTGCTCAGCGTACCTGTGAGTATGTACAACAGCACTCACGAGAATCCTTCACAGAATTTCCACTTGATGAGTCATTAGGAACCAAATTTAAGCCACCATTACCTCCAGCTACAGCAAAAATTGACCATAAATTGCTGGCGCCTCATAATGCAGATGTAGACAATCTGTGTTTTACAAATCAAAAGATTGGTTCTGTAAAAAAAGAGGCAAAAAATGAGAATGATGTGAAACGAACATCATTTAATCCTTCACATTATGTACCAGAGACACAAGTTTCATCAGATCTAACCAAATATCTAATCAGACGTGAAATGGTCAGTTCTGGTCTTCTCAAATTTGATGACTGCCCAGAGAACTACTGGGCGTGGAAAGCCTCTTTTGTCAATTCAACTAGAGAACTGAATCTAACTGCCAGAGAGGAGTTGGATTTGATGGTAAAATGGCTAGGAAAGACTCATCTGAACAGGTCAAAAGAATAAGGTCTGTGCATGCTCTTAATGCAATAGCAGCAATCAGTATGGCTTGGCAGCGTTTAGAGGAGTGCTATGGAGCACCTGAAGTGATTCAAAACGCACTTCTAAAGAAAATTGAGAATCTACCAAAACTGTCAAACAAAGACAACCACAAATTGAGAGAGTTAGGAGATATCCTTCTCGAACTGGAATGTGCTAAAGCTGACGGGTATCTTCCAGGCCTTGCTTATCTCAACACTCCACGTGGGGTTAATCCAATAGTAGAAAAATTGCCCATAAGCCTTCAAGACAAATGGATTGTCCAGGGGTCCAAATACAAGGAGGATTATGAGGTAGCATTCCCACCCTTTGCCTTTTTCTCAAAGTTTGTGAGAAATCAAGCTAAAATAAGGAATGACCCCAGTTTTTCATTCTCCACTTCTGGTAATCAACCAACATCAAGTAGAGTCGAACCTAACAAATTCAGTGGAAGGAGTTCTGTAACTGTACATCGAACAGAGGTGTCATCACAGACGTATGACCTACAGTCTAAACAGTATCAGAAACGAACTGAAAGTCCAGATAGGCTTTGTCCTATTCATCGCAAGCCTCATCCACTCAAAAAGTGTAGGACCTTTAGAGAGAGACCAATAGAGGAGCGTATATCTTTTCTAAAAGAAAATCGTATCTGCTTCAGATGCTGTGACTCTACGAAGCATATTGCAAATGCTCTGACTGTAACAGCGAGAGACATGTTTCTGCTCTGCACTCAGATTCACCATTTCTAACATCAGATAAGCCTGTCAAAGAGAAAGAGCAATGCGGGGAGCAGACTGATATCTCACCTACCTCGGTTACTTCAAAATGCACAGAGATATGTGGTGAGTCCGATCATGCAAGATCATGTTCTAAAATTTGTCTGGTGACAGTGTATCCTGCTGGCAAAAGAGAGAAAGCGGTCAGGGTATATGCGGTCTTGGATGAACAAAGTAACAGATCTTTAGTCAAGACAGAGTTTTTCAATCTTTTCGAGATCAAAGCAAGCTTCGCACCTTACACTATTAACCCCCTGAGGTCGGCTGTCGCGCCGGCGCGATAGGCTCGTTTTTTTCCGTATGAGTGCAAAAAAAAAAAAAAAAAAAAATAATAATAATTTTTATCTTATATGCTTGTGTTATACATCAATCGATCCTGTTTAGTGTGTATTTTTTTTGTGTATGCTCATAATAAAAACAAAGTGTTGTGCTTTTTGCCAAATAAAGAAAAATAAACATGATGCGAGTTCTGCCTACTCTCCGTCAGTGAAGTCAATTCTGAAACGCGTCCGAAAATGAACTGTAACTCAGCGAATACTCAGTCAAACAGGCATACAGTCACACAGGCATGAAGCTTGAATTTTCTTCTTTTAAATGAAGTAATTTTTATGAAAAACAAATATTCACAGTTTATGTAATATGTATGCAAAGAGAGAGATGTCAGTCGTTCTCATCTCAGCTAATTAAGTTTTAATGTGCTCCGCCCACGGAGAGCGCGCGCTATTCAAACGCAAATGTGAGGCGATCCAAACAAACCTGTGAAACGCCCACATCAGCTGGATAACACACCGCGAGTTCACTTTCAGACTTATGTACTTTACGATGCTGTGAGGAATACTACTATCTTGATAATAATCCTGCAAAAATTTACCTCAGAAGTTCTGGAAGTATCATTTCGAGGAGCAAACGGATCCCGCTGAGGAATTAGGTCAGTTCTGTTTGCTTTGTTCTAATCTGAATGAATGAACGCACAGATGCGTGCTGTTGTGGAGCTACAGCTGGCAAAAATACTGTTTAAATATGAATTGCGTTTCTGTGTATGAATGAATGAACGAACGAACGCACAGATGCGTGCTGTTGTGGAGCTACTACAGCTGGCAAAAATACTGTTTAAATAATATGAATCGCGTTTGAATGAATGAACGCACAGATTCGCGCTGTTGTGGAGCTACTACAGCTGGCAAAAATACTGTTTAAATAATATGAATCGCGTTTGAATGAATGAACGCAGAGATGCGTGCTGTTGTGGAGCTACTACAGCTGGCAAAAATACTGTTTAAATATGAATTGCGTTTCTGTGTATGAATGAATGAACGAACGAACGAACGCACAGATGCGCGCTGTTGTGGAGCTACTACAGCTGGCAAAAATACTGTTTTAATATGAATCGCGAATACAAAGAAAGATTACACTGGAAATATTGTTACAATTTTAAATGTTGTTGTAATTGTATAACCTTAATTGTATAAAAAAAAATATATATATATATAAGGATAGATGTAAACAAAATCTTAAAAGGTCATTATAAGCCTTCTCTTTAAATAATTTTATTATGCTTTATTAGTGACACATTTGGGAAGAGAATATATTCCAAATCTGAAAATACAGTATGAGAACAATTAACTGCACAATTACTAGAAATGTTTACCTTGGATATTGTACAATTTGCAAGCAAAATTTGTGGAAAAAAACAACAAACCAGTTATATATTGTCCTTGCATTTTTGTGGCTCATTCACACACCTGAATGAAAGGCTCATTACGTATGCAGCCTCATTATGCGGGCCCCATTGACTCCACAGGTGTGAATCACGCCCACCCGCATATGGCCTTTCCAAACAAAAAGTGTTTTACAAGATTTAAATCAATGTATTGTGTTATGTGAATGATTAGGCAGGATGATTTTCACATAATTTTGAAGAAAAAATTCTAGGCAACGTCATCCATTTGTCAAAAGTCTTATTTACATATATTTAGAATGTGTTTTATGGCCTTATTTCAGAAACTTTAGTTTTTTGTTTTTGAAAAAACCATGCATAAACATTATTCTATCAAAAATACAAACATGTACATGCAAGTTGTTCATATATTATGGTAGCCCTGTTTGTGCTAAATAGAGTGAATTTACACCTTTGCCATTAATATGTTTATAAGCAACTGAAAAAAGCACAAATGTCAGGGCATGTCAGAACATCTCAAGGACCCCAAAAACCCCTCAGACCCCAGAGGGTTAAGACATGTGCTGGGGTAAATCAGACTTCTGGACGGAGAGCCACCAGCTTTATGGTAGAATCTATAGATGGATTGACAAAACTCTCATTACCAACCTTGATCGAGTGTGATATGCTGCCAGATGACAGGACAGAGATTCCCTCTCCAGATGTTGCACAGCATTATCCTCATCTACGGCCAATTCTAAATCAAATCCCTTCTGTTGATCCTGATGCTCCTATCCTTTTACTTTTAGGAAGGGATATTCTGAGGGTGCACAAAGTTAGAGAGCAGATAAATGGACCCAATGATGCCCCATATGCTCAGCGACTGGATCTCGGATGGGTGATCGTTGGGGAAGTTTGCATGGGAACAGCACATCGACCTTTGAGTGTAAATGTCTATCGAACACATGTGCATAGTAATGGCCGCACATCATATCTCTCCCCTTGCCCAAAACAAATTCAAGTGAAGGAATGTATTGGTGAGATACCAAAGCAGCTTACCATGTCATCAGAATATGATGTAAGATCAGGTGCAAGGAAAATGACGGATAACCTGGGTTGTGCAGTGTTCCAAAGAACCCCAGATGACGACAAGCTTGGGCTGTCTGTGGAGGATAAAGCTTTTTTAGAAATCATGGACAGAGATGTCTTCCAGGATTCTGCGAACAGCTGGGTCGCACCATTACCCTTTCGCTCCCCAAGGTCTCGTTTGCCAAATAATAGAGATCAGGCAATGAAACGCCTCATGTCACTTCGCAAAACTCTGGATAAAAAACCTGAGATGAAACGTCAGTTCATTGAATTCATGCAAAAGCTTTTTGACAATGATCATGCAGAGCATGCCCCTCCTGTGGATAAAGAAGAGGAGAGTTGGTACCTTCCCATGTTTGGTGTGTACCACCCACAAAAACCTGACCAAATCAGGGTTGTGTTTGACTCAAGTGCAGAATTTGAAGGAATGTCACTTAACAAGGCGTTACTCAGTGGACCTGATTTAAACAATAAACTCATTGGAGTTCTCATGAGGTTCCGAAAAGAGAGCATTGCAGCAGATGTTTTACTGTTTTGTAGTACGTGAAGACCACAGAGTTTATTTAAGGTTTTTGTGGTATGAAGACAACGACCTAGATAAAAGGGTAACTGAGTACAGGATGAAAGTCCATGTATTTGGAAACAGTCCTTCGCCTGCTGTGGCAATTTAATGCATGAGACGAGCTGCTCTTCAGGGAAAAAATGAGTATGGCTTCGATGCCAAGCACTTTGTTGTGAGAAATTTTTATGTTGATGATGGGCTGACTTCAGTCTCCACTTCTGAAGAAGCCGTTAACCTCTTCAAAAACACACAAAAAATGCTTGCAGAGTCAAATCTTAGATTACACAAAATCGTATCCAACAGCAAAACCGTCATGGAAGCATTTCCCAAAGAGGATCATGCCAAAGACTTGAAGGACTTAGACTTAGGAGTTGATAATTTGCCTGTTCAACACAGCCTGGGTCTCTCTTGGAACCAAGAGACTGACAGCTTTAACTTTCAAGTGAATCAAGAGGAGAAGCCATTTACAAGAAGGGGCATTCTATCCACAGTGAATAGCTTATTCGACCCCCTTGGATTTCTGGCTTCTGTTGTAGTGCGAGGAAAAGCTTTACTCAGAGAACTTTCATCTGAACAGGACGACTGGGACGCACCTCTTTCAAAAGAAAGACAAGCAGAGTGGAATGAATGGAGAAATTCTCTAATGACATTGGAACATTTGCAGATTAAGAGACCGTATGTACCTGTTCCGCTGTCTGCCGTACAAAGAAAAGAACTGTACCTCTTCTCAGATGCATCCACAGTTGCAATAGGAGCAGTAGCTTACCTTAGGGTAGTTGATGCTGATAACCAATGTCAAGTTGGGTTTGTAATGGGGAAAGCAAAGTTAGCCCCTCGTCCAGCTCACACCATACCTCGTTTAGAATTATGTGCAGCTGTACTAGCAGTGGAAATGTATGAAACGATCAGGGATGAGATTGATGAGGAAATAGACTCAGTTCGGTTCTTCACAGACAGTAGGGTAGTCTTAGGATATATCCATAATGTCACAAAGAGATTTTATTTATATGTAGCCAATCGGGTTACTCGAATAAGGAAATCAACACATCCTGATCAGTGGTTTTATGTGAATACCAACAACAACCCAGCAGACCTTGCCACTAGAGCTGTATCAGCGGAACGCTTACAGTACACATGTTGGCTTTCTGGGCCACAATTTCTACTTCAGAGCAATGCTCAAGAATTGACTGAGACCTTTGAATTGGTGGAACCTGATGCTGAAATTCGACCAGACGTTTCAGTCCTTGCAACCAAGATTTCTGCAGCTCAGCTAACCTCTCACAGATTTGAGAGGTTCTCCAGCTGGGGAGTTCTTTGTAAGTCAATAGCTCGACTAATTCATGTTGCAAGATCCTATTGTGGAAAAACAGATGACACGCATTGCAAAGGTTGGCATCACTGCACCAAATCTTGCAGCATAAGTGAGTTGACACAAGCCAAGAATACAATCATACGCTGTGTGCAACATGAAACATTTAAGGAAGAGTTTGAGTGCCTTAAAAACGGGGTGGTCCTTGCAAAACGAAGCCTCCTTAAAAAACTAAATCCAGTAATTGATGAGGATGGTTTGCTGAGAGTTGGCGGTCGTTTATCTTCTGCAGACCTGTCTCAAAGAGAAAAGCATCCTCTCATTATTCCTCACAAGCACCATGTTGCCATCCTCCTGGTAAGACACTATCATAACCAGGTAGCACACCAGGGTCGCCATTTTACTGACGGAGCCATCAGAGCAGCTGGATTTTGGATAATAGGAAGCAAACGTCTCGTTTCTAACAGTATTCACAACTGTGTTATCTGCCGCAAGCTCAGAGGGAAATTGCAGATTCAAAGAATGGCAGACTTGCCTGCAGACAGGCTGTCTTCAGAACCACCTTTTACTAACGTGGGCATTGATGTGTTTGGCCCATGGAGTGTAGTCACACGGCGTACAAGAGGTGGCAGTGCGGATTCAAAGCGCTGGGCAGTAATCTTCGTATGCATGTCTGTCAGAGCTGTGCATATTGAACTAATTGAATCTATGTCGACGGCAAGTTTCATCAATGCATTGCGACGATTTTTCTCCATCCGTGGTCCAGCAAAACGACTACGCTCTGATAGAGGTACAAATTTTGTTGGTGCCTGCAAAGAGTTGAAAATAAATGTGAACGACACAGAGGTAAACCATTATCTTAAAGATAAAGGATGTACATGGATTTTCAATCCACCGCATGCTTCCCACATGGGGGGATCTTGGGAGAGACTCATTGGAGTTGCAAGACGAATTCTGGATGGTATGCTGATTCAAAAACCCACACGTCTCACACATGAGGTTTTGGCAACTCTAATGGCGGAAGTTATGGCAATTGTAAATGCCAGGCCTTTGGTACCAGTGTCTACGGACCCAGAAGCACCTGAAATACTCACTCCAGCATTGCTGTTGACACAGAAAAGGGATGCAGTTTCAGCTCCTGAGGGAAATTTTGATAAAGCTAATCTTCATTTGAATCAATGGAAACAAGTGCAGTGTCTTGCGGATACTTTTTGGAAAAGATGGCGAAGGGAGTACTTGTCGACACTGCAGAATCGGAAAAAGTGGCTTGATGAAAGACCAAATGTTAATATTGGTGATGTTGTACTTTTGAAAGAAAGTCAGGTACCAAGGAACAACTGGCCTGTTGGACTTGTTGTAAAAACCTTTCCAAGTGCAGACAAAATGGTTCGAAAAGTGGAAGTGAAAATTGTTGACCAAGAAACCACTAAATTCTTTCTGAGACCAATCTCAGAAATAGTTGTCCTCTTCTCTCAGAAACTATAGAGACATTTATCAAAGACTCTTAAAGTAAAACAACTTTTTGATAATTGATAAGTAGTGGCATAATTTCATTATACCATGCGGGGAGTGTGTTGACCATAAAATTTAAATGGTATTTTTTATTTTACTATTTTATTCATTTATTGTGAATTATTTCCTCCGGGACTTTTATTTTGAAATAGCGCGATTGCGGATATGTTGTGACATGTTCAGAGTGCAACGGACTATATGCACGGAGCGTTCTTTGGAACTTCCGCATAAAGATAAGTCAGCCCGTGAACTTCCGGTGGAACGTCATTTGATGTTGTGGTACTTTTAGGTTAGTGGGCGGCACCTTCAAATCCGTGAGGTAAAAGACTCCTTGAGACTAGTGGTTTATAGATAAAGTTTGAACTAGAACTTATTTATTTAATTTATTATTTATTCAAAAGCTACGTGAAAATAAAGTAATAACTTAGGTTAACGGAAATGAAAAAGGCATTTAAATTTCAGCGCTGTGAGGGAACGTCAGCTGAGCACTGTTGTGTCCCTCAGTGTTCGTCCTCAGCAAAATTCAATTCAGTCATTAGTTTTCATACTTTCCCGTCAGACGTACAACAGCGAAAGAAATGGATAGTAAATATAAGAAGAGACAATTTTATTATATCTCACCATACACGCGTGTGTAGTCGGCACTTTGTGCCAGAAGAGCTCAAGGAGCCTGCTGAAGTCGGAGGGAGGCGAAGGCTGAAGTCTGGTGCCGTACCTGTACTGTTCCCTTGGAATAATTACTCTCTTGGAGAGAGAAGGCTTGGGGTTTGGGAAAGGAGAACGAGACCAGAGAGTATGGAAACTGGGGAATATTCTGAACGTATATCTACCAACGACCACGATTACAGCACAGCACCGCAGCCCGCGTTTGTTGACTCGGTTCTGGAAGAAAACGAAAGGCTTCGCGAAGAAATCGACCTTGTGAGGCAGCAGATGGAACAGATGTCACTCAAACAGCGTTTTGGGCTACAGCGATTTACAGGTTCTGACAGTGACATCCGTTTCTACACCAGGTATGTAGAAATATTTAATTTAATAAAAACGCAAATACTTTAAGAACACTTGAAATATCTTGCATTTAAAGACTGATGTTATACAGTGATCATACTACTGTATCTTTACTAATTATATTTAAAATAAAATAATATTTAATATTAAAACACTTTTTAGGCTTAATGTGCATCGTGCATTAAAGAAGTACTCCAAATAAAGTATAATTGTAATATTTATATCCTAAGCTTTAAGCATTATGTCAGTAAATATCGATTTGTAGTATACTTAGTATGAAATAAATATATTTTAAAAACATTTTGGTTTAGGTTTTTTTTTGCACTATGGTGTCCAAACCACAAACATTGAAGATTAAATATAATCAGCATGTCAAATAGACCAGTGCAAGTCACTTCAGTTCCTACTTCAGGTTCACCTCTGACCTGGTGTGTATAAATGTAATAATATGTATGGTGCTAAATGCAAGGAATGTCAATGCTTTGACATTTTCGCTATTTACAGGTTTTCATCTTACGATCATCTGATGCGGTTTTGGCAGGTCATTGAACCATCACTGAGATTCATGGTTCGGGTAACCAGAACAGGAACTGCAAACAGTGAATCTGAAAAGCAAAGTGCTTCCATGGTAAGTCTGTCATCTGTGCTATTATGACCAAACTCTCCGGCTACAGAATCCTATCATATACTTGTTCAATACATGGTTGGACTTTTACTTTCTGAAGCCAGGATGTTCACATTATGACCAACACTAGCACTTTTAGATTGAATGTAGA
The DNA here is from genome assembly GCF_964197995.2 of Scardinius erythrophthalmus. NCBI lineage: Eukaryota > Metazoa > Chordata > Actinopteri > Cypriniformes > Leuciscidae > Scardinius > Scardinius erythrophthalmus. The sequence continues at coordinate 34,926,989 of NC_138229.1, forward strand.
ATGAATGGAAATAAATTTCACACCATCAGATGTCTGTTGTTGTAACTGTACTGTACACCTACCAGTTTTGACAATTACATATACATGTAACTGTGTTGTGATCTGTCAGTCCTTACAGGCAATAGATGAACTGTTCCTCTTCCTGAACTACCTTGCCCTTGGTCTGAAGCAGAGGGACCTAGCTGAGCGGTATGGGGTGCATCAGTCTACTGTAAGCAGAATCATTCTGACCTGGAGCAATTTTCTGTTCTCTGTTCTTGGTTCACAATGCATTTGGATGCCTCAAGACAAAATTAAGGAACACTTGCCATCAGAGTTTGAAGACTACCCAGACACCACCACAATTCTGGACTGCACAGAGCTCTGGTGTCAAACACCCTCCTCCCCTTTACTTCAGAGTGAGGTATACTCAAACTATAAGTCCCACTGTACCCTGAAGGGAATGATTGGCATGGCTCCCCATGGCGCTGTAACCTTTGTTTACTCCCTTTTTGCTGGCTCAGTAAGTGACAAACAGATCTTTGTAGAGTCAGGTATTCTTACTCTGCTTAGGCCAGATATGGCAATTATGGTCGACAGAGGCTTTCTTGTGGATGACTGTGTGCCCTGTAAGGTGTACAGGCCTGCATTCCTCGCTGGAAGACCTCAGATGTCAAAGCACGAGGTCAGGGAGACCCAATCTATTGCACATCTCAGAGTGCACATTGAGCGCCTAATTCGTAGACTGAAGGAATTCAAATTCTTTGATACTGTCATCCCCTTAAACATGTTTGGTAACATAAATCAGCTTTATGCAGTTGCATGCCTACTGTTAAATTATCAGAGTGGGCCACTTGTAAAAGCTTGGGCTAAGTAGAAGTGCCTCTTGTTTTATCCTCTCTTAATCCTTGTAAATATATCTTAAAAATGCCTCTAGATTTAATCTCTGTATATATCATTCATCTCATAATTTAAACTTAAAATCTATTCACTAAAAATCTGATTACCTGTATTATAATTACTGTTGTTGTTTTTACATTATTTTTATGTTTAAAAATTTTGTTTTTGTTAATTGTATTTAACTTTTCATTATTTGTTTACTAATGAAGTATAAATTCAGAACACACACAAACAAATAACATGTATATGAAAATATGTAATTTAATCAGTTAACAACAGATCCTGTACATTTGTGGAAACAGTTCAAAATAAAACATGGGCCAAAAAATATGTACAAATTGATGGCAACTGATTGAATGGATTGAAACGTTTCAAGCCAAAAGTGTTGGAAGATAAAAGTAAAAGTAAAAGTAATCAACCTTTTGCTTCATTGTTTTAATGACTCCCTCGTCTCTGTATATTCTTTGTATGAACATGTCGTCTTCAGTAAACACAACAAAATCACACCACTTCATCCCGGAAATGAATAGTTGGCCCTGCACCTGCCAGTAGTAAGTGTGAGATTGTTTGAGCTGTAGCACTCCACCAGAGACCCTAAGGTAGGCACAGTCCACATAGCTTCTCAAATTTGGGCACTTTACTTCAACCAGTCCAAACACAGGATCAGCTTTAGGGTCGTACACCAACCCATCTGGTGATGAGCCAAGCCAAGGTGCATCGGGGTGGATGATAAACCCACAAGGGTAGTGATTTACCTCCTGAATGCAGCAGTATTCCTCAATAGCTTTGGGCTCCATCTGAAGGCCCCTCTTCATTTCTGCTGACTGATAGCCTGACCGCAAAATTCTCACCGCTAGACTCGCCGCTGAGGACTGCCCTCTCACATGGCAAACTTCTCTAGAAATAAATTGATAAACATAAAAATAACTTTAGTATTTATATGAGATGACAATAAATGAGTATTTAAATGAGAAAACAAAATGTGCTGAATGTCACAGTATAGTTTACAGTTACCTGAATCTAGAGGAGGTTAGACGTGGCTTTCTCAATAAATGCCATTCCCTCATTGTGCTTTGTTGTCTTGTGCCCATCTCAATTTCGTGTGCCATGACTTCTGTTGTTGCTAGAGAAGTCATGTGCATCTGCTGATGGTGAGTCAACACAAAACAACACTCTGAGGGACCTAGACAGTAGCCATCCAGGGGTAAGTATGGTCGTGGTGGTGCAGTGCTATGTGGACAGGTCTTTGGTGGGCTCCATGCTGGAAGTTGATAGGACAGTAAACTCCCTTCTTGGACTTTTCCAAAAGCGCTGTCCACTAAAGGCACATCCCCTGAAATCCCCATGGTGGCTATTAAAGGAGCAGTTTCTCTTGACATGCCTTCGTAAATATCCTTCACCCGTAGAACTGACATGTCTGGAAGGCCACAGGTCAGGTTACAGGCAGCTTTATACAGGTTGCTCCTGAAAACATACATAAAAGACACGCACACAGTGTTAATTAAAGGTTCATGTAATGTGTCGATTACAGTGATCATAAACCAGTCTGAAAAAGTATTTTACATTTTAATACATATTTTCAACACATGCATGCAGTAAAACAACTTCCCATTCCTACACCTTACTTGATGCCTTCTGCCAATCTTCTCTCCTTGGGCCTAGCTGACAATACCACCATTTCATTTGTTGGACCAGGCTTAAAACCCTGTAAATTAATGTTGTATAAGAACTTATTTGTGCTGTATTTAGTTTACTTTAGCACAATGATTTACCTATTTTCATAAGAAAAGATGCTGCACTATCTGTGATATTGGAAGTCGATGTGAGAACAAAAACACAACTTAAGTAACAAAGAAGATGTAGGATTATACTATAATGTGTAAATTAACAATGTATTAATTGTGATAGTGTTGAGCAGCATCACCTGGGTCCTGGGTTTGTGCCATTGCTGCTCAGACCCTGTGCAGCTGTGAGTCGGGGGGACAGCTGTTGCTCCCTGTTGGCTGTAATGTGCTGTTTGGAAGAGCAATGCTGCAATGTGATTACATAGAGCAAGCCCTGCCACACATGAGCACTGACAGGCCATCAGCTCAACAGGTTTAGTGTGTTTGAGGACAACCTGTAAGTGAAAAAGATATCAATTGTATATATTCTGTGTTTTAGGATTCAGGCAATCATAGTCACTAATTACTGGAATAAATAATCATTAGTTAAATTATGTTGGTTTACACTGTAGCTAGTGTTTGAACCTTCCTTGGGCTACAGTGTCAAATGTTGGCAAGCTAACTAACTCTACTCTCTGGGAATCTTAATAGGCCGTATTTGTAATAAATTACTGAGTAAATACTTGTTAGAATACACAGTGTGCAGTTGATATAGTGGTACAGTGAACTACTGTCCTGACAGCAACAGTTAGGCTGTAGGCCTTTGTAAACTCCAAACAGTGGTCTATTACAATCAATCTCTGCATTATATATATATATATATATATATATATATATATATACACAGTATATATATATTTTTTTTTCATTTAATTCCTAGAGAGCAGACACTGTAAACCTTATTGCATTGAATCTGATCTCATTCCCCTACACTCAAGTTGTGTGGTCTCTCATTTTTCCTCATAGACCTGAAGCATCTTGCCCTCACAGAAACCTCTCCTGCCTCGTTCTTGTCAGAAACTGAGAAACAAAACAATTACAACACATGGAATATCAATACACATGCACTTGGATTTTTCCTCAGGAGTGGAAACATCTTATACTGCCTGCTGTTATTTATGGTCATACAGATAAGAGTACATCATTCAAAAGGGAAAATCTGTAACCTTTGGCACTCTAGCGGTTAATAAAAATGCATGCGTCTTGCGGAAGAACATTGTAGCCGGAGCTACTTCTCTATGTTTATATCTATGGCGAGTCATGCAGGGATGTGGTTACTTACTCCAGTCCATACATAGTGATACAAGCCGACTGGTCTAAAATAGTCCCAATATAAACACTATTATAGGTGAGTAACATAGTGATTCAGGATAAGACAAAAACACGGTTTGTAGAATTGATTCATGATGTACTCGCTCATCATATAAATTGTGTTAATTTTGAAAATAAAAAAAGTTACAGACAGCAGCTAACGATTGTGGTATTTTAAAGTTTCATGTTATATAACAACATACTAGTGTAGGCCTATATGTCAAGCGTGGTAATCACGGGAGAGTACCTAGACACGTAATTGTACATTTAAATGCTGACAACTAAGTTAACGTTAAAAACTATGTAATGTTAACGCGTTAACTGTTTGGATGTTTGCTAGCGATCCTATCTCGTAAACAACATCATAACAGCAGTCTCTTGATAATCGATAACTTACCTTCACAGTCATGAATATAACTGGATATGTACAACTTAAATCCTTTTTCCCGTTTACTGGACGAAGCCTTGGAGTTTTCCTGAATAAGGCGGTGTACATCATTGATGTTAACTTGAGGTAAATCCTGAAGGCAGCGCGTGTAGAAAGACATCTTCACGGCCGCTTGATGTTTGACAGTTGACCGGAAATGACTGAGCTGACCTATCTAAACCAGGAAGTAGCCGTGCATATAGTCCACTGTGAAAGCAAAACATCGCAGCTTAGCTTACGAATGCGATCTTCAAACAGTTAAGCCTTGGAAAACATTTGACTGTAAGTGATTAACAAGTTTATTCTGCTATAGTTAAGTTATGATTGTTGAATGTAATAAGTGATTGAACTAGGGCAATATTGAAACGAACTTTGTTGAGCATATTTGAAATGAGAGTAAACAGTTGACTGTTATCTTACAATTTTATTGTATTTGTTTTCCTGTAATATATATTTACATTATTTTTTGTATTTCAGTTTTACAGTAAAGAATAACCAAGAAAAGTTACGCCTTGGTGCTTTATTCCAAAATGTTCACTATCTGTCTAATGGAGCACAGTGACGTTCTATGAGGGCAGAATACCTTTGCTGCATTCCATTATATAGACAGAACCTCTTTCACATGGAAACATGTGCTAACAATGGAAATTTGCATTCAGAGGTTACACCTTTTGGGGGTATGAGACCATTTGCCTGGAGACCAACCCTCCTTTGTGTGCCAGCTATCTCTAAACTCTTAAAACCTTATTACCTTTTGTTTTACATATTTGGAAATGAGACATTTGTACCAGTCGCACTGAGACATTTAAAATGATACTAAACATGTATAATACTCAATGATAATCATTCACATTAAACCATTTAGATTCTTGGGTGAGTTTTTGGTGATCTTCGCATGGGGTAGAAGGAGTGGGGGATGAGGGAAAGAGATGTATTCTGAGGTGAGACTTTTGTCTCAAATGGTGAGTTCTAGGGCTGCACAATATATCGAAAAATTATCGTTATCGCGATAATAGTATATGCGATAGCCGTATCACAGAGAGGTGCGATAAACTGCATATATTTTATGTGCCAAGCATTTGTGTGATGCATGCATGCATAGGTTGTTTATCCAAATTCGACCAATCAAATGTGGCCTTACTATCTTTATACCCGCCTCCCCAGTAGGTGCTATTATGCTACTGGCTAGATTGGGAACCTAGTGGCTCAGAGCAGAGAGTGGAAAATAAAAACTAATGGCGGGAGTAGAGACGAGCGAGGAAAATGACAACAGCAAAGAACCTGTGCCTAAAGAGAACTGTAGCCTACGTCTGAAATATGGCAATATTTTGGCTTCAATAGAGAAGTGGTGTCATAAATGCAGCCAGGTACTGTGAAAGGGGCTGTTCACATATCGCGTCTAAAAACGCATAGAAAGCGCGGCCGCACCACTATCTCCTTCTTTCCACAAGCGCTTGCGTCTGTCGTTGCGATGCAACCATGACCTGCGTGAGCTTGCGGAATTCTGAAAAGTTGAGATGTTCTCATCTCGTCGCGGCATAGGCGGGCCTAGAAAAATGTGCTTCCATTTTGCGCGCAAAAAACGCGATATGTGAACATAAGTGACGGTGTCACTAAGTCGTGCCGAAAAATGTTGGCCACATCGAGAGGAAACTAATCTCCACAGTCATCTGGAACGCAATCTCAGGGAGCTATAGGAAGACTTCAAAAAGTGTAAGCCCAAATCTACCAAAACTGCTAACGAAATGCCAAGTAACAATAACTCTCACAGACAACCATTAATCAAAGTGTTGCATGTGTAACGTTAACTCTTTATGAAAAAACTGAGATATTCTTCTGAAGATCAGAAGAATATCTATTAGCCTACCTGTTTATTTTAGTATGATCATTACATATATAAATGATAAAAATAATAATAATAATAATAAAAATATAATTTCTCTAGGGAAATGTAATATCGCAAGAAATATAATTATTGCAATACTCAACAACAATATCGCATATTTTCCCAGTATCGTGCAGCCCAAGTGAGTTCAAATGGTAATTTCCAGCCAGATCCTGTCTTCTCAGGGTCTTGTCGCTCCTTAAACAGACTGTCCGACATTTTCTAATTTCTCAATTCTTACAACGCTTAATAAACAAATTATAGCTGGTCCAAAACGCAGCAGCTATAGTTCTTACTAGAACCAGGAAGTATGACCATATTAGCCCAGTTCTGTCAACACTGCTTTGGTCTTCCTATTAAACATTGTATACATTTTTCAATTTTGCTGATTACTTACAAAGCACTAAATGGTTTAGCTCCGCAGTACTTGAGCGAGCTCTTAACGCATTATAGTCCTTCACGTCTATTGCGATCTCAAAATTCCGGCCAGTTCAGACATCCCAACCTGCAAAAGTTCATTTCAGGGAGGTACCCCCCCCCCCCCCCCCCCAAAAAAAAAAAAAAAAATGGAAGGAGGACAAGGATATGACATTTCACCACAGAGTTGTTGTCCCTAAAATATATAAAAGCATAATACATAATTTCTATAGGCTATAGGCCTATGCATTTATTTGTTCATAATGTTACAATTTGTAGATTACTTTTACTATTTATAAGCTGCTTATACTATTCATGTAAACTGCTTTTATTTATATTCCATTGCAGCTTTAAACAGGTCTAAGGAATAGGCTAATATGCACATGAATGAAATGAAACTTGTTGAACTCACCTCAACATGTCTTTTACAATCATTTAACCCGCCATGGGCAATGCTGAAGTCACTGTTACAAACTTTACAGCATGCAAGACTATCATTATGTTTTACTCTTATAAGACAGGGGTACACTTTCATGTAGTCTGCCGTAAAATGTATCTTATACTTTCGTTTTTTGCATGTTTTTTTGTGGCACTCTCCCGTTGCCATGGCGCTCCTGTTTCTAGATACACTGAACTGATTAATTCGGTTCGGGAGAAGCGATAAAACCCGCCCACACTGACAATTGATTGGTTGATTTACCGAAACAGGCCAATCAGATGCTCTCTATCTTACGTGCGCACACACACACACACGCAAGGTCTCTCGCTCCCTCTCCCTCTCTGCTGTGCACGCGCGCTCTGGCTCGCTCGCTCTAGATTCCGGGAGATTTTAACTCATTTGCGGGTATCAGGGAGCCGCTATCAATATGCGGGAGACTCCCGGAACTTCCGGGAGACTTGGGATGTCTGCCAGTTAATAATACCTAGAATATCAAAATTGACTGCTGGCGGTAGATCCTTTTCCTATTTAGCACCAAAACTTTGGAACAGTCTTCCTAACATTGTCCGGGAAGCAGACACACTCTGTCAGTTCAAAGCTAGACTAAAAACACATCTCTTTGACCTAGCATACACATAACACATTATAGACTTTTATAATTCAATGTTAGGCTGCATAGATTAGGTAAGCCGGAACCGGGAACACTTCCCATAAATCCTGATGTACTCGTTACATCATAAGAAGAATGGTGTCTACGCTAATATTAGTCTCTCTGTTTATCCCAAGGTTTACTGCAGTCCGCCGGATCCAGGCCGTATCCAGATCTGATGAAGGACCTGCGCCTGGACGCGACGACAACGCAGTCCTGAAATGTCAGCTAGTATCTCCCCTGTGATGGCCTCCCTCCCCTCCCTTTACCTCTCTACAGATAAAGCGTTGTTGGGATAATTCCGGTTCGCGTGGCTACACGTAGGGCTGGGCGATAAATCGATTTTATCCATTAACTCGAATGTGTAGTTTACGTCGATTTGTTTGAATGAAAATCGGTTTTCTCTTTAACATTCGCCGACGCTCCCCTCTGGGCTCCCGTAGCTCCGAATGGGCTCAGCCCTTCTTCCCCCGCACGTTTGCCATAGAGATACACAAACAACATGGCAAATTAACAAGACCGCGGCAGCACAAGCACACCCGCCAAAAAACAACCTACAGTCTTACAAACTGAATCCGCAGAGCTGCCAACTCTCACGAATTCACCGTGAGACTCACGCAATCGTCACTTTTTAAACGCTCTCACGCCACACATCCATTTTCTCACGCAGAGAAAAATCGCGAAGCAAAGAGGACACTGACACCGACAGACAAGACAGAGAAGGTTACAGTTGCTATGAAACAAATTCTTAGCTCTCATATTCTGTCGATTTAATTACGAAATTCAAACAATAAACACCGTTTGAATGATACAGTTCAGCTTACCAAAATGAAATAAAATCGATCGATCTGTGTTTTTCAACTGCGGAAAGAGGTCTATAATATTACATTTACCTCTGGAAAGCCATTTAATGACCATAGCACGTTAGTTGGACTTTAAAATGCTGTAGAGAGTATTTTGCTAAATATGATAACTATATTACATATTTATTATATTTTTACCTATATCATTAAAATATTATAATGTTGTTATAAAAAACGAATAATATTTAATTTGAGATGTTATATTTAACCTTTAATAATATTACCAGCTGACAGGGCTTTAAATATTTAAAGTATTGAGTATTTATCCAAAGGAATATTGAATCAAGATCAGAATCAAATCACAAGAATTGAATTGAAATTGTGAAAGCAATTATAAAAACAGTAGAATACCAGTCATTGTACCATGTAAACATTGTATTGTCACTAAACTTAATAAAATTCTGTTTAGTTACCAAATGTTTTGACAATCACAATACACTTTATTGTGATGTACATTTTTTTCACGTCCCCCCCCAATCCCAATCCACCCATTTCATGTTATGTTATGTTACATTTTCACTGTTTACAAAGGCAGGGCCTGCCATCTTGTCTTTTTGGCTTGTTGTTTCTGATTGCACTTTAACCCCAAGGGAAAAATCCAAATCAAATCCCAGAAGGGAAAATTAAAACAAAATAAAGTTAAAACTTGTTTTGAACAATTTCTTTGTCATCTGCAGATTGATTTTAAGTAAGGGAAGAACAATAAATCGATTCAAATCGTAAATCGGATTTTTTGTGAAAAAATCTGGGATTTTTTTTTAGGCCATATCGCCCAGCCCTAGCTACACGGAATCGATAAAAATTCTGTATTATAAATTTTAAGGCCAGACAAGTAGTATGTTGAGGGTTGATTTGTAGGGAAGGACTACACGCCTGCACACATATATTCAAACGTGCATACCTATAGACTGAACTCGTAATGTGCATGTGCACGCCATCGCGTTCTCACTGGTTTGCGTTTTTGAAGTTTGCGCAGTTTTCTGTTAAAACGGTGTCGTATTAGCGGCCCTTAAGTTAATAACTAATGATCATTGCGACGGAAGTGAATCAATCAAACTAACTTTAGCTGGACAATAACTTTATTCTTGAGCTGCTATAAAGCTAAAACAATCTCTGTTACTTTAATTTCCTATTATCAATGTAAAGCCGCTTTGGAACAATCTACATTGTTAAAAGCGCTATATAAATGAAGATGACTTGACTCAACTCCTTGCTAATCATATTAAAGCCAGTACGATTAAAGGTATGACTATTATTGATAAAGAACTTGTTATAACACAATTAGCAGATGACACCACCCTCTTTCTCCAAAAGGATAACCAAATACTCATTGCAATTAAAGTAATAGAAGAGTTTTCTAAAGCATCAGGTGTTTATCTAAATGTAAAGAAATGTGAACTTATGGCGGTCAAAGATTGTTCAGTGGCATCTTATTGTAACATTCCAGTGAAAACAGAAGTCAAATAGGAATTACAATAAATAAGATTCAAAAGAATAAAAGTTCATTAAACTTTATTCCTGTTACCCAAAAGACTCAGAGGATGTTTAATCAATGGCTTCTAAGAGACTTGTCATTAAGAGGGAGAGTTCTGATTTCCAAAGCAGAAGGTATCATGGTTAACTTATACAGCTATGGCTCTTCAGGTTGATGATAAAATATTGAGGGAGATTGATAAGATGCTTTTTGATTTTGTTTGGAAAAATAGGATACATTTTATAAGAATTTCAGAATGAATGAACTCGTATGAAAATGGTGGTCTTAATTTCCTGAACTTTGCTACATTAAACAATACATTTAAAATAAAGTGGATTGTTAGGTATCCAGTCTCTATTTAGAATGTTATTCCCCTCCATAATTTTTCAGGTCTGGATGGCATAAATTTCTTCCTTGTTTCAATTTTGATATTAACAAAATACCTGTGAAACTTTCTGCATTTCATCATCAAGCTTTTCTAGCATGGAGTTTAATTTATCTGGAATAATAAGGACATTATTTTCAAACAAAAAAATATTTTCTTCGAAAATTGGTTCCAAAATAATATTGTTTTGGTAGACCAATTATTTAACTCAGATGGCTGTCTTTTTACTTATAAGGAATTCATGTCCAAATATAATATTCCTATACCACCAAGGGAATTTACAACTGTTTTTGGTGCAATTTCTTCAAAAATATGTAGGCTATGTTATTTAAACAACAAAAAAGTTTAGATTACCAGCATATACCACCCCTCTCACCAAATCACTCCCTTGTAGGTAAAATATGTTTAACAGATCAAGAAGAGCCCTTTTCCAGAAGGATGTTGTTTCGAGACCAAATGTTATTGCATATTGGAGTCAGTTTGTGAGTGATGTTGACTGGAAAAAAGTCTGGCTTCTACCCAATCGCTATCTCTTAACAAACAAGGTTAAGAAGTATAAAAAAGAAGAAAAAAAGAAAAGAAAAAAAGAATCGCCGGTGTTTTTTTTTTTTTTTTTTTTATTATTTTTTTTTAATTAGAATTCAATTAACAAACATACAAACATCACAGTTCGTAAACAAATAGTACACAATAAAAAAAATAATATATATATATATATATATATATATATATATAAATACAAAACAGAGCCATCAAATACAAATTAATATTAAACAATAATAATAAAAAAATATATATAATAATAATAATTACATAAAAAAAAATATATATAAATATATATAAATATATATAAAACAGACTTACAAACTTTATTATTTGTAAAAAATAAAAGTATTTTTATATTTTCAATTGAAAAGTTTGGAATATATATCAGTTGCTGACATAGCTTTCTTATTTTTTACCAATTTAAGAAACTCAAAATATATTTCAGTTTCAGTTTGGAAGAATTTAAAGCATGGTCTTGATTTAGAAAATTTAGCTTTATGAATATGAAACTTGCCTAATAAAATAAAAATATTTACAATATTACATAAACTTCTATCTCTACAATCAAAATATGTAATAATCTGTTTCCCTTCAAGTGTTATTGAATGTTTTGTTTTAAAAGCCAGATAACTTTCAACACTTTTCCAAAATGTCGTGCAAAATGAACAACTATAAAAAAGATGAGTTAACGATTCTTGTTCTGTCTTGCAGAAACTACAAAGATTATCAACCGGTTTAAATAGAATCGCCGGTGGTTATTTAGAGTTAAGAAGAGTTATTACAAGGTTAAGAAGTATCTTTTAAACTGCTTTATAGAATATACCCTGCTAAATGTTATTTAACCAAGATTAAAAAGACATTGATGAAAGTTGTAGCCTAGCTTTTGCAAAAAGACGCCAGAGACAGCGGTTCATTTACAGAAAAAAAGTTATATAAGTTTGAGTTTATGAAAATGTACAATGTAAAAATATAATTATTTATATTTTATATAAAATATATATATTACAAAATATATTTTACTCTAAAACTGCTAGAAAATTAAAGCCACAAATCTAAACAAGTTGTGTTCCAAATTTTAGGTTGATATCTAAAAAAATGAGCTTTCAGTAAGATTTTATTTGGGCACAGTACCAAACATTTTCAGAGCTTTGATAGAGCTTTCTATCCAGATTATAGTTGTATAAAAGTCTCGCTAATGTATATCAGTGCAAGTAAAATTTGTGAAGTTAGTTTATACAGTTGATAAAGGTATAGAGAGAACTGAACATGTATTCATTTTATAGCTTCATCTATTGATTCTAAAGCGTATTTATATGACCTTTATATATGTAATCATTTAAACTCTGCATAATAATAATAGATGAACTAAAATTGTACGTGTGATCGATTTAGGGTATAATAATTACATAAATAATATTTAAATCATACAAATGTATTATTCTAAATTAGCATTACTAAAAGTCAGAAAAATCATTTGCTATGTAGTGACCTTTAATTTGGAGCAGAAACAGGTGGAGTGACTTTATCGCATCAGACGTGTCACTTTGCTCACAGCTGATTGGTCAAACTTCAGTCTGAGATCTCGAATCCAGAACATAACCTGCCCCGGAGCAGGTTAGCCGTGCAGCGTAAGATACCATGGCGACGAACTCCGATTAAAGCCAAGCTACTTTCATAGTACCTAAAACCCAGGGTTGGTGGAAACTAAACTGAAACATAGCTGGCTAGCCACCTGAACCGGCTTCATGGTATAAGCCCCTGGTTTCACAGACAGAACTTAGATTAAGCCAGGATTAGGCCTTAGTTCAATTAGGACATTTAAGTAGCTTTTATAAAAATGCCTTAGAAAAAAACCCATTACTCGACATATTTAAAGTATGGCACTGACATATTTTAAACGGATAGTTCACTTTAAAATGACAATTCTCTCATCATTTACTCACCCTCAAGTTGTTTCAAACCTGTATGAATTTCTTTCTTCTGCTGAACACAAAGGAAGATATTTTGAAGAATGTCGGTAACCAAACAGTTAACAGGTCCCACTGACTTCCAGAGTATTTTTTTCTTACTATGGAAGTCAATGGCTCCAGTTAACTGTTTGTTTACTGAGATTCTTCAAAATATCTTTCTTTGTGTTTAGCAGAAGAAAGAAATTCATACAGGTTTGAAACAACTTGAGGGTGAGTATATGATGACAGAATTTTCATTTTAAAGTGAACTATCCCTTTAAGATATGCTTTTAGTTAAAACAGTTGTCTTTAAGTCTGGGACCACCTTAAGCCTTGTCTGTGAAACCATGGGCTTGACTGCCTAAATCCATCAATCCTTATAATAAGATTTTAGTGCCAAGCAAATATATCAAAGTTAATTTTAAAAACACAACTTATATCTCTCAGAACATAAACTGCCATGATAAGGTAATAGAGAAAATGGCAACTCCTTTTGGCATATAGGGCACATCTGTAATGACAAGAAAATGTATACAAAAAGTAAAAGTTAGCAGGAAAGTAAGTCTTGTTTTAAATGCAATAAAATTTGAGAAATAAGCATTACCGCAAGGCTGTCTTCAGAAACATCTCTGGCACCTGCAGCAATATTTGTGACCTGCTCCTCTAAGTTGTCATTACCATCTTCAACAATGACAAGCTCAATCTTCTCCTGTCATTTTAAAATTATATTAACCTCTGTTACATTAGTTAAATTTAAAGTTATTAATTCAAGTTATTGTCATTGTCACATGTTTCACGATATGTACACATACAGTCATTGTGGATCAAAGATATTTATTTAAATAAAAACCAAAGTGTGTGTAACGTAAATAAAAAACGTATTTTGCTGCTGTGAACATATGGCTATACAAAACTCACAATTGGTGCAGATGTGTAAAAAACTCACATTGGAATTTAGTTTGCACTCCTCAGCATGCAAAGCCAACATTTGCAGTGGAATGGTGGTGTTGCAGGTGACACAGGGCACCTTTGGCATCTTTGCTAATTCTGCTGAATTGTAGGGAAGAGGCTGAGTGTCCAACTCCTCCTGAAGGGGCACCAAAAATGTTTTGTCCACAGTTCAAGACAGACCGAATTTGCCGGCCAGAGAAGAATGAGTCTCATCTCAATGGACACAGAGGTTTACTCTGGTCGGCAAATTCGGTCTGTCTTGAACTGTGGAAAAAATGTCCTTTTTTTGGTGCCCCTTCAGGAGGAGTTGGACACTCAGCCTCTTCCCTCATGTTCTGTACATTTTTGACAAAAACAGTTTTATAACATATTTGGAAACTGTCTTTGTCAAAAATTTACAAAACATGAACAAACCATTAAATAATGTGTTAATATAATAATTCTACCTCTTTAAAGCCTGGCAGATGCATTAGTGCTGGTAGAGAGAGTAATATAAGGAGTAATAGAGGGAATAATAGAGGGAGTAATATAAGGAGTAATAGAGGGAGTAATAGAGGGAGTAAAGGTGTTGCTTGAGGCACGTTGAGGAGGCCTGACAGGTGCAGAAAGAGTGTTTTGAGTGTGGCCCGCTGACAACTCCCTGGAGATGGCTGTGACAAGAGCCTGAGCCATACTCTCTACAGTGTTCTATATATATATATATATATATATATATATATATATATATATATATATATATATATATATATATATATATATATATACAGTACATACATGTAATTAACAAGTTAACACAGAAATATGCCACGATGTACTTCAGTAAACAATTAACCTGAGCCAAGTTTAAAAACATGTTAAGGTCCAAAATTGTTATGTTAGTTATTGTCAAATAACTTTTCTTCTCCTGCTTTTACTACACATAGGCCTATTTTCTTTCATCAAATGTGTCGAAAATTCGCCTTATAAAACTCTTCATCAATTTAAATTAGGCTGCATTTCTCTACTATGTTAGTAGCTACCAGTGATGCGTGGGTCAATGTATAAACAACCTGCACCCGACCGACGTTTTCAACTAACCCGCCCGCAACTCGGACCGCAAAAAAAGAAAAAGAAAATATTGTGCCCGACCCGCTTCCTGACCCGCATTTTTTAAAAGTAGTAAATGCTCATCGTAGCGTCATTGGAATTTTTTTTTTTTATATATTCTAATTTTGTCAAGAATTATAAAAAATCGTCAATAAGCTCATAATTTGTACTAAAATAGTCTAAATGTTTAGTTTTAAAAACAATTTTAAAAAGCTGGCTATGTCTATTTTGATGTTTCTGCGCAAGTTCAGCAGACAGTGAAGTTTGGGTTTGTTCCGATCAGAGCTCGTGAGCGGAGAGCGCATTTCTGAATATTCCGCTCCGCTCACTCATTCCGTAGGGTCGCTCGCTCAACCCAGAATGGCCTGCTGGTTCGAAAATATGTGGAATAAGGGCTGCCTCCGACTGATTTTTTTTTCTAGTCGACTAGCAGTTGTTCATTTAAGCCATTCGTGGACAAATCGCCCCTTTACATTAATTTAATTACTTAAATAGGCTATAACCTACAGGATAATAAGCGTTATGACCGCACGCATAAAGCTTGCCACAAAGAACCGGTTAAAGTAATGATTATGAATGTGTCTAAATTAGCAAGGAGACATTTAATTGTTTAGTAATAAACTGGTGTTTTCTGTGTCGCTGCAAAGATGAAGTTGACGATTCGGACTCGCCATGAACGCCAGAGAGAAATGCACATTTCATATGGATTACATAATCAGAGAGTAGCCTATTTATTTTGGTTTGAATATTTTCGTTTAAAAGTAGACATTTCAAGCTTTCTGTAATATATAGCCTATATTCTCAAATCTGTGAGGCACAAGCTGAGTTTCGGCACCCTCCAGTTCACGTGCAATGCAAGTGATCGTGCCTGCGCCTTATTACATTGCCTGCTATATATTTGCTTTTTATTCATTAAATACAGGCAATTGATTGATAAAACATTGATCAAAATTAAGATACAATTTATACAAAACGGAAATCTTTTAAAAAGAGTTTTCTATAAAACAAAACTTAATGAAGTCATCAAAATCATGTTTTACCGAAAACAGCGCCGTTGCTAGGAGGGCGCCAGCGCCTCTGCCTCGCAAGTGGATAATAGCCCTGAAGACGCCTAGCAATGATATACCTTTAGTGGTAGTATACCTTTAGTTAAGTTATACCTTAAGAGTCTTCGTAGCGCGCTAAGAGACAATGTTATCGGAAAATGCAGCCCAGGTATGATGCGTATGATGGGTAATGGAGATTCCAAAGCGCTCTTCTTTGGTCAGAACCACGGAGAGCGATCGCGGATAGGTCCGTCCTATGCATCGAAACTTTTAACAATGCAACAAAATATTAAAAGAGCATCAAGCTATTAAAATCTATATTATGTATACGCACAGATAATATAACATAGGCTATATTAGTCAATATTTTTCATTAGGTTAAGCAGTGATTGGATAACTTTTTTATTTTTTATTTAACGTTTTTAATTTAAGGCCCACCCACAATTGGTCTGGCCCATCCAAAACTGGAATCCTGGCGCCGTGCCTGGTTGGTCGTGCCAGTTTTGTGGCTATCAAATGTGTAAATAGCATCGCAAGAAGTACACATGACAAAGCCAGCACTTTGGTCATCATCTTTCATTATTTCGGAAAATGTCTCCCACACTTTGCTCTCTCTTATTTGTGTATTTGTGGAGCTTCCACTCCCCAGTCTTCACCTTTTCTCTTGCCGCCTCCATCTCTACCTGCAGACTGAGCTCGTGCGTCATCGTACTTCTTGCCAGTTATTCCAGTAGCACCTCAATGCAGTACACAAGATCCGGGGGGCGGAGTTGGATCCAGATATAAGGGGTGGAGATGGGTAGGTTTAGGGATCAGGGGGTGGAGATGGGTAGGTTTAGGTATATGTAAGGTGGGAGGAGTCGGATCTGGATCCGACTCCTCCCCGTGGATTTCATGTTCCGCAGTGAGGACCATCTCAGTTATTCAGCCAATAAAGTGTAGGCCTATGTATTTCATAGAAAATTGTGTCTAGTACTATATAAATTACAAAGGTTTAATTGGCATCTTTATTTCAAACGACCCGACTGACCGCGACCCGAATGTAATTAAAAATATTTTTGGATGACTCGTAACCGCGGGTAACCGCGGGTGACCGCAGGCACCTGCTCATTTTGGATCAACCCGCACATCACTGGTAGCTACTGCTACCATCAATGAAAAAAAAGAAAAGAAAAGAAAAAAAAAACACTGAACGTTATTAAAATATTACTTACAGCAGTTGAAGTCGTTGGCACAGGTTGTCCCGCCATGTAGTCTACAATCTACAATCAATTCAAAAATGGCTCTGTCAAAAACTAGATTCGACTCCGATCGGGGGTGGGGGGTTGGTGATTGCGTAAGCCACGTGACTACACTTATATTTAACGTGTAAATAAAGCAACAGAAAAAGACAAACGATAATTCAGTACACAATTATCTTGATACAAATTAAAATTTATTTTAATATAAACATTATTATTATCATTATTTTTTAACTAGATAAATTTGAAGACTACCAGCTCGGTAATTCTGCGACTGCCATCTAGTGGTAGCTGCCTGCCTTGCCTTTCAGTTGCGTGTGGATCGTCAGTGCTGAAAACTGCGGAAAGCAAGTCTCAAAATCCAAATGAACCAAACAGGATCAACTCGAACAAGGAATCAGTAAATGTACGCGTCGCCTGGTCCAGAAATCCATGGATTCCTTTTTGCATGCGGAAATGGTCACACGTCAAAGTAGAATATTTATACTCACAAACATGATTTTATTTGTACAAATTGATGCACATGTATGTAATTCTTAATTCTACATACACCGGTTGAAAAGCATTTGTTTCATTGTATAGTGACATGCATTTACGAATCATGTTTTACGTTAATGAATAGCACTGCATGTTCGTTAGTTGTGTGTGTGTGTATGTGTGGGTGGAATGCTGTAAACTGCGAAAAGGAAGCCTTGTTTTTGAATAAATAAATCAAATAATATAAAATACATTACAGAGAAAGTTTTTCTCAATCTTTTCCACTGACCAAATAGTATTTTTAATTGATTTATATTTTTAATGAAAACAGATATGCATTATTTGTGCGAAAATATTTTGTCAAACAATCTGCTATTATCATGCGCTAAGCAATCTTCTCTGTAGTCAAAACATTAAAACACAGCTTGCCACAGGAAAAGTGTTCAAAAGCATCGCATCCCCAACAAAAATGTATATTTATTAGAATATAAAAAAAGGTCTTCTCAGTAATCTTCTCAGTAATGATTTCATGTAATTTAACTCTATTAATGAGAATGGCATATTTAATCTAAATGTGTATATCAGATGTAAAACATAGTTTAAATCATTATTTTAAACTGTTATTGTGAACATGCACTGTACTGATGATTAGGACTCATAATGAAGATTTACATTTCCCTCATCTGCCGTGGGATATACAGTAGTATATGCAACAGCAGTCAGCTTCACTAAATAGCCCAACGTGCTCGCTAGTGCGGACATTTAAGAAGGGATTTGCTTCAAGTGATAGGCTAGAGTGAAATTATATTTGTATTATCTTGCTGTAGATGTGTAATTTTCTTTAAATTTTCTGTCTAAAAGTGACCAAAAAGACTTTTAACTCCAGCTCACCATTGGTGTCGCCAAACTGCTCCGTCTCCAAAACGTTCGTACGCATGGGTCAGAGTTTTCGTGCAGGTGCGCAAGTTTTCCCATCAAGTTTGTTTTTATAAATCACAACTTTCAGGGTCTGTTTTGTGCGACACAACGGTTATAAATGAGGCCCCTGGTGATTATCCATGTTGGATATCCAAAGGTATCCATTATTATCCAAAGGCAGTGTGAATTGGCCTTAAGTAAATATGTGGAAATGCAGACAGGCAAAAATGAAAGTATAAAACAAAATAAATTGTAAGTAAGGTGCTGTGCCACCTCATACCACCAGAACAGATTTTACAAATTTCTCGAACTCTACAAGAGGTATGGAACACTATTCTTCCAAAAGATATTCATATACACATTTGGTGTTTTGATGATGGTGATGGAGAGTAGTATCTTCCATAGGTGATTCACATGATTTTCATATAATTCATATAACTTTTCTAAACATTCATCATGCCCTATAGATGGGGGCATTGTCCACTCCCATCAGAAGAAATTATTCTGATTGGATTCGACCTGCCCCTGTCCCTCAGTATAACCATATTATAAAAGATAATAATAGCATAAAACCTGATGATCAAACATTACTTGATCAATTACAGACATGCTTACTATTTATAGTATTTATAGGTTTAAACTAGACTTTGAATAACAGATTTCCAATAACCTTACTGAATTTGTATATATATATGACGTGCATTTGAAAAAGCAACACACGTCAAACATCTTTCCAAACATGAGAAGCATTTAATATCCTCTTGTCCAACAAAAGACAACATTTAATTAAAGTGCTTTTACTCCAAACTGACTTCATAACGACAGTTGAGCTCATCCTTCTGTGAGATGATGTGGCTTTTTACACAGAATAAGGCAGTCGTGTGTTTATTAGTCATGTTTAATCAAAGCGCTTTAATCTTCTGTTTATTCAGCTTCAGTGATAGTATGGTGCCCATAGGGATTTTCTAATTTTCCTTGATTGATGTGTGTTATCGTACTTCTGCGGGGCATATTTGGTGTTTCTGCTTGAGACGCCCTCTGGATTTCAGATGGAGCAGCATTTACTACCGATCAACCGTGATGCACTGACAAGCTGCGCATAAAATAATCACAGCCTTTGCCAAATCACGTCGGTTTCATTGCGAATAATCGTGCAGCCCAAATATATATATATATATATATATGATATGGAATATGTGTATATACATATGTGTGTGTGTGTGTGCATTATATATTTTTTTTTCTTTTTGAAGCTTTCTACTTCTAAACTTGGTTTAATTCAATGTTTATTGTCATTTATTTCTGTTACTTGAAGTTAGCGATTTCAAGAGAAAATAGTTTATACACCAATGTCAATGGAGTTTGCACATGTAAGATAGTTTAGTAATTCTGACAGATCAATTTAGCTCAACGGAATTATTAATTAATTTATAGGGAATTCGAAAGAATCACTTATTACAACCGAGCAAATGACTCGTTTGCGGTTCATTTTAACTGGCTGTAACTATCAGCTCTGCAATATATAACTATAATGAAACACTATAGTTAGCAAGGTAACTTAGATCAGCAGTTTAAGACATAAAATTCGTAAGCACATAACACAAGTAACACTTCTCTTCAAAATTACAAACAAGACTTTATTGATTATTCTAACAAATAAAACTAATATCTAACACAAACACACGCACACACACATTCATACAAGTTGCAGCAAGAAAGAGAGTGAGGAAAGAATGAGTTTTAAGAGTGAGATGATGAAATCCCAAGTTTCTATAAGCACATGACCTGGAACGAACCATCAATCATTAATTAACCCTTCTATCGTTTCTTAGACAGGTTATTAAATTTATATCAATACACCAGTTCAGCTTAAAGCTGCCGTCGGCAACTTTTTTTTGATCATATTCAGTGAAATCGACACTATAATCCGACAGAACAACATAAATAAATTGGTTTTAGAAAAAACCCGAGCTTCTAACTCCACCTGGAGCATGTTATTTGTTTTGCAAAAATCCACCGCTCCCGTCTCATCGGGTCCAATCAGCGCAGGGGGGTGTGAGATCTGACTGTCAATCACATGTCGTGCACACGCAACAGATCCCCTCTCCCTCACGCAGACGCGCACATTACAATATCACATGCACACGACACGCCTGAAGTTCGCCTGAAGATTGTATAAAGTGTGATGGCGGAGAGAAAATCTACTAACAAGCTTCCAATTCCTCGGTTATTGCTATCTATGGATAGATTAGCCAGGGCAGCCTACCTCCGAGTCCATGGTGTTGATCGATGCTGAAGAGACGCGCGTTCACAGAAAATCAGGTACACATGCACTGACGATGGGCGGGTGCTCGTTGGTAGTGGGGGAGGGGCATGAGAGTTGTAAACATTCAAAATTTTGGCTAAGTCCACTCAATCTGCCAGACTTGCCGACTGCAGCTTTAAGAGTCTAGAGGCTACTTGCGTATGCGTTCCCTTTTGGGGTTTCCTTTTTGGTCGGCGTAAAAGGGGTTTCCCGAGTTCGTGTTGGCTGGTCTCCTCGTGCCTGATGTCTGGGGCGGCCAGTCACGTGGTGTGCTGGCGGATGAATGAAAGTCTTTGTTGAAGCTGGCTTTGCAGAAGAAACGTGGACCGAAATCTTGCCGCAAAACTTAATTTAGAACCGAGACTCACAACAGAAAAGAAAGGAAACTAAGAAAAGAAAGGAAATTGAGACGAGAGTAGATGATGGCTTGAATGAAGTTGTTTAACCCATGTTCTTCTGATCTTGATTTGGGTTCTTTCGTCTGCGCGTTTACATGGTTACTGGCCTGTCTGGTCTCTTCTCCCTTCGCACACTTTTCTAACATGTTGAGAACTCTTCTCTTCTGTTCAGGTCTAAAGATTTTAAACTCAAATGTTTGTCCAACCTCCTGGGTCACTTCTGACCAATTAGACACTGGCTTATTTAGGAGGTGGCGTTCTCTTCACTTCTTATCATAAATCAAGCTTATCTGTGCTCTCCTTACTCTCTAAGCTCCCTGCAGAGAGGAAAGAGGCCACAGTTTAGACATTATTAATATTATAAGAATACGAAACATTTTACACAGATTTCAATCAAGCCATCTTTTGAATTAAGAACATACGATCATGCTGACAGGAAGCACGACACACTTTCATTCACACACCTAATAGTTATAACAATTACATGAATTATATGGCATCTAAGCATATTAGATACACACATATATTGTAGAAAAACATAGAATTATGTAGTTGCATGATGTTTGATTATAAGTCTGTCGAAAATTGTTCTGGGATGATTTTATGTATTTTTATAGGTAAAATCTCAGTTCACTTGTGGCTTGAAGAGATTTTACACCCTGGGTCATTCAGAGGTTCTTAAGAAGAAGATGGTCTGTTTTGTATCTGTCGTGGGGGTCCAGCAACTTCTGCTGTTATCTTGATCGAGCACTGAGCTGTGCCATCTCTGAACCAAAACTATCAAACGCTGACAACGTTCTTCTTTTAGTTGGGCTCATCTCTTTGAAGCTTGTATGGCTGTAAAGTTCTTAGCTGGGGGTTTTCTTTGGTTATCGGAGACTGGCTGGAGCCTGATTTTATGGCCCTGGACTGGTAATTTGGAGTCTGGAATGTTGAGCTCTGTGTGGAATTACCGTATATACCCGAATATAAGACGAGGTTTTTGTCCTAAAAATAGGCTGACAAATGGAGGGTCGTCTTATATTCGCGATATAGACAAAATCACGGGGGGAAAGGGAGAAAGAACAACTGAATAAATATGAAATAGTGACTGAAACATGACCCATTAAGACAAATGATTTCGGCTATACTTGCATGTAAAATTAGAGAAGCAACATTCTGTGTTTAACTGAATTAAAACGCTGCTCCTCTCTGCCGCGCGAGACGCAGAGAGAGCGAGATGCAGAGCGAGGTGCGCTAGACGCAGAGAGAGAGAGAGAGAGAGAGAGAGGTGCGCGTGCGAGACGCAGAGCGCAAGAGAGAGAGAGATAGAGAAAGGTGCATGCGCGCGCTGGAAGAGAGAGAATGAATTATCACTGCAATTTTTAAAAAAATAATTTTCTGTTGAAAACCAGATTTTTTCCACAAAAATCTCTTTTTGTCCCAAAAATAAGTCTGGAAAATGGGGGGGTCGTCTTATATTCAGGGTCGTCTTATAGTCGGGTATATACGGTATGTTTGAACAAATCACCTGGAAGATTAATTTGTGTTTGATTCGCACTCAATCCTACACACATTACCATCATTGTTTAATGACTTGACTTGTGTGATACATCTGCTGTCTTGATCTACTTTGTGCTTTTCAGCGACTCACCAATTGTTTGTCTGAGCAAGTAAATGAGAGTGTGCAACTCAATTTAATTCTTACTCTTTTAATAGACTTTAAAACACTTTATTCTTACACTTTATAAAATTTTGCTTGCATGCCAGCAATTACCCCTCCAGTGTTGGCATGTGCACCATAGGTTGCTGACCCCTGCTCTAAAGGGACAAGTGGATCCAAGCCATGCCAGTAAAATGCCCCCCACAGCATAACAGATCCCCCCGATTTTCCTTTAGTTTGTCACCCATCTTTATGTGTAAACATGTTAAATGAATATACTTATAATATTGTAGGACTTTTCTTTTTTTTAATTACATATTTCACTTTTACAGTATGGACGAGGGAGAGCATCAACAACATGGAGGCGAAAGAAATGGGTGTTTGGCATGCTAGGTGTGAGGGATAAATGCCGACACCCAATCTTGCGACTTGTGATAAGAAGATCAAGACGTCAACTCATCCCCATAGTAGTGAAACGTGCGTCCAGGCACTGCCATTATTTCAGATGAGTGGAGAGCCTACAGGGGGGTTTTGGCCAATATGGGCTACAAACATTTTACAGTGAACCATTCCCAGGGGTATGTAGACCCACACAGTGGAGCTCATTCACAACACACTGAAAGAGCTTGGCTGACATACACAACAAGTGTATGGAGACTAAGAGGAAATAGGACCGAGAATATGCTTAAAGAACACCTCTCACTCATAGAGTGGACTCACTGGCTTGGTGAAAAACATAAACAGGGACCCCTTTGGGCGCCTTCATCAAACTGAACATTTGATGTTGTGTTTTATGTAAAGTAAAATACAGGTAAACTTAAGCCTCTTGATTTAAGGTGAAGAGCTGTTTAAAATACTGTTAAATAAAAGGTGCCCTTTACCTTTTGGATTAGAATTGCTCGATTGCTCCTGTCTGCCTCGTTGCTTCTGCTGCTGTTGCATTGCGTTGGTGTGCGTCTGAAAGCTTCGTATATCTTTCTGTTTTGAATCATTATTTACTATCATTCCTTGTTGTTTATACTGCTAAATATAACTTACTCAACATCACACATTAACCTGACATCGCTAGCTTTAATCTAAATCGTTATTGCTAGCACAACACGTTAGTAATTCGCTAGCCTGTTAGCGTGCCATCCGTATGCGCTTTATTTATTTTTATTTTTCTCGCGCACGCTGGCGCCTTTTACGAGTCCATCAAACAACTTAGGTGAGTAGGATCAGTCAACAAACATGGTAAGTCATGTCATTTTCTCCTCTTATTGTTACTTGCAGCTCATGCAACATGTTTAGCATATCCTTCTCTGTCAGCACAGGATTTACATGTGATAAATGCAGGGAGATAGTAAAGCTGACGGGGAAGATTTCAGAACTAGAGACATGCATCCAAGCTTTAATCGAGGTTAATTGTAAGAGTGCAAGGGCTTTAGATACTGCTTTGGATGCGACTAGCTTAGTGAACTCTTTACATTGTTCGGTTCCGGCTAAAGTAGAGCCCGTGCAGCAGGGCAACTGGGTGACGGTGAGGCGCTGTAGTCGCAGGACAAAACACCGCTCTTCCATTCCGATTACAACTACAAATAGATTCTCCCCACTCAGTGAAACACCCACTGTGAATCCTGTTTAATGTGCCCTAGTTATTGGTGATTCTATTACACGGAACGTGAAAATAGAGACACCAGCCACCATAGTCACATGTTTGCCGGGAGCCAGAGTGCCTGAAATCAAAGCAAATTTAAAAGTGCTGGCTAATGCCAATCGTAAATTCTCTAAGATCACCAAAATTAATGTTAAAGAGGTGTGTGAACTCAGAAGTACGATGTCAGGCACTGTAATTTGCTCTGGCCCCCTTCCTGTTCGCAGGAGTGATGAGATGCTTAGTAGATTGTCCTCACTCAATGGCTGGCTGTCTAAGTGGTGTCCGCAAAATAATATAGAATTCATAGACAATTGGTCCGGTTGTGCCAATACGGGGCAACCAAAATGACCTGCTCCTCGTCCTCCCTGATCTTGCGCAAAGTCTGCGCAAGAAGGCTCACTGGGGGAAACGCATACTTGCGTAGGCCCCGCGGCCAGCTGTGCGCCAGTGCATCCGTGCCGAGCGTGCCCTCGGTCAGGGAATAATACAGGTCGCAATGGGACGAGTCGCGGGAGGCAAACAGGTCTACCTGTGCGTCGCCAAACTGATCCCAAATCAGCTGGACCGTCTGGGGATGGAGTCGCCATTCTCCAGCGAGAGGCCGAACTCGAGACAGCTCGTCGGCCGCCTGGTTCAGGTGTCCCGGGATATAAATGGCTCGAAGCGACCTCAGATGCTTCTGACTCCATATGAGGAGGTGGCGAGCGAGTTGCGACATACGGCGGGAACGTAGACCACCTTGATGGTTGATGTACGCTACTGTCGCGGTATTGTCTGATCGGACTAGTACGTGCTGACCCCTGAGCAGCGCACGGAAGCGGTGCAGGGCGAGAACTCGAAGCGTGCCGTGTTGCCATGCCCACCTCGGGACTCGATCGCGAAGCCAAAGCTGAAGCGGTCTCATATGAAGCAATCCCAGCGGCGTTACCGCGGCTGCGGATGCCATATGCCCCAGGTGCCTCTGAAATAGTTTCAGTGGAACCGCACTCTTGCCCTCGAATTGGCGAAGACAAGTCAGCAGTGACTGCGCGCGCTCGCTCGTAAGCTGCGCGCACATGGCGACCGAGTCGATCTCCATACCGAGAAAAGAGATCCTCTGCACGGGGCAGAGTTTGCTCTTCTCCCAGTTGACCCGAAGGCCCAGACGAGCTAGGTGCCGGAGCACTAGGTCCCTGTGTTCGCAAACCTGGTCTCGAGAGTGAGCTAGGATTAGCCAGTCGTCGAGATAGTTCAGGATGCGAACCCCGTGTTCCCGGAGGGGAACAAGGGCTGCCTCGACGACCTTCGTAAAGACGCGAGGAGACAGGGCTAGCCCGAAAGGGAGAACCGCGTACTAGTATGCCTGCCCCTCGAAAGCAAACCGTAGAAACGGTCTGTGTCGAGGTAAAATGGAGACATGGAAGTAGGCGTCCTTCAGGTCGATCGCTGCAAACCGATCCTGCGGCCGTACACACTGGAGGATGTGTTTGGCCGTTAGCATCTTGAACGGCAGCCTGTGAAGGGAGCGGTTCAAGACGCGCAGGTCGAGGATTGGCCGTAACCCACCGGACTTCTTGGGTACAATGAAGTAAGGGCTGTAGAAGCCGGACTCCATCTCGGCTGGAGGGACAATCTCGATCGCACCCTTCGCCAGTAGGGTGGCGACCTCCGCTCTCATGACAGGGGCATTGCCACCGACCATAGTGAAGCGGACTCCCCTGAAGCGGGGAGGAGATATCGCGAACTGAATCGCGTAGCCGAGTCTGATGGTTCTTGCGACCCAGCGGGACAGTCTGGGAAGCTCTAGCCAGGCCTCCAGAAAGTGCACCAGCGGGGTCATACGAACCACAGACGTACCGTCGGTGGGGCAGCGAGGCGGAATGACCGGCACCGGCGAGGGTGGCATAGCGGCCCTGTGCGGGGGCACGGTCATTAACCGCATCCTGCCAGAGGAGGCCAGGGGAGGGCGCGCGTCCCACGGGGGCGTGCTCTGGCAGGGGTCTGGCGACAGAGGGGGATGAGAGGAGCGTGGCCCGTGGGCGGCGCGTGCTGTCATCCCGCACCTCTGGAACAGAGGAGGGCGGCAGTGGCGGGACCCGAGGGTGGCGCACACTGTGGCACTCGGGCTCTGTTGGCTCAGGATTGGGGGATTCGATTCTGTCTTTAACCACATTAGGGTACTGCTCGTCGTTGGACGAGCAGCGGGGAGTGGAGAACAAAAGATTCTCCCCCGGCCCTCCACCGGGGGAAGGAGTGGCCCTGCTACCAGCTCCTGAACAGAAAAGAATGCCAATCCTGAGCTGCCCGTCTCAGGAGCGCCGCTTAACCTGGCGTTTAGCGGGCTGCGGGGCTGGAGAGGGCTGTGGCGCCTTCCTACGGCTTCCTCCACGACGCGGCCCAGATGAAGGCTGCTGCTGGGGCCGTGCGGGAGGGGCGGGAGCCGCGGGAGGGCGCCCTCGGCGGCGAGCAGGCTGAGGATTCTGTGCCGACGGCTGAGCAGCGGAGCGTCGGGGCAGAATGTGCTTAATCGCCTCAGTCTGCTTCTGGGCAGTCGAGAACTGTTGGGCAAAGTCCTCGACTGCACCGCCGAAAAGGCCGGCCTGGGATATGGGAGCGTCAAGCAGACGAGTCCGCTCGGGCTCACGCATATCGGCCAGGTTCAGCCAGAGATGTCGCTCCTGGACCACAGCTGTGGACATCACCAAACCCAGGGAGCGCGCGGTCACCTTCGTCGCCCGGAGAGCGAGGTCGGTGGCGGCACGCAGCTCATCAAAGAGCCCTGGGTCTGTCCTACCCTCGTGCATGTCACGAAGCATCTTGGCCTGGTAGACCTGTAAGATGGCCATGGCATGCAAAGAGGCAGCTGCCTGTCCCGCCGCTCTGTAGGATTTCGCCACCATGGTAGACGAGAATCTACAGGCTTTGGACGGGTGCTTAGGATCACCACGTGATGAAGCGCTTGCCGGACACAGCTGCATCGCGACAGAACGTTCAACCATGGGAATCCCAGTGTACCCACAAGCATCAGCTCTATCGAGGGGAGGAAAGGCGGAGAAAGCCGACGAACGATCGCGGGAGGACATGGGAGCCTTCCAGGACCGCGTGACTTCCTCATGCACTTCCGGGAAGAATGGTATTGGGGTTGGGCGGCGACGGGTGTCAGCGGCCGCTCCCAAAAACCAATCATCCAGCCGCGAGCGCACTGGATCTGGTGGCGGGGACCACTCTAATCCAATGGCCGCGGCTGCCCGGGAAAGCATGGCAGTCAGCTCGGGATCAGACTCGGGCAATGCTGACACGCCCGAGGGCGGCAACACAGCCGAATCCTCACTTCCCGAGGACTCAGGCCCACCTTGTGATGCAGCGATCGACATCGTATCCTCTTCTGAAGCGCCAAACGAAACGCGCGGGGCCTCCGTAGAGGGACCAGCGGTCTCGGTTTGGACACTCGCGGGTACCGATGCTGAAGAGGGGTGTGTGGACCGTGGACGTGTCGGCGGTATGTCCCACACAGTCACCCTCAGGTCACCCTGGCCACCAGCCGAAGTACAACCTCTCGGGGAGACCGTAGATCGGGGTGTGGATGAGGGGACTCTCGTTCTGACGAGCTCATTGAGTCTCGACCGCAGCATGGAGATGGTCATGTTCCCGCAATGGGAACATGAGTCATCCACAAACGCTGCTTTAGCGTGATCAACGCCCAAACACGCTAAGCAGAGATTGTGCCCATCAGAAAAGAATATGTCGCGACCGCAACCAGAAGTGCACAGGCGAGGCATCTTTAAAAAGACGTGCCGCGTGCAATGCTCTTTTTGTGAGAGGAAAAACTCCGCGAATGTTGAAGCGAACAGGGAGAAACACACTATCTGTCAGATCACTGAGCAGATCAGCAGGGTAGTGAGCACTCGCTGAAATCGCCGTCACACCAACACCGGAGAGTTCGCTCGTCTCGAAGGGAATGAGAAGATTAACTCAGAATATTTGGCTTGCAGGAGTGGAGAAGTTCTCGGCTCCGAAGCGAAAACATATCTGCATTCTGCCAGCGTACTTCCTTATATACCCCCTGCGGCGGGCGGAGTTACGCTATGCAAATTCCGCAGACCCATGGCATTTCATTGCCATTGGCTCGTTTTATATACTCGTATATTTCGTTCAGAGTACAGTTAAATCATCCTTTTTTCACCTCAGAAATATAGCAAGATTACGTCCTATGTTAAATTTCTCAGTAGCTGAAAAGCTGATGAATTCTTTTGTCATCTCTAGGATAGATTACTGTAACGCCCTTCTAGCCGGAGTCTCTAAATCCACACTCAACAAACTACAGTATGTACAAAATTCGGCCGCCAGGATATTGACTGGGTCCAGGGTATGTAATCACATCACTCCAGTTTTGGAGTCCTTACACTGGCTCCCAGTCCGATTCAGAGTAGATTTTAAAGTTTTGATGCTGACATATAAAGCATTGCATGGCTTGGCTCCATATTATTTATCTGAATTGTTAACTTCCTATACCCCAACACGGAGACTGCGTTCTTCGCAATCCAACTTGTTGGTTGTTCCTCATACACGCTTACGATCTATGGGTGATAGGGCCTTTTCTTCATATGCTCCTGTCCTTTGGAATTCTCTGCCTCTTGATCTTAGGGAAGCCCAGAGTTACGACATTTTTAAAGGTAGACTTAAGACTTATTTTTTTAAACTAGCATTTGATTGTTGATGTTATTTTTATTGCTTGAGCTTTGTATTGCTTAATTTGTGTACAGCGCTTTGAGAAGTTGCTTTTAAAGGCGCTTTATAAAATAAAGTTTATTATTATTATTATTAAATTACGTCATATGCTCTCATTGACAAATGCGGAACAATTAGTCCATGCGTTCATGACATCAAGGCTAGATTATTGTAATGCTATTATGGGTGGTTGCCCTGCACGCTTAATAAACAAATTACAGCTGGTCCAAAACGCAGCAGCTCGAGTTCTTACCAGAACCAGGAAGTATGACCATATTAGCCCGGTTCTGTCAACACTGCATTGTCTCCCTATTAAACATTGTATCAATTTTAAAATATTGCTGAACACTTACAAAGCACTAAATGGTTTAGCTCCGCAGTACTTGAGCGAGCTCTTAATGCATTATAGTCCTTCATGTCTATTGCACTCTCAAAATTCTGGCCAGTAGATAATACCTAGAATATCAAAATCGACTGCTGGTGGTAGATCCTTCTCCTATTTAGCACCAAAACTTTGGAACAGTCTTCCTAACATTGTCCGGGAAGCAGACACACTCTGTCAGTTCAAAGCTAGACCAAAAACACATCTCTTTGACTAGCATACACATAACACATTATAAACTTCTATAATTCAATATTAGTCTCTCTGTTTATCCCGAGGTTTACCGCAGTCCGCCGGATCCAGGCCCTATACAGATCTGATGAAGGACCTGCACCTGGACGCGATGACAGCGCAGTCCTGAAATGTCAACTAGGCTCTTCCCTGTGAAGAGCCTAGTTGTCACCCGATGGGCAACTCTCCCATTATCTCCACTAGGTAGGATAAACGCTGTTAAAATGAACATTCTGCCAAAATTTCTTTACCTCTTTCAAGCTATTCCTCTGTTTTTACCCAAATCTTTCTTCAAGAATATAGACAAACTAATCTCCTCATTTATATGGGCAGGAAAAACTCTTTTGCTCCAAAAAAGTCAGCTAAGTGGAGGGCTTTCCCTGCCTAACTTTATGTATTATTACTGGGCGGCGAATATTCAGAAATTAGTGTTTTGGGTACAGACCCCCTCTTTACCATGGTGCCACTTAGAAGCTAAGTCTTGTATTTTAACATCTCTCCCTGCTATGGTATTCTCTTCTCTCCCTATGTCCCTTTCACATTACACGAAAAACCCATTAGTATGCTCTTCTCTCAAAATATTCTTTCAATTTCGGCATCATTTTAAATTTACCTCGGCATCAACCATGGCTCCTATACGAAATAATCATCTCTTTCTTCCTCCCGTTTCAGATTCTGTATACTCTCTTTGGGAAAAGAAAGGTCTGAAATGCTTTGAAGATCTTTTCATTAATGATGTGTTTGCAAGTTTTTCTGAATTATCTTCGTCATTTAATTTGCTTCCTTCTCACTTATTTCGTTATTTTCAAATTAGGCACTGTGCCTCCTCTCTGTTCTCCGGGTTTCCCTCTTTGCCTACAAAGTCTACATAGGAAGAGGCTTTTAAACTGAATCCTCACATGGGGGGGGGGGGGGGGTTATCTCAAAGATATATGCAATTATCTTGTCAAAGGATAATGCTCACAACATCAAAACTATCAGGGCTTGGGAAGAGGAACTTGAATTAGAGTTTGAAGATGACTACTGGAGTAGAGTATTAGACAATGTACGTACCACTACTTCGTGTGCTAGGCTTAGTTTTATACAATTTAAAACTATTCATAGAGCTCATCTTTCGAAGACAAAACTTTCTAAAATGTATCCCAATGTTTCAGATTTGTGTGATAAATGTAATATTTCACCATGTAAATATTACCATGTAATATTTCACCTTAGCCATATGTTTGTATTGTGTCCCAAGTTACAAAACTTTTGGAATTCTTTCTTTAAAATAGTTTCTGATGTCCCAGGGGTCAAGTTAGTGGTTTGCCCTTTGATTGCAACCTTTGGAGTTCCATCTCGGCGTCAGCCTTTAAGCCGTAGACAGGCCGATGCCGTAGCTTTCGCATCTCTCCTCGCTAGCTGCTGGAAGAGGTGTTAGTGAGGCCAGCAGGGGGTGCTCACCCTGTGGTCTGTGTGGGTCCTAACGCCCCAGTGGAGTGACGGGGACACTATACTGTCAAAGAGCACCGTCCTTCGGATGAGACGTAACACCGAGGTCCTGACTCTCTGTGGTCATTAAAAATCCCATGGCATTTCTCGTAAAGAGTAGGGGTGTAACCCCGGTGTCCTGGCCACATTCCACACATTGGCCCTTACCAATCATGGCCTCCTAATAATCCCCTTACATTGAATTGGCTCTATCACTCTCTCTCCTCTCTCCACCTGTAGCTGGTGTGTGGTGAGCGCACTGGCGCCGTTGTACTGTGGCTGCCGTCGCATCATCCAAGTGGATGCTGCACACTAGTGGTGGTTGAGGA
Organism: Scardinius erythrophthalmus; assembly: GCF_964197995.2. Classification (NCBI taxonomy): domain Eukaryota; kingdom Metazoa; phylum Chordata; class Actinopteri; order Cypriniformes; family Leuciscidae; genus Scardinius; species Scardinius erythrophthalmus. The sequence continues at coordinate 34,958,696 of NC_138229.1, forward strand.
GAGACCCCTGATATGATTGTAAAGCGCTTTGGGTGTACAGTAGTACATATGAAAGCGCTATATAAAATGCCTCATTCATTCTATTCTATTCTATTCTATTCTAGGCGCAGAATACTGTTATCTTGGACCTCCCCACAACCCCCTTCTATTTCAATTTGGCTCAAAGATTTGGTCTTTTTTTTAAAACTTGAAAAAATAAAGTACAATATCAGAGGTAGGGGAGATTCTTTTGGCAAAAAATGGCAAAAATTTATTACATTCTTTAATGACTTACCAACCTTAGACGTGGATTGAATGGGGGTTTATATATGTGTCATCTCAATTTTGCATGTATCTTTGCCTGTATGTATACATTAATATATGCACATATGTTTTTTTTTTTTTTTCTGATCTTCAGATGTCCTGTTTATCAGATAGGGGATTGCTTTGTTGGGGCTGGGTAGGGTTGTTTATGGTGGGTGGGGTGGTATAAAATGTAAAATGCAGTTTGCAACAATAAAAATTCTATGACAAAAAAAAATATATATATTGCACAAACTGAAAAAAAGAATGCAAAATGGCGGAACGTCAGATGCGGGTGACGTCACGTACCAGGAAACTATAAAGCCTGCTTGAAAACAGAGAGCGACAGCTTCTGTGTCTTCAGTAGCGCTTGATGTGAAATCTGTCTTGTCTATTTATTGTTGTCTTGTCACTATTATGGAATCCAGCGAACAGTTCAGAAAGTGTGTACATCCCTGCCCGCGTTTTATTACGGGTAGGGACACTCACGTTCTGTGCTTTGTTTGTTTGGGAGAGGAGCATGCCCAGTCATCACTCGAGGGTGCTGGCTGTGTGCATTGTGAGGCGCTGCCCATGCGCTCGCTCCGATCCCGGCTGAGTTTCTTCCGGGAAGCTTGCGTTCCCCAGGGCTCGGGTCCCGCTGTCGCCGGGGCACAGCGGCGATCTCAGTCCTGGGGTTCGCAAATGGATCTATCAGCGGGGTCTGAGACGGGTTCTGCCCTATCTCAGCCCTTACCTGATAGACCCGATGTCTGTCATCAGGGTGCTGAAGCACGCGTTGCGGTTTCTTCCCCCCCGATGATTGAACAAACACTGCAATTGTCCAGTTCTGAGGTTAGTGTTGAGGCTGAGTCTGAGGATGTCCCACCTCAGTCTCATGCACCTCAGTCCCACCTCAGTCTCATGCATTTGAAGAATTGCTGGAAGTAGTGACAAGAGCAGTCGATAGACTATGTATTGAGTGGCCATCTGATAAACAGGACGTTCGTTCAAAAAGCAAACTTGACGAACGCTTCCTGCCCTCACGTGCACAACCACAACACCGAAATCTGCCGTTTTTCCCCGATCTCCACACTGAGGTGTCGAGATCGTGGGAGAAGCCAGCCTCATATTTAACCCTCTGGGGTCTGAGCTGTTTTCTGGGCCCTGGAGGTGTTCTGACATGCTCTGACATTTGTGCTTATTTCTGTTACTTGTGACATTTTCATGGCTAAAGTCTGATTACACTGTATTCAGCACAAACTCTGCTACAATAATATATCAGCAGCAAGTATATAAAAGTTTGTAGTTTTGAGATAATAACATTTATGCATGGTTTGTGATAAACAAAAAACAATTGTCACTGAAATAAGCTCATGAAACCCATACTGATTATTTCTTCATAAGACTTTTGAAAATTGTATCACATAGCCTAGAATATTTGCTTCAAAACTATGTGAAAATCACCCTGACTGCTCATTCAGATAAGACAATATATTGATTTAAGATTTCTAAGACGTGTTTTGTGTTAGAAAGCTTTATTCGAAGGGGCGGATCACCTCATTAATATGTAAGGTTTTCTCACCTGAGAAAGACAAAGACACTCCCTAATGGCCCTTTTAGGAGCCATCAGGCCCTGCCATTCTGAGCAACCTTGCACAAAGAATGAGGCGATTTAAAAAAGAATGGCTTTTAGATTGTTTTTAATTTATTTACAACACAACATAATCCAAAGATACACAAATGACAAAAAACACATTATTTAACACACTGAACTAAAGACAGAGACTTTGTGCCATTCCTGAAACATAGTACATACCTTTCATTTCCATGGTGTTTGATTTTTCACTTTAGCATGTTCATGGATGGAGACTTATGTGAATGTTGAAGTCAGCAGGACTTATTCAGTGGCATCTTGTTCCTCTAAAAACAACAACAAAACAGCTGTGAACATGTTGATATCAAGAGAAACTATGCTGCACAATTTGGGGAATACATTTTAGATTTTCCAGGTTAAAATAGCTTTTTAAAATGTACAGAATACACACACACACACACACACACACACACATATACAATATATATATATATATATATATATATATATATACTAGCCTACTTTTACCATGCTGTGTTTTATTATAGAATATAAAAACATCCTCGTGTCAAACATGTATACAAGCACTGAAAGGTTGCCTACCATTCTAGTTCACATTTCATGTTTCTGTCTATATATACATGTACATATATGACATTAGGCTTAGTTCATGTTTTTACTCCAAACTCATTTCATAACATACATTTTAATCTGGCACGACCAGTTTAACATGTCTTACCTTAAAAATCGTCTCATCTTCAAATCGCGTTCTTCTGAGGTAAATCCGAGGTAAATTCAAGGTAAACAGCACAGCACAGCACAGCTTACAGTCGTCCAAACTCGATGAAAGCAGAGAAGAGTAAGTTACGAAGTCTCTGCTTCTTTGTTTTGAGGTGATGAGGGCGTTTACAGGTCTGCGTTTCTCCGCATGGATCATTTGCATGTCAATCGCTCGTGCGCGTGTGGGTGTGGTCACATTATAGTTAATTAGGACGCGTTTGAGAAACTGTACATGCCGCTGCTTTCGTATGGATTACTTAAAAATATAATATTTGTTTTTTATATAATTTACATACTTTAAAAATAGAGATTCCAAGCGTTGTATAGACATGCGTTTCAAGTCTGTCTGACGAACATTCGCTGAGTTACAGGTCATTTTTGTCGCGTTTCAGAATGAGTTTCACATTGAGAGAGACGGCAGAACGCGCATCATGTTTATTTTCTTTGTTTTACGAAAAACACAACATTTTGTTTTTATTATGAGTGTACACAAATAAAAGAAGACATTTAACAGCTTTGAATGATGTACAACACAAGTATGTAAAATCAAAATCAACAGAGTATTTTGCACTGATATAAAAAAAAAACGAGCAGATCACGCCGGCGTGATTGCCGACCTCAGGGGGTTAATTCACAAACATCGAATTATTCTTCTATTTTTGGTTACAAAGAGCATGGTTATGGGGAGATGCCGAAGGTGGAAGAGACGCTTGCGAGCTATCTCTCTCCAGCGACGGCATCTTCCTTAAAAGTTTCGGCATTGCCTAATAAGCCCCTCAGAGTTACATCTTCTCTGGTGGGCAAGGCTTATTCCGCGTCTGGTCAGGCTGCAGCGTTTACACACGATGTCTTTGCTGCAGGCTTATCAGGCGGAGTTATTGGGAGATCTCGATGAGGGCGGGGGTATTGGCCCAGATGTGGTGTGTGAGCTCCGTAGAGCCATGGATTTGTCTCTCAGGGCCACCAAAGAGACGGCTAAATCTATCGGCCAGTCTATGGCAGCCCTGGTGGCTACTGAGAGGCATCTGTGGCTCAATTTGAGCAACATTAAAGATAAAGAGAAGAACTTTTTAATGGATGCACCTGTTTCTACGTCTGGGTTATTTGGTAACTCTGTGAATACTGCAGTTGAGAAATTCCAAGAGGCTTCTAAACACGCTGCAGCGTTCCAAAAATTGCTCCCCCGTCGCTCACATCCTCAGGCTGCTGTGCGGGAACAGCCTCAGACCTCGAGCTCCCATAAGGCATCTCGAAAGCAGAGTATTTCCTCCCGTGCTCCCCCGCAAAAATCTCGGGGACAGGGAGGACGTTTTCAACCCCAGCCTTCGAAGGGTAAAGCGGATCTGAGGACCGTTATTACCGCTAAGAAGGCTGCGGGAAAAATATCCTGATGCTCAAGGGCTCAGGACCATGAGGGCAGTCCCCCCCGAAGTAGAACGGTCAACACCTCCCTTTACGGTGCCCGTCTCTCTTCGGTGCCCTCAGGGGACCGTTCTGCCAACCCTGCCACCTCCGGTGCTTCAGGGCGCAGCGGTCTCCGGCGAGCACATATCTCAAGGACCACCCGGAAACGTAGTGGCCTCGGGATGCCCGCCCCCTCTGAAGAGGGTGTTAGAGCAGTCCGTTCAGTCGTTCCCTGCCGGTGCGGCGTTACAGGGCGACGAACTGACTACTAAACAACAACACCTAAAAGTCAGTCTCGAGAGACTGATACCTCTAGTAGAATCTTTGGCAGCGTGGAAGCTACTGCCAAATGTTTCTCGTTGGGTCCTGCAGACCGTAGGGAAAGGGTACCAAATACAGTTTGGTTCTCGCCCACCTCGGTTTATGGGGGTCCTACCCACAGTGGTGGACCCCGAGCAGGTTCTGGTCATGGAACAAGAAGTGAACACTCTGTTAGAGAAAGGGGCCATAGAATATGTACCTCCCTCCAGCAGGGAAGCCGGGTTTTACAGTCGGTACTTCATAGTTCCAAAAAAGGACGGGGGATTGCGTCCTATTCTGGATCTTCGAGTTCTAAACGAGTCAGTTATGCAGCTCAAGTTCAAAATGTTAACACTGAGACAGATCGTGCCACAAATCAGGTCCGAGGACTGGTTTGTCACGATAGATCTCAAAGACGCATATTTCCATATCTCTATCCGTCCTTGTCACTGGAAGTTCCTGAGGTTTGCTTTCGGGGGCAAAGCATACCAATATCGAGTTCTTCCATTCGGTCTAGCTTTATCACCCCGCACTTTCACGAAATGCGTGGATGCAGCTCTGGCGCCTCTGCGCCTCCAGGGTATTCGCATAATGAACTATATCGACGATTGGTTGATTACATCAGGGCAGCTTACATCCCTGGGGTCCAAAATTTAGGAGCAGACATTCTGTCGAGACAGGGGCTGAGGCCCGGGGAATGGAGGCTCCACCCCGAGGTGGTGGAGTTGATATGGAGGGAGTTTGGCCAAGCTCAAGTGGACCTGTTTGCGTCTTGAGAGACGTTTCACTGTCCACTTTGGTTCTCCCTCACGCATCCAGCTCCTCTGGGACTGGATGCTATGGTACAGACGTGGCCGTGGCTGCGTCTGTACGCTTTTCCCCCAATCGCTCTGCTCCCGGGAGTTCTGGAAAGAGTTTGCAGGGACCGGGTTTACCTACTTCTTATAGCCCCGCGCTGGCCGGGCAGAGTATGGTTCCCTGATCTTGTGTCTCTCCTCGACGGGCCTCCTCTGGAGCTACCCGTCAGGAGGGACCTTCTGTCCCAAGCGGAGGGCTCGATATTTCACCCCGACCAGAACTGTGGAACCTGTGGGCTTGGCCTCTGAGGGGGCCCAGCTCATAGAGTCAGGTCTCTCAACTGAGGTTTTTGAGACCATTCTACAGTCCAGAGCTCCCTCCCCGAGGAAACTTTATGCCCTGAAGTGGAGAGTATTCACTTCATGGTGTAGTGACCGTCGGTTGGACCCAGTTAACTGCCCAGTTGGTACAGAGCTGGAGTTTCTGCAAGAGCGGTTCACTGCAGGTCTGACCCCGTCCACTTTAAAGGTCTATGTGGCGGCCATAGGTGCTTACCACATTCCTTTGGGTGGAATGTCTGTGGGGAAAGACCCTTTGGTATCTCGTTTCCTTCGTGGCACTTTGAGGCTGAGGCCTGCAGTTCGCTCTAGAGTGCTTCCATGGGATTTGTCCATTGCTCTGCAAGGCCTTTCCCTGGCCCCTTTTGAGCCCATTGAGGAGGTTCCGGCTAAGTTTCTGACTCTGAAAGCTCTCTTCATCCTTGCTATTTCTTCTCTCAAGAGAATAGGGGATCTTCAAGCACTGTCGGTTGCCCCGTCGTGTTTAGAGTTTGCACCCGGTATGGTCAAGGCATTTCTGTATCCAAGACCGGGTTATATCCCCAAGGTCCCCACTAGTGTGGCTAGACCTATTGTACTGCAGGCCTTCTGTCCTCCTCCCTTTCAAAATGCGGACCAGGAGACGAATAATTTGCTTTGCCTAGTACGGGCATTAGACGCCTATGTCCACAGAGCTGCCTTGTGGCGTAAATCCGATCAATTGTTTGTGTGTTTTGGGTCCCCGAATAAAGGGTCCCCAGTGTCTAAGCAAAGGATGAGCAAGTGGGTGGTTGAGGCCATCTCACTTGCTTATGAGGCGGCCGGGCAGCCTTCTCCTATGGCTGTCCGGTCCCATTCTACTAGGAGTATGGCGGCCTCCAAGGCCCTTTTTTCAGGAGTTTCACTTCAGGATGTTTGTGATGCGGCAGGCTGGTCCTCACCGCACACTTTCGTCAGATTTTACTCTCTGGACCTGGACTCTACTCCAGGGTCCCAGGTTCTGTCATCCTAGTGCTGCTCTTCATGATTTCACACAGGACAGACATTGGTAGCTATGGTGGCGTTGGTATAGACGTTCCCATAGCGTCAATCTCGACACAACGCGAGTTCCCTTGAAAGGGAATGCCTCGGTTACGACTGTAACCTCGGTTCCCTGAAGAGGATCGAGCGTTGCGTCACCTTGCCATATCTCCTTCATGCCTGTCAGCGGCTACTTCAGACTTTTACGAAGCTGTCGCTCTCTGTTTTCAAGCAGGCTTTATAGTTTCCTTGTACGTGACGTCACCCGCATCTGACGTTCCACCACGCCATTGGACTGATTTTACATGTGCTTCAAGACATCATCACGCAAAGCGTTCCCATAGCGTCAATCTTGACACAACGCTCGTTCCCTCTTCAGGGAACCGAGGTTACAGTCGTAACCGAGGCGTTTTCCTTGGTTTTATTACTCTGTGCTTTGTGCTCTCTTGCATTTTCTGCTCATATTTTACTCTTTTGCACGCTTATGCTGTTTTTCTCTTCGCTCGTCTTTCTATGTTCTGCGCTTGCTTTCCCAAATGTTGCAGTTCGAGTTTCATGTAAATTAGGGCGGGCTTAAGTGTCACCATTGGTCCACTAGTTCTAGATTGACAGCTACTCCTCTAGCCAATCAATCGAAGAGGGGAGTTGACGTCACACCAATGCGACTGGTGGCTACTGATGCTTATGTAGTGAGTACAAGCTGTTTATATTTGTACAATTTCTTCAATTCCATTATAATATACTAAAATGTTATTTTTCTAATACTTTTATATACTGTTCAATTTCTTATTTGTGCTTTGTTATGTGCATTTATTAAATTAATTATTTTCGCTTGGCATACCAGCGTGATTACGTCACCGCACACTTCAGTGGGTGGTGCGCGCCCGTGATGCACTTCATTCTGAGTAAATATAACAACAAAGAAGCACTGCTGCGCTCTCTCTTATTTCATTTTTCTTTAATCCTTATACTCCTTTTCAGGAGTGCTACACTTACTTATACAGGGGAAGACGGCCGTTACAATTCGTTGCAAAAACTAAGTTAAAAACGGCCATTATCTGAAGACTTTAGGACTATGACCTGTCTCGCAACGCATTGCCTACCTTTTTTATTAACCTCGCCAAATTTGACAAGATTATTAAAAATGATTGTGTTACAGAGAAGATATACAGAAACAAGTTGAATTTAATACAGTGATTTATTACAAACTTATTGTGTTTACTTACATAGCTACATAATTGCATATTACTTTAGGATTAATGTTTTAAATATAGCTTCAAATTTGAATACAGCAACATCTCCATCAGCGATAAGTAACGTTGTTTCTAGAGTGCCGCTGTCCTGCAGAGTTTAGCGTCAACTCCGATTAAAAACCTCACCTGTCTGTAGTATTAATTATCCTAAAGACAATGATTAGCTGGTTCAGGTGTGTTTGATTAGGGTTGGAGGAGCTAAACTCTGCACCCAGGACCGACTTTACCCATCCTTGTTATTGATTAAAATATGAAAGTAAAACGGCCAGTAGGTGGTGGCAAGTTACTGTTTTTACAAGCGATTTATTCGTTCAAACTTCTCGTTCAAATCGGTAATTCTCTGATGAAACACTGTTGTGTTGCTCGGAGAAGATCGACGCTCACGGTGCCAGGTCCAGTGCATTAGAGGTGAATGAAGGATCATCAGACAGGCACAACTGTAACAGGTCGTCGTTAGGATGACGAATTTAACGATAACCTATTGCCAGATATACGTATATACCAGCAACAGGTTGAGTTGCAGGCACACATGCAGTTTAAAGGTGTCCTGCCACGGAAAGATTTTTGCCAACTGAGTTGATGGTCGTCTTCCTCTGTATAATTAAGCATCAGCAGCCACGGGGCGCATTGGTGTGACGTCAACTCCCCTCTTCGATTGATTGGCTAGAGGAGTAGCTGTCAATCTAGAACTAGTGGACCAATGGTGACGCTTAAGCCCGCCCGAATTTACATGAAACTCGAACTGCAACATTTGGGAAAGCAAGCACAGAACATAGAAAGAAGAGCGAAGAGAAAAACAGCACAAGCGTACAAAAGAGTAAAATATGAGCAGAAAATGCAAGAGAGCACAAAGCACAGAGTAATAAAACCAAGGAAAACATACTTTTTAAGCAAGCATGACCATAAGTTTAAGTTTTGTGCAAAATAACTTTTAATGTGTTTAAAGTTTTTATTCATGCTTGTTATTTCTTGATTCACGCTTATCATATTTTGATCCGTGACCACGTTTGCTGTTGTTTGCTATTCTGATCATTTTGCATTCTTTTTTTCAGTTTGTGCAATATATTTTTACATGTGTTTTTAAATTTTTGATTCACGCTTATTATTTTTTAAACGTGACCGCTATATATTTGACGGGAATTTGATCCCATACATTTGGTGCTTTTCTGTGGTTTGTAAAGAAGTGGGCTGTGCCCGCATTTGGATGGAGAAGAAACTGAACGGTAGGAGGAAAGTGGACACATTTTGAAGGGGCAGTAGTGGCCCAAAAGAAGAGCAAGAACATGAGACTAACATCCGACTACATTATGATATAAAGACAGTAAACCAATCCACAAAATAACCACAAAAATAACCATCATCTGTGCTAACACTGATTTTAATATTGAAAATTGCATCTGCTTAATGAATATGTTAGTGTAGGTATTTCACTCTTGATGACAGCAGTGGAATCACGTAAAACGAAATGAGATTAACCAAAAATAAATATTGCTTGACAGTTACAGTATAGTTGCCTTCAAATGTTAATAGTCAATTAATAGTTGCAATTATAAATTATATATAATTACATAGGAAACATATCAGTTTTGATTATATTTATTAGATACAGAATGTGTGTCATGGAACAGAAAAATGCAGACACAGGTCAAATCCGAACAGAGTTTATTGAATGACACATGATGTTACTCGGAGAAGATCGACATCCCAGATCTTTCATCATGACATTTCATTCATCACCTGTAACATCAGGGATGGGCTGATGTTACAGGTGAGTCTCTGGATGTCAGATAGATAGTTATGGTGAAACTGGTATGAAAGTGACAGGTCTTATCTGGAGGCTGAGATGAGAGGTGACTGAATGACGGTGATTTACAGAAGAAGACTGATAATAAGAGAGTTTGAGATAGGATCACACAGGTGGGTAATCCATAGGTGGGTAGTCAGGAAGTTCAGCCTAGCACAACGAGACCAGACAAACGTGTGTTTGGAGCTGGCTTTTATCGAGGAACTGATGAGGCTGATTGCAGACCGGTGTGGTGATTGTTGAGTGTGCACAGGTGGTAACCAGAGAGGAGGATGGGAAACGTTAGCTGTGTCCCAATGTGAAGGCTGCATCCTCCGAAGGCCGTATTTGAAGGCCGATTGTCCGCATTTGAAGGCCGATAGCGTCACAGCGGCGCGACGAAGGACGTCCCAATTCAAAGGCTGCATCCTTGGAAGGTCGCATTTGAAGGCCGATTGTGTCACCGCGGCTCGATGAAGGCTGTCCCAATTCAATTCTGCATCCTCCGAAGGCCGTATTCGAAGGAAGGTTGCGTCATCGCGCCGCGACGAAGGCTACCCTGATTCTAAAGCGACGCCAAATGCGCCCTTCATTTCCCCGTGAGAGGAAGGATACATAAATGGACACTTAGCGGCCTATCTTACCCTATTCTACCCCATAAGTCATTGCGCCGTTGACGACAGGCCGGCGGCCGAGACTAGAGATCGGTGGTGGACAACAAATTCACATTTAAATGTAAGTATTATGTTTTCATTTACTCAAATAGCTAGCGAAACCAGTTAAAGTTTATTATAAACTTCATCTTAACTCCTTCATCACCATTGCATGGCTTCATTTGTCAGGTAGTTTTAGGCAAAACTTGTGGTAATAAAGTTATTAGTTTAACGACCTATTTGTAATATTTGCACTAGTCTATCTCACTTGTGTATTATAAGAAATATCACTAACCCTATAAAGCCTAAAACAACCAACCCCCAAATTTGGTTTTTAACTAAATTTGACTATACAGAAATATTAAGTATATTTTGCATGTCTTGATGTGTCATATTTTGTTAACAATGCACTTAAGATTGCACCCCTGTGTTAAAGTACCCCTTTCTGCTTTTTTAGAACAATTCAGGGAAAAATGGGTCTGGGGATTGTAACTCCCATATAGGCACAAAATAATATATATATATATATATATATATATATATATATATTATTTTGATGGGCACTCCCATATAGGCACAAAATAATATATATATATATATATATATATATATATATATATATATATATATATATATATATATATATATATATATATATATATATTATTTTGTGCCTATATGGGAGTGCCTATATATATATATATATATATATATATATATATATATATATATATATATATATATATATATATATATATTATTTTGTGCCTGTATGGGAGTTACATTCCCCAGACCCATTTTTATATATTTTATATATATATATATATATATATATATATATATATATATATATATATATATATATATATATATATATATATATATATATATAAAGAAAATTAATACACACATATTTGCTGAAATGTATTGTGCTGTTGTATTGAGCTGTTGTTGTTAACAAGCCATGGTTAATTTGCTCTGCCTTAGATTGCACGTGTCCTGGGACAGGAGAGGGTGTGAGTAGGAAACCCACTGCTGAAACTTGGCCCTGGTTTGTCCTCATGGATGAGGTGTTGGGATAGAGGCATTGCACCAACCCCCCTCCCCCCTCAATCCCTGAGGACAGACCAGGGCCGAGTTCAGCAGTGTGTGACCAAGAAGAGGAGGAGCCAGGGGCAGCACCAGCACCAGCATCAGCACCAGCATCTGCACCTGCACCCGCACCAGCACCAGCACCAGCACCACGAAGAAGGCGCAGGGCCGGCCCGAGGCATAAGCGAACTAAGCGGCTGCTTGGGGCCCCGTCGCCACCAGGGGGCCCCCAAGCGATTATTATTATTTTATTTTTTTTACATATTAATTAAATTAAACAAGTGACATAAATGAATGAATGGATTAATAATTCAAGACAAGAAAATTCTGATTTCATGATCAATATACCTGCCTACAACTGCTGCTGTGTCTGCCAGTGTTTGAGTCATGTGCATAACCTCGCGTGCATAGACAATTCGTGCGCAAAGTCACGCTAATGTTAAGCCATGTCGCAAAAATTTGATTTGATCAATGATTTATCCTTTAAATTTAATGATATTCAGAACAGAACAAGAATAAAAAAATAACTAAAAACAAGCCAAAACGAAATAATTTAAAGCGAAAGTGAAAGCGGCGTTGGGCTCACGTATCTCTCTCATTAGAATCAAAATGTTTTAACATTCGCGATGGATTTGGATGGTAAACTATTCTTTATTATAGGCTTCTTTGTACTTCACCCACGTTCCAATATCGAGGGGAAAAAAATCATTCTCTTCACATGCGCAAAAATGTGCTTGAAATCCAATATCGAGGGGAAAAAAATCATTCTCTTCACATGCGCAAAAATGTGCTTGGAAACATCACAGTGGAGCGGTGCTTAGGCTACGCAGCGCTGAATACGAATTGTAGGCTTATTTAAACAGAGCAGTGCAATTTTTATATGTTAGGTTGACTATTTTATTACTATATTTTATTACAGCTATAACGAACAGGCTGCGATGTCAAGATTGTAATGCTTGAATATGTTGTGTGTGTGTGTGTGTGTGTGTGTGTGTGTGTGTGTGTGTGTGAGGCGCGGGCGCGATCGAACAGTGGAAACATAAAAACATACTCCGTCATGTTCATACAAGACATCATTCAAACTGCAAAGTGTTGCAAAATGTTGGAGGATATTTTTCAAATAAGTTTTTTTTTTATATGTTTTGTGACAATTTGTTTTCAGAAGTTTCAAAGAGTTAGTAAAAGCGGAAAGAAAAAGTTAAAACATTTTTAAGTATCTATTTTTTATTAAGTATTTATTTTGTATTAATACATAACCTCATTGTATTAATTTATAATGTAACATTATAGAGTGACATTGTGTCAATAATCGTCAAGCACAGGTGACTCCGCGTGGTGGGAGGGGGCCCCCAAACCAAATTCTGCTTAGGGCCCCCAAAAGGCTCGGGCCGGCACTGAGAAGGCGAGACAGAGAGGACAAGTTTTTGGACTTGATTAAAGAAGACATGGGACTTCAGAGGCGAGGAGAGCACTGGAGAGTAGGGAGAGGATGGACAGGCTGTTTTCTCTTCTTGAAAGAATGATTGAGAAATATATATATATTCTTTAACTTTTTTTCACCTATATTTTTTAAAAGGAAAAAAAAATCTGTACATTTATTTATTTTTATGCAACCTTAAATGTGTAAATAAAAGAGAATTCATTGCTCTGGACATTATTTTTGTAATGACAGTCATAATTTCTACATGAAACAAATTCTTCTATACCTTTTTTTCCCCCAACTATTTACAACATACGTTAAACATATCAAAATCAACATAAACATTTAAATTTACAGTACATAAAATAATAAAAAATGAAGTAGACTTTTATTCAGCTGAGTGGGAGACCCTGGTGTGCTGCTGGACCGGGATGGGCTCCACAATAGAGACCCTGGTATGGCCTCCTGCTGGTGGGACATCATCTGGGATGGGCTCCAGAGTGTTTGACTGCATATTTTCACTATCCACTAAGTTGTCTACCAACAGGTTTGCAGGGCTGACTCATGGAATAAATATTGAGATACTTTATTACACTAAAGTACTTTTAATAACCACTAATACCGTAACAAAATTATAGGCCTATTGTCACAATATTAACAAATTGTTGCTAACTACAGCTTCGTCCCATTTCAAAGGTTGCATCTGAAGCGCTCGGACCGGTCTAGCCTACAGACGATTGTTCTTGTCGCCTAGCAACAGTGACTGACAGCTGCCGATGACGAGCGGGAGTAACATTCGCACTGGACTTTTTATATTCAAATGGGGTTAAAAACCTGTGTAAATATATTTACCATGGTCCATTTATGTGCATAATAAAAAGAATACACTAGCCTACAAAATCGCATCAAGGTAAGATATAAATGAACATTTGAAAGTATGCCGAAAGTATGACAACATCCTTAATACCATGTCCTCCAGTAAAATGTAAAACATAAAAATGACAATAGCCAATTCTGGCTCCATAGCATATCAAATGAATTATCAGGATAGCAGCATACTCTCGCACCGTTGCTTAGCGCCTGAAGCAGTAATCGAGAACACCTGGCTGTGCAATTAGGAAATCCTACGAAGGCTACATGGTGCGTCCTTCGGAGGACGCATAGGCTGCATCCTTGAAGTCTTCAGTCCTTCGAAGGATGCAGCCTTCACATTGGGACACAGCTGTTGTGTGCTGAGGTGACTGGTCTGGTGATTGAAGATTGTGACAATGTGTTTTGTATATGTATATTTCAGTCATGACAACTCTCAGAGTGAATACATTTCAACCAGAATTTATTGGCATGGGGTATGAAATATACATAAGCTTGATTTTGGTGGACAAAAATACAATACAAATACAATAATTTGTTCAGCTTAGTCAAAATAACAAACAAAGGAAAGGCTGCTGCAAGAAATGGTAGAACCCCGTAGCAGATCTCTACAGCTGGAGCTGGGTAGGAGGGGGGATGACAGAAGTTTTCATATCGCACAGCGTGCCGATCGCAGGTTATGGTACGATATATATGGCTACGTAGTTTTGGAAGTACTTCTGATTGGCTGGTGTCACTTATGCAAATTCATAAGTCAACACCATTGCAGAGTATTTTATCCTTAAAACGGCAGTGAACCAAAGACTCAAAGTCTCAAAAAACGCGGTTTGAAGTCGCTGGTGTTTCTGACGTCACAAACTACCTTGTATCCAATCACGTCAACGTGTGATCGTCAACGAATGGATCTCTGAGCTGGTGCGAGTGAGTGGATGCAGGGCTCATTTGCATATTCATAGAACAGCGTATACTAAATGAGGCAAGGGTGTATATTCAAGGTATTTTAAGGCATGAAGACATTTTTTTTTTCAAGGAAAAAACTTTTAAATATGTAATTTGGTGATCAAAGATGAGTTTTAAGGGATCAAATTATTCACTACAGGGGGAGTTTTCCATTGCTATGTTTAATACTACATTTTGAACGCATTTCAACAGGGTTGTTATACTGTTCTTCCCCTAGTGGTAGGAGTCTATTTCTTGGTTTGACTTTTGTTACGATTACTGAGCTTTGGTTTGGATTTTAAGGAAGTTGATATGCTACATGAATCCCCGGAAAGGTCAAGCACCAGCACTCTATTTTCCCTGAACTCTCTATGGTATACTGTCTGAAAGCATTCTCCCTGTGCGCAATAAGAAGTAATAGCACCACTGCCAATCGTTCAATTAGAAACAAAACAAAAGCTCCTTTATGGCGCTGCCAAGCTGATGAAAAGTCTGGAGCGATGATTCATACCTGTGTGATATGGGACACAGTAAACGCAGCTATGCCTGATAAATCACAGAAGTACTTCAGTTTATATTACAGATAAATGCCTGATAAATCACAGAAGTACTTCAGTTTATATTACAGATAACTAACACAGAAATGATTGAGGAACAGTTTTAGGACTTCTTGCCTATCAAGCTAGCTCAGAAAGGTGTGTATGTGTGACTAATGTTCAAACTTAAAAAGAAATGTATGAATTGATTGCATTGAATAAAATCAAGTGGTTTCTGTAAATAAATTATGCTAGATCATTTCTTAGGAACTAAGGTCACTTATCTGAGATATTTCAGCAATGACTTTTAGCCAACTGGTATCATGTTCATGGCTGAGTTCTGCAAGCCCTGTACTGTTAGGTGAGGGTGAGGGATTAAGGCGGGCGCAGAGTAAATTATGGTGAAGGTGCCAGAAAGGTTTAATGTGTCTCTCAACTAGGGATGTGCCCAAAGCCGAATTCCATGTTTGGAAAAGAAATGGCACGGAGCCTCTAAAGGGACATGGTGATGGAAAAAAAAATTGAAATGGGAGGAAAAAATATATTTCAGTGCTTTTGCGTTCTTTCACAA
Source organism: Scardinius erythrophthalmus (assembly GCF_964197995.2). Taxonomy (NCBI): domain Eukaryota; kingdom Metazoa; phylum Chordata; class Actinopteri; order Cypriniformes; family Leuciscidae; genus Scardinius; species Scardinius erythrophthalmus. The sequence goes on from NC_138229.1 coordinate 34,974,290, forward strand.
TTATATAGTTGGGTCAAGTTAAGTCAAGTCACATTTATTTATATAGCGTTTTTACAATACAGATTGTTTCAAAGCAGCTTTACAGAGATAACAGGAAAATACAACAAAGTTTGTTTCCAGAAGAAAATAGCGTCACAGTCCAGCTGAAGTAAGTTCAGTGATGTTTAATTTTGTTGTAAAAAAGTTTTTAATTTAGTTCAAAACTATTATATTAGTTCATTTATATATACAGCCTCTCTGGAGAAAACCGTGATGTCATTGTCCAGCTCAGTTCAGTTCTCATATAATGGTGTCTATGCAGGCAGATCAATATTATTGTCGAATATTAAATTAAATGTTAAATTCAGTGTCCCCAACTAAGCAAGTCAAAAGCCAATGTGGTGAAAAGGCAAAAAAGGCGACAGCAATTATATTGTATATGATTTATAGGCATTAGGGAGCCTGTAACTCATAATGTAATAACTGCACAAAATGTAAAAACTGCTCATAATGTAATAAGTATTACATTATTATTGTAATAAAATGTTCATTATGTAATAAATGTTCTCAGAACATAATAAAATCTTGAGCTCATAATGTAATAATTTTTACATTATGAGAAATTTATTACATTATAAACTCACCAAAAACATGTCATATCTTTATACTTGTAATAGCTTTTAAAACATAAAAAATATTAGTATATCCTTACTGTACATCTAAAAAAAATCTAAATCCAGTCTTCAACCACCTGCAAAATGCAACAGATTTAAATATTCATGCAATTATTATTATTATTATTATTATTATTAATAATAAACAAAGCATTGATATTCCTTTACAGTACATTTTAAAAATCTAAATCCAGTCTTAACCTGCCTACAAAATCCACCAGATTATTGATACTACTACTACTACTATCAATCCCATCACATATATAGACTGTGTCTGTTCCCCGAATTAGGAAATACAAAAAACTCCCAAACCCATTTAAGGGTTATAATTTAATTGATGTTCAACAAATAAAAAAAAACATATATAATACAGATGAACAAATGATAAAGCTCGGGTTGCTGAATATTCGATCCCTTACTTCAAAAGCACTTATTGTTAATGATATGATCACAGATTACCTACTGTAGATGTGCTGTGTTTGACAGAAACCTGGCTAAAACCAAACGATTACATTACTTTAAATGAGTCCGCCCCCCAAGATTACTGTTATAAACATGAACCTCGTCTGAAAGGCAAAGGGGGGAGGTGTTGCTGTAATTTATAGTAATATCTTCATAAATACTAAGAAGTCTAGTTTCAAATATAATTCTTTTGAAGTGTTGGTGCTTAATGTAACACTATCTAGTGTAAATAATGCATCACGTTTGAGATTTGTGCTGGCTACTGTATACAGGCCACCAGGGCACCATACAGACTTTATCAAAGAATTTGCTGACTTTCTATCAGAGTTAGTACTGGCTGCAGATAAAGTCCTAATTGTTGGTGATTTTTATATACATGTAGATAACGAAAAAGATGCATTGGGATTGGCATTTAAAGATATTCTGTTTTACGGCATTGAACTAAAGTTTACGGTAAAAAACTGGCAGCTGGTTGCAAGCGATTTGCCATATAAAATATGGTAGTAATATTTTAGGTTTTATGGCAGTAATCTAAAGATTATGGTAAAAAACTGGAAGCTGTGGTAGCACTTGACCGTAAAGAATACTGTAGAAATATTTGAGTTTTTACGGCACTGAACTAAAGTTTACAGAAAAAAACTGGCAGCTGGTTGCAAGTGCTTCACCGTAAAAAATACGGTAGTAATATTTTAGGTTTTATGGCATTGAACTTCAGTTTATGGTATAAAAAAAAAACTGCCAGTTGTGGTTGAATGTAATTTAAAAATATTGTATTACAAATCAATTTGTCATAAAACTTATTATTGAGAATTACCAGAGGTTTAAACGTTGATGTTTTATTGAAGTTTTATTGATGAGATTTGATTGATGGCTCCCATCATGCACTGCACTTTTATCATCACTGTTGTTGAGATTCATATGCTGATTCTTGATGTCTGTGTGTGTCTGTAAGATACAGTAGTTCAAACCTTTATTGTGCACAATGTTTTAAAAAATCGTCATATTATCACAACACTGATGGATCACGTGCTGTAGAATCATAGGGCTACTACAACCAATAATGTATAATCAAAGATAAGTCTCTATATGAGCTCAGTGAATCAGGCCACTACATGATGATTTTGTCATCAACAACACATAAACAACATCACCTGGTTCATTTTCTCTCCATCTTGCCATAACCAATGTGTCTTATAAGCACAGAGTTACAGAGCCAGAGAAAAACTAATGTAAGAAAATCAAAGGTCAAGAGCCCAACTAAAGCAGTCACTGATCACCATCATGGTGACTTCAAATTAATGTTTGTGGAGTTGTTTAATCCTTCTCTGATGAGATCTTCAGAGATTTAATGTCTTCTTTTATCTTCAGTTGATCTAAGGCTGTGGCTGAAGTCAGTTGTAGTTCTTTTGTTTCTGCTTGTCGCTTCTCTTTTTTTGTTCTTGTTGTTTCTCTAAATAGACATTGCCAGAATTCCCTGCGTTACACTTCACATTTGATTTTATTTCATTTAAATAATTATGTTTCTTCTTAGTTTTTGTTTTCAGTTATGTACATTTGGGGGTTATATTACATCATATATTGTTTAATGAATTTTCATGGCATTATTTGGCATTGATGATGGTGAACATTATGGTGTTTTGTATTTGTTTGTATGACACTGTGCACCTTCATTATATTAACGTGTGCCTCAGCTTGAGGAAAACGTACTCGGTTACTAACGTAACCTCGGTTCTCTCTAGAAGAGGGAACGAGTACTGCGTAATATCTTACGCTATGGGGAAATCTCTTTTCCGCGAGATACTGAAGTCAAAAATTATCCTTAAAGGTGCATTGCGCAAGTCTCTGAGTTTTTGCAGAACTATGCCCCCTTCTGGCGACACGCGAAACTGCAACCAGAGTTGTGCACGCGGTTACGTGGAGTTTGCGTTGGGATTTGGGATGAACTAGAAGCCGGTCTCTTTGAATCCATCTACTTTTGCCAAAGTCGCTTGAGTTGTCTTCGCTGATGCGGATAATGGCGGCGAATACACAAACCTGCCAGACATAGCCAGGTGAGCGTGAACATGCATGACGTCACGCCCAGTCGATTCCGTCCCGAATCCCTCTTATCTATTTTACTGTACAGGATTATAGAGGCAATCGCAGAGATCATAGAAGGGCTCATTCAGCCTATCAGGCAATTGTTTAAGCATGTATGGGTTAGAAAAATGGGTATTTTTAACATGAAAAGTTGCTTAATGGACCTTTAATTTTGGAATAATGCAAAACGCGTTGCGGCAGCATGCAGACAAAGGCGAGACAGCTCGCGCGCCTATTGGCTGCCCTGCGGCAACTGCAGCAGCCTATCGAAAGGCCCCATCGTGACGCCAGCTCCAATGGGGGCGCTTTGCGCCCACTGCGTCACGTCCCGCCGAAACGGGGCCTTGGGCTTTAAATATAGCTTCGACAGGCTGGTTTAGCTGGTTTTTCATCGCCGGAGCGAACCAGAGCGTGTTGCAGGCACGGCGAAGATACACAGTACTCGTTCCCTCTTCTAGAGAGAACCGAGGTTACGTTAGTAACCGAGTACGTTCTCTTATGAGAGGTTCTCTCATACTGCGTAATATCTTACGCTATGGGGAACACAGTGTAAAACGCCGTGCATGCTGAGATCCAATACCAAAGTCCCAAGGGCAAGTGCCCGGGGCTCATATAGTACATGATCATCAGGAACTCACGGAGAGTCCAGGAAGAGGGGCTAGAATAGCATCATTCCTGTAATAAACAGCATCCCATAAGGAGCAATTATGCTGATAGTGTTCCACACACTGGAACGGATCTTACACACTGCCCATAGAGCTGCGTGATCGATCAGCGAGCGTTTGCTCAAGCAGTTTCAGTATTCTGGGCCGAAAGCATCGGGGCAGACAATACCGATTTATTAGACCGAAAGCAGCTTAGCCTGCAAAGCGGGAACCTCTAGGTTATAAAACCTTTTAAATGTAGATGGGGAGGCCCAGCCTGCCGCCATACAGATATCTTGCAAGGCAATCCCACTAGACCAAGCCCACGACAAGGCCATGCCTCTTGTGGAGTGCGCTCTGACACCTAACGGGCACTGCAAGCCCTTTGAGGCGTAAGCCAGCGCTATAGCATCAACTATCCATCTGGATAGGCTCTGTTTCGACACGGCTAGTCATTTAGAACGTCCGTTGAATGAGACAAAGAGCTGCTCTGTCTGTCTGAAGACAGACGAGCGAGACACATAAGCCCTTAATGCCCTGACCGGGCAAAGGAAGCTGGCGTCCTTCTCCTCGTTAGAGACCGGCAGGGCTGACAGGGAAATCACCTGAGACCTGAACGGTGTGTTGAGGGATTTAGGAACATACCCGTGGCTCGGTTTGAGTATGACTTTCAAATCATTTGGCCCAAACTCCATACATGTCGCGCTCACTGAGAGCGCTTGTAAGTCCCCTATACGCTCTACTGAAGCGAGAGCCAGAAGAAACACTGTCTTGAAAGACAAGTGTTTGATATCTATTGATTGGACCGGCTCGAATGGGGCACCTTTCATGGCCTCCAAGACCGTAGAAAGGTCCCATATGGGAACTGAGGGAGGTCTGGGAGGATTTAACCTCTTAGCTCCTCTAAGGAAGCGAATGACCAGATCGTTCCTTCCAAGTGACTGGCTAAGCGTTGGTTCAGTGAACGCTGCTATAGCTACCACGTAAACTTTGAGCATGGATGGGGTTCTGCCCTTATCCAGTAGCTCTTGCAGGAAGGAGAGAACCTCCGTCACCCCACAATTTGGGGGTGATATGCCACGGGCTGTGCACCAGCTAGAGAACACAGACCATTTTGAGGAATAGAGCCTCAAAAGTAGAGGGGCCCTAGCCTGCGTGACCATGTTTAACACTCCCTCCGGGAGGTCAGCGGGTACCCGTTGATGGCCCACACATGCAGGGACCAAAGCTCCGGGCGAGGATGCCAGATTGAGCCCTTGGCTTGAGAGAGGAGGTCCCTTCTCACTGGTATCGGCCATGGGGAAGTGCTTGTCAGCCGCATCAGAACTGGGAACCAAGCCTGGTTCTTCCAGAACGCAGTCTTAATTTTGACAGCAAATTCTGATTTAGTCTTAGTCTTAGTCTTTTGAATAACACACCATTTAGTTTTAGTCACATTTTAATCATCTAAAATCTTTTAGTCTTAGTCTAGTTTTAGTCGACTAAATATCATAAGAGTTTAGTTAGGGTTAGGGTCTAGTCTTAAGTCTTTTAGTCTTAGTCTAGTTTTGTTTTAGTAGAACAAAATATTAGCAGATTTTAGTCGACTAAATCTAGTCGACAGTTGACCTGACTAAATGTTTCCATCAGTCTGTTATGGAATGGTATTGAGGTTTGAATATGCAATAGGGCCTACATACACAGATTTAACGGCTGTAATACAAAACATGTATTTTATTTTATTCTTAATGTCAAAAACACTGACTGTAGCTTTTTCACAAAAGATAATCTCACATCAGTGTTATTTTTGACAGCAAATTTTGATTTAAAATATAATGGGTTTAAATTGAAATGCATTCATTTAGAATTTCTCTAAAATTTACAAACCCATATACTCCCGGAGAAAACATTAACCTGCTAATATGAATGATTTTAAAGTTTGAACGTGCAATACAGATACAGATTTAACTACTGTAACTTAAAAAATGTCTTAAAATTAAATAAAACTACTTTTCCTAAACACAGTCTTCTTTTCAATGAATGATAGCCTATATGAATTCTTTATAACTTGCATACATCATTCTCTATTCTTTCAAACAGACATATTTATTTATATTAATTAAATATAATTAATCCTTATTTTAAAGCTATTAACGAGCAGTGAATGCTTTTCTCTTTTTCTTTTGTTGCTTGATCAATATTAAGGACTCAGACCGCATTAGGTTTATTACCCACTGTCACTTTAAGACATTGGATCATGTCAGTCCAATGACATGCGGATCCAATTGCACTGATGCACATATGATACATTCACAACTGTTTAAGACATAACCCACATTATTTACGTGAATACTCTCCAAAACGGACATTTAGGGTGTATTCACACCTGCCTCGTTTGGTTCGATTGAATCGAACTCTAGTTCGTTTCCCCCCTTGGTGCGGACCTTTTGGGCAGGTGTGAATACAGCAATCGAACTCGGGTGCGGACCAAACAATCGAACCGAGACCCAGCTGAAGAGGTGGTCTCGGTACGGTTCCAAACGAACTCTGGTACGGTTTGTTTATGGTGTGAACATGAACCGACCCAACTGCAGAAAACTGCGTCTTTTTATTTGACTGCTCTTATGAGGATACTTAACAAAACGGACATTTTGGCATAATGGTGTCTAAAGCGAGCGAGCGAGCAAGAGCGCGCGCACGGCAGAGAGAGGGAGCGAGAGACCTTGCGTGTGTGTGCCGTGCCTCACGAAGCGCATGTAAAGACCCAAGTCAGTGCGGGCGGGCTTTTATCTATACCATATAGTTTCTTCATATTGCGTTTGTAGAGAATAACACCAAATCAGTAAAATAACAAATATTACATAACGAAATATCTCCATGCTGAGCCTGTTTGTGCACTTCCTGCTTTTCCCTGCTTGAGAATTCCTGTCCAATGAATGAACGACCTTAGCACACGTGTGGTTTTGTTTACACATTTTGGTTCACTTGCAAAAAGAACAGTGTGAAAGCGAACCGTACCAAACAAAAAAAATCAACATTCTATTTGGTCCGGACCAAAGCAAGTGAACTATCGGACTTTCCTGGTGTGAATACACCCTTAGACATAATGTTGTGTGTATTTGTCGATTCAGACACGAAAGAGAGCTCAATTCCATACTCGCGCGCTGTATAGGTGTCTGTGAATGGCTGCACGCTTCGGGTCGGGTGTGTGCGCACAGAAAACCGTACCGAATATATAGCTATTTTTTGCGTCGTCACTCTTATTCAGATCTACATGTCTGCTCTACTCATTCTCCCAGACGTTTACATGTTTTAAAGGGACACTTCACCCATTTGCATTAAGCTTTGCATTGTTAGAAACCCAGTAATACTATTGAATGGTCGTGCAACACTCTCTCATTTTCCCCTGAGACGGGAGAAATCTTTTATTTACCTCTTACACTTCCTCCTACAATGACGCAAAAATCGTCATTTTGCGTCATTGTAGGAGGAAGTGTAAGAGGGGGGGATTTCTGTTGAGACTACAAGCACTAGTTCCTCATCTTTCCCAGGGGGCGGGACCCGCTCACGCTACAGACCTATTACAGATCAGTGGGTTGGACTTTACTCTCTGAAACTGAAAGTAATATCCTCCATCTTGTTTGAAGCTAAGCTAACAGGCGCTGTGGAGACAGATGTAAAGTTATGACAATAGCGGAGGAGAGTGCTCAATATGATATAGACTAGAGGAAGATGATTTCGGAAGTCTGATGCTTGAATCAGGTGTTTGTGGCTACCTTTACAAGCCGCATTATAGCGAAGAGCCGCCGAGGCAGAAGACCTGCCTGCCGCGGACGAGGAGCCCGGACTGGCTCGGGTTAGGGCGGACTGGTGGCGCCGGTGATCTCACTATGCAACTACGAACCACTACGAACACAGAGATAGAGTCCGTCTGCTGCAAATAATTTCAACGATGACAGTTTCTCCTGGACGAAATCTCTGAATCAGACGAGGACACGTTTGTGTTGTGAACTATCCTAGTTTCGCACCGCATATGTTCTGACTGAACATCCAGGTACCATGCAATAATTCACCTTTTCGAAAGAAATACAAACGAGGAGTAATGCACTAATGAGTTCACCAACTAACTAGACATTTTGTGTGAATGTGAAATTAATTTCAAGCTCTGGTGGTAGCTAACCTTGTAGACGGAAGAGTGATTTCTCTTATAGGCAGATATGCGCTTTCTGGATTAGTGGGAGTGGCTTGCGCAGCTGTGCAATGTGGTGCATTGTGGGAGTTGTTGTCTTTCATACAAATGCGTCCTGAAGTTATTTTTTGTCTTTTCTCGGTCACGAAGGCACCAAATTCAAAATTTATTTTACATTTCGACTATATATATGACCCACTTTCAATAAAGATCAATGTTCCCATGGGTGAAATGACCCTTTAAAGTTTGATGAGACATGCCAACTTCTGTGCCGCTGGGAAGATCAGCACGTCACAGAACAAATGTGCGCATCTACCACAAATGCAGGACATCAGACCGGATCGCTTCCCAAATCGTCACTATCTAACATTCTCGTCTAGTTTTTATTCGTTGACGAAAATGTCAATAGATTTTCGTCATAGTTTTTGTCATTCAAAACTAGTTTTTATTTAGTTATCGTCTCGTTTTCGTCTTTGAAAAAATGTCGTTGACGAAAATAATGACGAAAATTATTCGTCAACGAAATTAACACTGCCAGAACGGAGCCACTAGTAGCACTGAGCATCCGTTTTCCCTGATCCACTCTAATACCTGAGGTAGGAGTGCGACGGGGGGGAAAGCATAGAGCGGGCAGCGGGGCCAGACGTGGGCCAGCGCATCCTTGCTCTTGGAGAAAAATCTCGGACAGTGAGCGTTTTCTTGAGACGCAAACAGGTCTACTTCTGCTCTGCCGAAAGTTTCCCACAGCAGCCGGACTGTCTGCGGGTGTAGAGACCATTCTTCTGCTGGAACGTTGTTCCTGGACAGCCTGTCTGGTCCCACATTCAGGTGGCCAGGCACGTGCACTGCTCTCAGCGAGCGCAGATTGTGCTGAGCCCAGACCAGGAGGCGTTCCGTCAGCCTGTAAAGGTTTCATGACCTGATACCTCCCTGGCGATTTATATAGGCCACCACTGACATGTTGTCCGAACGGACCAAGACGTGGTGTCCTGCTATCTGGGGACAAAAGCGCTTCAGCGCGTTGTCGACTGCTATCATTTCCAAGCAGTTTATGTGTAAAAGCTTTTCCCGTTCTGACCACTGGCCAAAGAACGGACTGCTCCCCACCCCGAGGTGGAGGCGTCCGTAGACACTACCTTCACACTCGAGGAAGTCCCCAGGCTTACACCTGACTGGTACCAGTCGATCGCTCTCCAAGGTTTCAGAGCTGAGACGCATTTCTGATCGACCTTGAGGCGAAAAAGACCGGAGGCCCACGCTCGGCGCGGCACTCGCGCTTTTAGCCAGAACTGCAGTGGGCGCATGCGAAGCAGACCCAACTGAAGTACTGATGATGCTGAGACCATGAGACCTAGCATCCTTTGAAACTTCCTGAGCGGGACTATAGCGCCGCAGCGGAAGGTTTCCGTCATGCGCTGAATATCCAGTCTGCGCTGTGGCGATAGCAGACATATCTGTGGCATCAGCTCTGCTTCAATGCTCGCCCTTTTCCCTGAAGACTCGTGAGCAGAGGGGGCGAGATCCACAGAGCTCGACCAATCCTCACTGCCAGATGCCAGGATAGAGCAGCTGTCCTCCTCTACAACTGCCACTTCTTCGTCATCATCCACAACGGAAGCGGCGGCAGACGGCGGCTGTTGTCCAAGAGTGATATACGGTGGATATAGGCGGTGAAGCTGGCTGGCGAACCGGCGAGCTTGTGTCGGTTGGAGGAGGCTCCGGGACCCGCTGAGCACGGCGCTTTTTACGGCGGCAGAAGGCGGCAGAAGGCGGCGCGGCCAGCAGCTTCAGATGCACGGCTCGTCCCGCTGAAAGTCTTTCTCTGATGGCGCGGCTTCTACTCTCTGGATCCAGCAATGCGTAAGCTCCGCTGAAGAGATGAAAAACCAGCTAAACCAGCCTGTCGAAGCTATATTTATAGCCCAAGGCCACGCCCGTTTCAGCAGGATGTGACGCAGTGGGCACGAAGCGCCCCCATTGGAGCTGGCGTCACGATGGGGCCTTTCGATAGGCTGCTGCAGTTGCCGCAGGGCAGCCAATAGGCGTGCGAGCTGTCTCGCCTATGTCTGCATGCTGCCGCAACGTGTTTTACATTATTCCAAAATTAAGGATAATTTTTGGCTTCAGTATCTCGCAGAAAAGAGATTTCCCCATAGCGTAAGATATTACACAGTACGAGAGAACCTCTCATAAGAGAACTAATGGCAGTGAACATTAAATCATCATGTGGTTTTCTTTTTACCGCCTGTATTATTATGGTGGTTATCAGTATATTACAAATCTATAAAGCAGATTTTAATACTTTAGTGAAATTGAATGATAACTTTTATTGTTTAATGAAATATAAGGGTTGTCCCATGAGAACTAAAAGGTAACTACTGTACTATTTTTTATGGTAAAGTAGTGTGAACCACAGCGGATGGTTTTTTTTTTACCAAGTCAAGTCAAGTCATCTTCATTTATATGCGTTTTTAACAATGTAGATTGTTTCAAAGCAGCTTTACAGAGATAAGCGTATAATTTAAGGTAACAGAGATTGTTTTGGCTTTATAGCAGAGTTAAGTTATTTTCCATCTAAAGTTAGTTTTGATTGATTTGCTTCCGTCGCAACGATCATTTGTTATTAAATTAGGGGCCGCTAAGACGAAACGATTCCCTCTACACAGACTTTAAACGCGAACCTGTGAGAAATGCTGATGGCGTTCACATGCGCATTTAGAATGGGTTCTATAGTTATGTGCGTTTGAATATACGCAGGTTTAAGTCATTTAAGTCCTGCTGATGTGGTTTTTTTTTGTTTGTTTTTTGCCGTAAATTTAAGTCCAAAGTTTATGGTAAAATACTGGCAACCAAGCTGACTTTTTTTATCATAAATTTCACAGGTTTTTTTACCATTGTGTTTTTTTATTTTTTATTTTTGCCCATAAATTGTAGTCCCGTAAAACATAAATGATTGCCATCATATTTTTATGGTAAAATACTGGCAACCACAGCTGCCGATTTTTTACCGTAAATTTCACAAATTTCACAAGCCGAATCCATGTTAAAGATTGCTTTATTAATAATCTTCCTGATCAGTTTCATCATCTCAGCATCCCAGATAGCTTAGAAGAACTCGATATTGCGACAGAAACTTTTAACTCTCTCTTTTCAAGCACTTTAGATACAGTTGCTCCTTTGTGCTTAAAGAAGATTAAAGGAAATAGTCCAACGCCGTGGTACAACGCTCAGGCCCTTAAGAGAGCAGCCAGAAAAATGGAGCACAACTGGAAGAAAACAAAACTAGAGGTATTTCGCATTTCTTGTCTTTTTATTATTGTACAGTACTACTAATATGTACTACTAAACGAATGGGGTAACACTTTATAATAACGTTCAGTTGTAAGTCGTTTATAAGTGGTTAGTTAATGATGAACTAGTCATTTACAGAACATTCATAAATGCGTAGCAAGTGATATACTAGCATTTTATGTATGTTTTGTAAATTCCGTTACAAGTCATTTACATGTGATTAGTTAATGATTAACTAATTATTTACGAAATATGACTAAGCGTTCATAAATGATTAATAAGTGATATGTTAATTATTGTAATGTTTTGTAGATTCAGTTATAAGTAATTTACAATTGATTACTTAATGATTAACTAGTCATATACAAAACATGAATATGCGTTTCATAAATGTTTAATAAATGTTTGTTTTTTTGTATATATGTAGCAATTAGAGGGTGCAAAAAGTGTTGTAAATGCCTTGAATACACATACAGATCATTTGTAGGTATATGTAACACATTGACAAGTGATGAATAGTTTACACTTTAAATGATTTACAACACTTTCTGCATCCCCTAATCTAAAATGTAAACTATTCATCACTTGTAAATGTGTTACATATACATTCGTAGATAACATTCGCAGACCTTATGCCTTTTTGATTCTTGAAGTGTGATCTACAAATGAAGTGTAAGACATTTACAAGTGATGAATAGTTTACACTTTAGATTAGGGGATGCAGAAAGTGTTGTAAATGATTTATTCATGCGTTTACACATCTATAACAGGTGTTGAACACTGTAGTGTGTACTGCAGTGTAAGTGCTGACTGGTGAGGGTATAGACAGCTTCTCTGAAACACATGGAGTCTTTAACCACTGTGCACCTGATGTGAGCAAAACATACAACAAAAAAAAAGTAACATCATTTATTAAACATTTATAAAACACATAGTCATGTTTAGTAAATGATTAGTTAATCATTAACTAATCAATTATAAATGACTTATAACTGAATCTACAAAACATATAATGAACATATCACTAATTAATCATTTATGAATGATTAGTCATGTTTTTTTAAATGATTAGTTAATCATTAACTAATCAATTGTAAATGACTTGTAACACAATTTACAAAACATACATAAAATGTTAGTATGTCACTTGCTACTCATTTATGAATGTTTTGTAAATGATTAGTTCATCATTAACTAATCACTTATAAATGACTTACAACTGAACGTTATTATAAAGTGTTACCCAGAATGGAACCGGGAGCAGGAAATGGAACTAAGGAAAAGATCCATTTAACTACGAAAAGAACCATCAGCTTATCATTTTCAGAGTACCTCATTAAATGTATACTTGCATGGCCTTTGCAGCGGAAACAATTCTTGAAGTTCTTGGAAAAGGATGTTGATGGTTCGGTGAGTGTCAAACATAGAACTTGCAATCTTGATAATTGACCAAATGTGCTTTTCCTGAATGGGATTAGAAGTTCACCTAGTGTGATGCTTCTGGTGATCTGACTGCTATTATTACATTGGATTATGAATGAATTAAAAGGAGCAGGAGCGGTATTATGCAAAATTTTGTAGACCAGACAGATGTTTTTGTATTTGATTACATCTTCCCAGCTTAGCAGTTCGGGGTTATTAAGAATAATACAATGATGTGAACTGTTAGGCTTCTGGTCCAAAACTTTGAGAGTTTTTTTTTTATGAAGAATTGCTAATGGCTTAGTTTGTCCCCAGCTTGTCAGACAATATGTTAAATATGACACAATCATGGCATCCATAAATAATTTGGCAGCATTAAAAGTAAGTGCATTTCTAATATATCTAAAATTAACTAAGCTAAACTTGACCCTATTGCACACTTTCTTAATATGTGCTTTAAAAGAAAGATTAGAGTCAATAATAACGGCCAAATACTTAAATTGTGGCACAACACTAATGTTCTGACCTGAAATCGTTATATTTAACACAATGTTACATTGTCTCTTTGTGAAAAGCATTCCCACAGTTTTATCCACATTTAGTTGAAGGCACGAACGATTTAGCCAATTGGTGATCTGATCCATAGCTATGGTCAGTTTGGCAGCAGCCAGATGTTTTGTCTTGGCATGCACATAAATTACAGTGTCGTCCACATACATTAGTGTATTGATATCAGGGCAAACTGATGGCAGATCATTGATATATAGACTAAACAAAAGCGGGCCAAGTATCGATCCTTGTGGTACCCCTGTGCATAAATTAAGAGCTAATGAACGATGGTTGTTTACAGAAACGTATTGAGTTCTACCAGTTAAATATGACTCAATCCATTTGATTGCAGAAGGGGAGAAATTAAAAGTAGAGAGTTTGGCAATAAGGACCTGATGGTTGACTGTGTCAAAAGCTTTACGAAGGTCTAAAAACACAGCGCCAACAACAACTCCCTTGTCAACCATTGCTCGAACAGTCTCTAAAACAGTTAGCTGTTTCTGCAGAGTGATGGGCCCTGAAGCCAAACTGCATCGGATGAAGAATAAATGGACTATTATTAAAGAAAGAGACAAGCTGCTCTGATACACATTTTTTAGCAACCTTGGAAACCACAGGTACACAGCAAAATCCCCAGTGTTAAATTAACACTGCTCAGTGTTTATATGAGTCCACACTCAGAGTGTTATAAGTAACACTGAAGCAATGTTAAAGTTAATGAGATAATTAAGTGATTAATTGAGGGATGAATGAGCATTATTAAAGACATCTGATGTTAACAAGCAGAATCACTGAAAGAGAAAATGAAAGTAAAATGGTCACCATTATGATGATTGGTGTTTAGTTTAGTTGGGCTCTTGACCCTTACTTTTTTTACTTTAGATTTTGTTTGGCTGCTGTAATTCAGTTATAACAGCCAGCTGCACAAAGAGAAAAGGTGATCTGATGGTGTTGGTAGTGTTTCAACATAATCTTTAGTTGGACTGGACCTTATGGATTATAGCAGCACTGTCCTTGTAGGGCATAAAATTTTTAACTTTTTCAAAGAAATCCAAATGATAAAATCAATTACAAAAAAAAAAAAAAAAAAAAAAAAAAACCTTCTTAAAAAGTATTTCAGGTAGGCACACACAGACATCAAGAATTAGCGTATGAATCTCAACAATGGTGACAAACAGATCAAATCTGAACATAAGCTCATTATTTATTCATGCAGCAATGCATGATGGGAGCCATGAATGAGTTTTGATCACTGCAACATGCTTTATAATTGTCACCATTGTTGAGATTCACAGGCTGATTCTTGATGTCTGTTTAAAAAACAAACAAACAAGAAAACAATTTTTTTATGTGAACAACTATTAAGAAATTATTTAGATTATACAGGTACAACAGCCAAACAAAATCTAAAGTTAATGACTTAAGGGTCAACAGCCCAACAAAAGCAAAAACTCATCACCATAATGGTAACATGCCAGTTACGATTTTCTCCTTCAGTGATTCTGCTTGTTAATATCAGGTGTCTTCAATAATGCTCAATCATCACTCAATTAATCACTTAATTATCTCATTAACTTTAACACTGCTTCAGTGTTACTTATAACACTCTTGAGAGTGGACTCATATAAACACTGAGCAGTGTTAATTTAACACTGGGGATTTTGCTGTGTAGAATACTGATTGGGCGGTAGTTAAATACGTTCAGAGGGTCATTTGACTTAAATATGGGAGTTACAATTGCAGTCTTCCAGGTAATTGGAAATATCCCCTCTAGTACTGACTGGTTAACAATTTGTGTGATAGGGTAGGCTAGATGTTCATTCAGGGATTTAAGCATTTTAGAATCCATTCCATAAATATCTTTTGCTGTTGAGATTTTAAGAGAATTAATAATTGCCTGGGTTTTAATTTCAGAGATAGGTTGAATGCTAAAATAAGGCTTGCTTTCATCTATTTTGACAATATCTCCAGTTGTTAGGGGAAAATTCTGTGCGATTTCATCCAAAATATTCATTAAAGGCTACAGCTATTTGTGCTGGATCTTGTATTAATTTACCATTCAGGTTCAACTCTAACTGGTGTCTAAGCCTGTGGCTAATTCCCATCACATTCTTAATCTGTTCCCAGATCAGCTTTGTGTTACCCTTTCTCTCATTAATAATTGTTATAAAAAAATTGGCTTTAGCTTTTCTGATCACTTTGATTACTTGATTAAGTAATGAAGTGAACCTATGCTTATCACTATTTAACTTGGTTTTTAATTATCTTTTTAAAGCAGAGTCTCTTTCTTTCATCAGCTTAAATATTTCAGTATTGAGCCCAGAGCCACCTTAACCTAATGTTAGGCCCTGGGGCTGAGAGGTTTTGTAGCAGGCCCCCCATCCCCTCAATTTATAGAGTCTCATTTTAAAAAAGTGTAATATCTAGGTAATCTACATCACAAAATGCATTAGTTTCTTTCGAGACCTACAACAGTGAGTTTATTATATTATTGTTATTAACATATCACTGAGTCCACTTGAGCATAAACACAAGACACTTTATTTAATAACCACACACAGCAACTAAATTTCCACTTTATGCAAATGAGAAGCGATTTTCGCGAGCGACAACCAATAGGAAAGAAGCCTTTCAGTGGAGCTCAGCTCCCGTCACCGTCTCGAGTGCAGTGCAGGCAAGACAGAAGAGTTCTAGGGCGATTTCACTGTTTTATATGATTTGACTGTAACTAACCACAAACATGGATATAATAAAATTATGCATGGAAAAGAAACTGTCGACAGTATTAATTTTTAATTCATACATTTATAGTTTGAGTGTTGTAGTTTTATGATGCAAGTTTAGCACTGCTGCAGTTCATTTTACAGTGTCTCCTGCATTATGTTGTGTATTAGGGACAAAAAAAATGATTATTTTTCAAATTCGGAATGACGTTTTAGTAATTTTTCGTGTGAGTTTAATTTGTAGATTGATCGATCGTTAATCTAGTAAATTATTTAATCCACTGAACACTGCTGTGTGGTAATATAAAAAAACTCTCCCAACAGCATACTGTTTCTTTTGAGCTTAATTCCTAGTCAAATTAAAATAAAACCTGAGTTGCTTCCACAGGTTTATTAGAATGATGAAAGCGCTTTTTTGTAAGTTTTCTTGACAGTAATGTCAGATTATGGTCAGACAGTCCAGTAATAAAATTAAATGTTTTTACAATTCGTTCAGGCTTGTTACTGAATATTAAATCTATCTGTGTCTGAGATGATGTGGAATACTGTCTAACACTTGATGGCTGCTCTGTCAAACCTTTGTTGTTGGTTAGGAACCTGGGTGTACTCTTTGATACCAATCTTTCATTTGACAGTCACTTGTTTAGTATCTGTAAAACTGCATTTTTCCATCTTAAAAATATATCTAAATTACATCATATGCTCTCAATGAAAAATGCGGAGCAATTAGTTCATGCGTTCATGACATCAAGGCTAGATTATTGAAATGCTATTATGGTTGGTTGCCCTGCACGCTTAATAAATAAACTACAGCTGGTCCAAAATGCAACAGCTAGAGTTCCAGAACCAGGAAGTATGACCATATTAGCCCGGTTCTGTCAACACTGCATTGGCTCCCTATTAAACATTGTATCAATTTTAAAATATTGCTGATCACTTACAAAGCACTAAATGGTTTAGCTCCGCAGTACTTGAGAGAGCTCTTAACGCATTATAGTCCTTCACGTCTATTGCGATCTCAAAATTCCGGCCAGTAGATAATACCTAGAATATCAAAATCGACTGCTGGCGATTGATCCTTTTCCTATTTAGCACCAAAACTTTGGAACAGTCTTCCTAACATTGTCTGGGAAGCAGACACACTCTGTCAGTTCAAAGCTAGACTAAAAACACATCTCTTTGACCTAGCTGTTTTCTGCTGTTCAGAATTCTGCTGTTTTCTGCTGTTCAGAATTCACAGCAGTTTATGTTAAATGGTATTTTTTTACATTACAGTTCACATTTTTTTTCCCCAAGTTTCCCCTTTTGTATAGATGGTGATGAAACTGAAAGATGAATACCTGTGTTGGTGTTCAGCTACATCTAATTGTTTTGATAGTATTTCATTTTTTAGATTCTGAATATATTTTAATATGGTATTACTGTAGAAGTGTTGCAAATGTCTCTTGTCTCAATATTGTATTAATGCATTCAGTAACTACATCTTCCAAACTACATGAACACATCTTTCACTTAGACAAAACCACTGCCAAAACTCAGAGCCCATTTTATACACTCTTTTCAAAACTGTTAAACCTAATTAAACCCGAACATAATACAACATTGAACACCTATCACAAGATCCGTCTGTGGCTAAACTGAGGATCAGATATCTTTGCATTGGCACAAAATGCATTCAATGACATCTTTCAATTTACATGAATTAATTTCTCAGTTAAACATAAACTGCATTGAATTCTGAACAGCAGAAATTAGTGCATATTGCTGCCTGTTGTGTTTTTTTGTTTTGTATTTTAAATTGTGTTTGTTGGGTGAAACCTTGATAGTGTTTTGGAAGAATTACTTAATTTGAGACAAGAATGAATTGTTTTGGTAGTTTTAGTACATTTTCTATGTGAAATTAACTGCAGTGAAGCTGAAAATTGGTTAAGACAACAGAGTAAAGAGTTTTGAATAAATTGAAAGGTATTGAGAAATACATACATTCTAATTTAATTTAATTCTAATATAACGTTCTAATCTTGTCAGTTTCATTCTAAACGGATTATGATTGGGTTACAAGCATCATCTGTCAGTCAGGGAAAAAAATCTAATGATGAAGAATTTTTTTTTTTGGTTCATTTAAGCCCTAAGGGAAACAAGTTTTTTTTTTTTTTTTTTAAAGGGGAACATGGCAACTCTAGCCATTTCTTTGCTGATTTCCCTTTTGTTGTCGCGTGTTTTCTCAACGAGCTCCCCCTACAGCTGTGGGCCGTATATTTCACAACACTGTAGTAAAAAAATCTCACTTGTGGCACCCTCCACCCCCTTTCTACTGCTGCTCATGTGCACTTGTTATTATGGGAGCCGGCCAACTTTATCGTGTGGAGCTATGTCTACCGAGGTGGGTAATACATCATACACATTATCATATGGCGTGTGGGTTTATGCTGAATTGCCGTAAAGCAGTTTGTGTTTCTCGCTCGTTCTCGCTTCTCACAAGACTTCCTATTTCCAACTTACTGGGACGTTAGTCACCATGTTGCAAGGTTGGTTTTCCGCTGGGGAAAGCGGTGCGGGGAAAGTCACCATACTCACCAGAACAGGTTATTTAACCATCCAAATGATTTCTAAACGGATTTATTAAGTTGAAATAGTTGCCAAGTTCCCCATTAACTGATATTGGCCAATGTCTGAGAGACCACAACCCATAAAATTGGTATTTCATTACAGAAAAGAGGGTCTCCACTTTGTTGCTAAAGTGAAAAATGTGTAATTGGTGCTAATATACAGTATCAAATCATGTTATATCATTTTATAATTGTATTAACCCATTTAATCCCAAATTTTTCCCAGAGATGAAATTTATGAGTTTGTGTGGTATTTGCAAGTATATTAAACAATCAATGTCAATAATGTAAAAAAATATTTGAAAAGTCCATGAAAATAAGAGTTTTATCTCTGGTCACAATTGTGACCGGTGGTAGAACACAGGGAGTCTAAGTCTATGGGGTATATAATAAATCAAAAATCTCCAGAAATTAGTTTGAAGACAGAATTAAATTGTTGAAGTGTTTATTCGATTAACAAATAGTTAAACATTGTCTGGCCCAGTTTAAAAAATTACAAAATAGCAATCCTATGCAGCAACATGGCACAAATATTTTAATTAAATTATGATGAAATAATAAATTATAGGAAATTGCTTAGAATTCAATCATTATAAATGATGCAAAATACTTAAAATTACAAAATGAAAAGAAAAAAAACGTACAGAAATAAAATAATAAATTAAAATAAACAAATTAAAATAAACAAATGATTAAAAATTAGCCTATGGTAGGAAACACGTAACAATGTCAAGGAACATGTAACAATTCATGAATAACAGGAAAGCATCACAAAAATTATCAATCAACAGTCACAACTGTGTGCTGGTGTGGAACTCATTATATATCACCGTCCTAAAGAAATAACAGTGGAATTATATATATATATTTTTTTAAATCACAACTGTGTCCTGCCTACCTGTGTTTATCAGCCAGTGGGCAACACCATCAAACCTGGGTATATCAGTCACAGCAGCTGACATTGAGGATGGCCTCCCTTGTCCTTTTGGTGCAGTACCAAATATTTTCAGGAGACTTTGGGCAACTACTTGCTGAAATCCAAGGAGATCATAGTCACAATTCATGACATCTCTGTGGAACAGCCAACTGTTGACCACAGCACTGTGACCACAACTGTTGACCACAACCTGCAGGCATGTCATGCTTGAAGTTGCATCCACCTGGAACACCAGCTTGTTCAGCCAAACCCATCACTACACTGGGCCCATGACCTAACCCAGTCTCTGGAAGACAGAGCATATCCAGCTCCAGCAGCCATATCACCCTGTAGCCCAAGAGTGGTCTCCCACTGAAGCTAAGCAGGGCTGAGGCTGGTTAGTACCTGGATGGGAGGCCTCCTGAGAAAACCAGGAGTTGGTGCTGGAGGAGGTGTTAGTGAGGCCAGCAGGGGGCGCTCACCCTGTGGTCTGTGTCGGTCCTAACACCCCAGTGTAGTGATCGGGGACACTACTGGCAAAGAGGAACGTCCTTCGGGTGAGAATAACGGTGCTCAGAGAGTCACTCTGGGGTCATTAAAAATCCCAGAATGTCCTTCGAAAAACAGTAGGGGTTTAACCACGGCATCTTGGCCAAATTTGCCCCTTGGCCTCTGTCCATCATGGCCTTCTAATCATCCCCATATACTGACTGGCTTCATCACTGTCTCCTTTCCACCAGTAAGCTGGTGTGTGGTGGGTGTTCTGGTCCAATATGGCTGCCGTCGCATCATCCAAGTGGATGCTGCACATTGGTGGTGGTTGAGGAGATTCCCCCTTCCATATGTGAAGCGCTTAAAGTACCCAAGCGCTTTATAAATGTAACAAATTATTAATTATTATTATTATTATTAAGTAAATCCAAAACTTGACTTAAAGTCAGTCTGAAAGAGAGTTCATAAAAATAACACAGAATTACATATGGGGAACATAGACTCCCTGTGTTCTACCACCGGTCACTATTGTGACCGTCTTCATTTATCTGCAGTTTCACAACAGAATAAAGCATGTATTAATTTAATTTCAATGTGTATGTATAGGTAACCCTTTCATGATGATATGTGCAAAAAATGTATAAGCTATTCAAAAAGGAACTTAGTATTCTTACCTGTCCTTTCTGAGCTTTTATGTCATCCTTTCGTTAAGACGACAGTACCAAGAAATAAATGTGTGTGGTCACATAACCAAACAAACTAATCATGTTATACCTGCCATAAACTCTTATAGACATCTTACATTTTCATTATATATGAATATGTACTTCATAATATGAGTTACTTTTTAATTTCACACTAAAATATGCAAAGAAAAATTGTGGTCACAATTGTGACCAGTGGGATTAAATGGGTTAAAATGTATACCTTTTAAGAACTTTTTTAGGAACTGCAACATGTTCAAAATTGAAACCAAAGGAAGAAATAAAAGCATTCCCCTGACTTACTGCTGCGGTTGCATTTTATTTATCTAGAGTCTAAATCATTGTGTATATTATATATGAATCATTGCTAAGAATAATAATAAAAAATATAGCTGCAAGCTGTGATACGGAGCCAAGCCCCTGAAGCATCTGCAACAAGCAGTGCAGAGCAGGAAGAGCAGAAATTGAACATACATGAAAAAACAGCTGGTTCAGAAGTACAGGTGAAAATTAACTAAAAATGAACAGAAGTTCAGATGAGAATGAACACAGAATGAACAAAAACATACTTATTTCTAATCTAAGAGAAAGAAAGATTAGTACAATGCCACACAAATGACACAATATTCCACACAATTATTCTAAAGTCGTCTCACATGGGACTCAAACCCACTATCTTAGGGTGACCATATTTTAGTTTTCAGAAAAGAGGACAGGGACGGGGGCGTGGTTGATGGGCGTGGCGTGATTTTCTGGGAGGCGTGGTTAAGGGGTGGGGCGTGGTTTGGGGGAGAATGCATCAAAAAATACTTGACAAATGCATTCACAACCTTGCAACTATGTTATTGTACTTTATACAATTAATACATACTTTCCATTCAATGTTTGGCCCGCAACAATAGAATACTATTAAAAAAAAAAAAGTTTAGCTTTTAACACCTTTTACATGACACTATTTCTTTTCATGGCCTATAGGTTAAAAATCTACTACTAAAATAAATAAAAAAATCTACTACACTATTTCAGTAAAAAAACTATTTCAATCCTCCTGATGTTCTCTTAGCCTATACTTTCTTTATGTGAGCTTCTAGGTCGCTATTTGACACTGACACGTACGTGCCAGCTTTGCAGTTCATGCATTCTGCTTTACACGTATCCCGACCGAAACGAAAACACAGGAATTTTCTCTGTAAATCATCTGTGAATTTACATTTGGGCTTTTTTTTTTTTTTTTTACGCTGTTAGCTACTTAAGATAAGCTTCTTATCTTACCACGCACTTGGCCGTAAACTGAAGCGTCTGAAGCGTCACGCTCCTAAAATTCTGTGAACGTAAAGTCCGCCTACTTTGATTTGATTGGTCATTTCAAAAATTCTGACATTGACAAGCAGCCAGTGACAGACCAATGATGATGGCTGCGATGAACACACACACACACACACACACACACACACACACACACACACACACACACACACACACACACACACACACACACACAGGCCTCTCTATTCTGACGTGCTCTCTGCTTGCCGCTGCAGATTGAAGAACGTTCTGATTATAACAAGAGGGGGTGAAGCCAAAGCTGGTTTCATATGTTTTGTGTGCAAAGGCAAGCGTGTATTTAAAGTACATGCTTAATGGCCCAATGAAAAATAATGAAAACCAGGACATTTTTATCACTTTATAAAAAACAGACAGGACGGCCATGACAGGACGTGAAAACGGGACATGTCCTGTAAAAACAGGACATTTGGTCACCCTACACTCTCTCTGGATCAGATGCCAGTCACTTATCTTATTGCGCCACTGGGAAGTCATGTATTCACCAAGATGCCGATGTTCCATAATTCAAGTGAGAATCAACTCAAAATTAATCATTTTTATATGCGCCACATTTTATAGCGTCTTATTTATTGAATTCATTCTCAAAAAGACACTATGTCTGGAACTGAAGCATCTTTGCACCACTTCTGGCCATAGTACCTATACCTATATACCTATACGTAACCGAGACGTTTCCTTTCAAGTGGTAGGCCTAGCATTGGACGCTCCGCCACGTCCAGTGCCGAAGGGGTGTGGAGGAACTCAACAGGGTTCGGCTAAAGGGGAACTCAACTGGAGCAAGAATAGTGCACATATGATTAATTTAATCATTTGGATTATCGCCGATTTCATTACATCAGGAACCAGCGCTAAGCAGAGGACTGAACTTTTGGATATCACCATGCTGAGGTACTCTCTATCTGAACTTTTATCTCTGGATCACCTTGGCCGCCCAAATTATAGCGTCTTAAAATCTATGCGCTCCTCGCACCTCCTCCGTCGGCCTTGTTACTCTCATAGAGGCTCACGTCAGAGTCGTTCTGTTGTCGGTGCTGGAGACTCAGTGTTTTGGTCGAACCGTAGGCGCGTGCTGCGTCGTACTTCTGTACCTCGAGGAATCTGTTATGGAAATTTACGCTATCCAGAGACTTTTTCTCAAAACACTGTGGTGAATGTGCTCTGCAGCAATATGCGAATTGCTCACTTAAACACGAGGTCAATAAACAATAAAACGGCACTTATCACAGATACTATTTTAGATAGGAAAATCGACATTCTGTGTCTCAGTGAAACATGGCACAAAGAAAATGACTATCATAATCTGAATATGTGTGCCCCACCTGGTTACAAATATGCTGACGTGCCTCGTGCTTGTGGTAAAGGTGGTGGCCTGGCTGTGATATTCGGACCTAATGTCTCAGTTTATGTCATTGATGCACCTAGTGTTTCTTCATTTGAATGTCTGGTTTGTAAAATCAATGGTGTTTCACCTGTTCTTATGCTGCTCATTTACCGTCCACCAAAACCTAATCCTGCATTTTTTTCTGAGTTTACTGAGTTGTTGACACTTCTTAGTCCACTCTGTCCTGCTATGGTGCTGACTGGCGATGTCAATTTTCATATTGATAATCCTAACTGTGGAAATACTGCTACTTTTATGGACATTTTGGATGGCTTTGATTTTACTCAGCATGTCACTTTTCCGACCCATAAGCTGGGACACACATTGGATGTAGTCTGCTCTGCTGGAGTTGACATTAGATCTCTGAATGGTATAGACATGAGTATAAGTGACCATAGACTTATTACTTTTGATATGAATGTCATGTCTTCACGAGCCACTTCAAAACGCACTATAAAATTTAATATGTCAAGCACATGGACTTCTCGTTCTTTTCTGCCTCTCTCTCTCTGGGCTTCCTATTACTAACTCCGTGGAGCACTATAATTCCATGCTCTCTGCACTTTTGGATGAGTTTGTACCTGTGCGGGAACGGGTTGTTACATTTAGGAAACCATGTCCATGGTATACCCCAGAGTTGCGCTTAATGAAAGCTGCTGGAAGGCAATTAGAACGGCAGTATAAGAAATCTGACCTGACGGTACATAGGCTTCGCTATATTCAACAACAGTCTGAATACCACTCTGCTCTGAACATTGCGCGTAAAAATTACTATTCTAACATCATTGGAAATGCTGTAACTAATTCTAAAGCTCTATTTAAGACTGTTGACAATCTTCTTAAACCATCTAAGGCCATCGTTCACTTCTCTGCTGACCAATGTAATTCGTTTCTACATTATTTCACTGGTAAGATTGATGATATATACAGCTCCCTAACCGCCATCACAGTGGTTAAGTCCATGAATTCAACCACCAGTATTTTAGATTCCTTGCTCGGTTATTAAGAACTGCCTTGCATCAATTTGCCCTCATATGCTTTCTATTCTGAATTTATCATTGAGTTCTGGAATCGTTCCTCCAGAATTGAAAATAGCTGCCATTACACCAGTCCCTAAGAAGCCTGGTTGTGATGTCTCTGATCTGTCTAACTATAGGCCAATTTCAAATCTTCCATTCTTGGCCAAAGTCCTGGAGCGTGCTGTGGCTATTCAGCTAAATCATCAACTAGCACAAAATAGTCTTCTTGAGCCTTTTCAATCTGGGTTCAGAAAAGGGCATAGCACTGAGACTGCCTTAGTGAGGGTTGTAAACGACCTTCTTACCGCAGCAGATTCTGGTGTATGCAGTATTTTGGTCTTACTAGACCTCAGTGCTGCTTTCGACACTCTGGGCCCTATCTTGCACCCAGCACAATTGACTTTGTACACCGACGCATGTATCATTCCTATTTTGCACCCGCGCAAAGCGCGTTTTTCCCTCCACAGAAGCACGTCGCTAAACTAGGGAATGAACTTGCGCTCCCTGGGCGGTTCAGCGCAAAAAAGGAGGCGTGTTCCGGCGCAAACATTCCTTCATGCTATTTTGCAGGTTTAGAAAACAATTGCGCTACTAACCAGGAAAAAATAGTTTAAAGTCAGTGGCGCGTTGCGCATGTTATTCATATGCTATTTTAAGGGCGCATGCTTGGCCATAATCAATGTAGCGTGTGCACAACGCGCACTTTGATTCTCTCATCTACACAGAAGCAGCAGTTTTCATTTTTGCAAATCATACATTATTACGATAGATAGATAGATAGATAGATAGATAGACAATTTATTATAAAAGCATACATCTAGCTTACACATTTACCCAAATTATCATACGCCTTTTTAACCGAAGTTAATTTGGGTGTGTTTCTCCATTCCCAACGTCCCAAATCCGCCGTTATAATAGGAATCCGCTTTAGAACAAACGCGCCTGCTCTTAAAGGGAATGTGAGATGACGCTCTGATTGGTTTATTTCACGTTACGCCCAAACCACACCTATGAATAATGAAGCTACTTCAGACCAACCCATTTTAGATTTGCGCCTGGCGCAAGAGTAATTTATCCCACCGGGAAAATAGCAACAGCGCCAAGACCCGCCCACAAAGTTACTTGCGCTTTGCGCTTTGACACTTGCGTTTCAGATCGTTAAAATAGGGCCCTCTATGTCATTCTCTCTTGCTGAATTGGATGGAAAATTGGCTGGGTATTTCTGGAGTCATACTCAGTTGGTTTCGGTCTTATTTAGCGCATCGTGCACAGTTCGTAAGCATGGGCATTTTTGAATCTGATACCATACCTGTGCGACAGGGAGTTCCTCAAGGTTCAGTGCTAGGTCCAATTTTATTTAATATTTACATGCTTCCACTTGGGCAGATAATCAGTAAATATGAGCTTGGGTATCACTGTTATGCGGAACGATACGCAGATATACAGTACATCACCACAAATCCGGACGCACATTGCTCACTAAATACTTTGAATAGCTGTCTAGCAGAGATCAGTTCATGGATGCAGAACAACTTCCTGAAGCTAAACGGCTCTAAAACGGAACTGATGCTGATTGGTACAGTGGTGGCTATTCGTAAGACTGATCAGGTTAGTCTGATTGTTGACTCTAGCAGGGTAACCCCCTCTCCACAGGTGCGGAATCTCGGTGTAATATTTGACCCACAATTGAGTTTTGAAGCACATATAAAACAGGTCTCTAAAACTGCTTTTTACCATCTGAGAATTTCTGCTCGACTTAGACCATTTCTCTCCTTTGTAGATACAGAAAGGCTCATACATGCCTTCATCACAACCAGGCTAGACTATTGTAATGCCCTGTTTTCTGGCCTTCCAGCAAAATCATTAAACAGGCTACAGTATATACAGAACTCTGCTGCTCGTGTTCTCACTCGCACTTCTCCTCGTGAGCACATCACACCAGTTCTTTCACAGCTGCACTGGCTTCCTGTAAAGGCGAGAATTGATTCTAAAATTCTCATTCTAACATATAAGGCACTACATGGGATTGCTCCAGAGTACCTCTGTGATCTTATTAACTCTTATACTCCATCGTGTTCTCTCCGTTCTGCAAATTCCCTCTTATTACATCAGCCTTTGTGTAAGCTCAAGACCATGGGGGAAAGAGCTTTTTCCTGTAAAGCCCCCAAGCTATGGAATCTACTTCCTTCTACAATCAAAAGTGTGCCAACGTTGGGACAATTCAAAGGGTTGATTAAGACGCATTTGTTCAAGGCTGCTTTTTCTTAATTGTTTTTATTGCTCTTGCTGTATTTGTTTATTTTACTGTATGCGCTTTGGTATACAGTATTTTATTGTATGCGCTTTGGGTCTGAGAAAAGCACACTATAAATAAAATGTATTATTATTATTATTACATATACCACCTTTCTTGAAAATGCTAGTTGTGTAAGCTGTCAATGGATGGACAGAAAGCTTCTTTATTTCATTAAAAATATCTTAATTTGTGTTCTGGAGACGGATATTTTGGAATGACACAGGGACGAGTATTGACAGAATTTTATTTGTGGGTGAACTGCCCCTTAAAGGGATAGTTCACTTTGAAATAAATTTTTGATATGTTTTAGCTTACCTCAAGGGCATCCAAGATGTAGGTGTCTTTGTTTCCGCAGTAGTTTCAATTTTGATATTTTTAGGTCAAACCGTTCTTGTCTGTCAGTCATATAATGCAGGTCGATGGTCACTGGCTCAAAACACAAGCACAGAGTCCAAATTAAAACAATTCCCCATCGTCCAAATGAAACAATTCCCCATCATAAGTACACATTGATGGCCTAAGACACGAAACGAGCGGTTTGTGTGAGAAAACGAACAGTATTTATATCGTTGTTATCTCTTGAAAACAGCACACGTCCAAATGATCTGACGGCGCGGGCGGGTATAGATATATACATAGATTTCACCTTGGCTACGGTTTCGTTCCAATGAACTGCAGTAGCGAAGGCGACATCTAGTGTATACATCTATACCCGCCCGCGGGCGGGTATAGATATATACACTAGATGTCGCTTGGCTAGGGTTTCGTTCCAATGAACTGCAGTAGCCAAGGCGACATCTATGTATATACCTATACCCGCCCGCGCCGTCAGATCATTTGGACGTGTGCTGTTTTCAAGAGATAACAACGATATAAATACTGTTCGTTTTCTCACACAAATCGCTCGTTTCGTGTCTTAGGCCATCAATGTGTACTTATGATGGGGAATTGTTTCATTTGGACGATGGGGAATTGTTTTAATTTGGACTCTGTGCTTGTGTTTTGAGCCAGTGACCATCGACCTGCATTATATGACTGACAGACAAAAACGGTTTGACCTAAAAATATCAAAATTGAAACTACTGCGGAAACAAAGACACCTACATCTTGGATGCCCTTGAGGTAAGCTAAAACATATCAAAAATTAATTTCAAAGTGAACTATCCCTTTAATAAATGGTTGCACAGTAAATATAAATAATAGTAATGTACTAAAAACTCTGTCCAAACAGGGCTGAAACTGTGCACCCTGCTTTTTCACCATGTCAAATAGTCTGTTATCTGATCTGTTTAAGTAGTGTTTTATGCTTATACTGTTGGCAAAGAAAAAGGCAGACATTTAGAACAAAACATCTCTAATACTTAATGTTATAGATGCAAGAAATTAATTAAGCACAAGTAGAATTACAGTAAATTAATATGGGGAAGCAAAGGAAAACCCCAGCTTCTTTAAATTCTTAAGAATTTAAAGAATTCTTTAAATTCTTAACTATTTAAGAATAGTTCCCTGAAACAAATGAAACACTAAATAGCAACAACCTTGCTCCAGCCAAAGACTGCAAAAGGCATTCTGCAGGCACAGGTTCAAGCGTTAATGTCACCGTTTCCTTCATTTGTTGGACAAATCTATGTAATTTTGCCTGATTCTTAAATGATCCCTCAAACAGGAATGAAACCATAGACTCCGTCAGACCAATGGCAACAGTCTCTCCATCCACATCATTGTCTATAATACAAGAGAGATAATGAAATGTACAATTTAATTACCCATCAATTAGAACCATGCACTAAACCAGTGTTTTTGAGGGTGAAACACTGCACCACTGCCTGTAAGGTAAAGTAAACAAACAAAAATAGTAACCAGTGGGGAACACTTTACAGGGCTAACAAATACATTTTGAAATAAAATAAAGATTAAAATAATAAAACATGAAACATACATGAACACAGAAGTAACAAACAGCTGAATTTAATATTTGCTGTGGCATAATTCCAAACATAAGTCCAAATGGCAATCAGTGATTTAACCGGACACAGCTTTGGCATCACTGTTATTTTTGTTAGTGGATAATGTGAACAAAACTTAACTATAATTTAAAAAAAATAAGGATTTGCATGAAGTGGAATTTTAAAATCGAAAAGTACCATACCAATACCATTAAATTTTTATTATTTTTTTATATCATCATCAAGTGTGTTTGTAACAATGCAATACATATTTGTACCGCTTCTGTGCTGTCCATTTTACTTTAATTAGTAATCACTTATTACTTTTTTTGTAATATTTTGATTTTCCGTTTGATGGCCGTGTGTATAATCAGTCGGAGCGTTGCATTTGGGGAAGTCTCATGCGGCCTAACAAAATGTCGCAATCCCAACGGCAGGACATTTTTGGTCTCAAAATGTAAAAACTGAGATAACCACTAATTACAATGGCTAGCCCTGCAAATATATAATGTTTGCCACAGTTTTTATAAAAAAAAAAAAAAAAGATATAAGAGGCTAAGGCAGGCGTTCTCAACCCTGGTCCTCGAGGGCCACTTTCCTGCAGAGTTTAGCTCCAACCTTGATCAAACTCACCTGTCTGTAGCTCTCTCGTAATCCTGAAGAGCTTAATTAGCTGGTTCAGGTGTGTTTGATTAGGGTTGGAGCTAAACTCTGCAGGAGAGTGGCCCTCGAGGACCAGGGTTGAGAACGCCTGGGCTAAGGTATTGTGATGAATGCGGAGGATTTATCTTTTTGTTTGGCTTTGGTTCCGCCCATCTGAACCTTTCTGCAGCACTTTTTCGTTGTATTGACTGAAGGCAGGGATAATTGATCTCACCTGGAATGGAGCACATTTAAGAGAGGAGAGGTGAGAGAATGGGGGCTCAACAGTGGTGAACGTGACTGGCTTTTCCGCGCTCTGCAAAGAAATCCCCATCCCTGTGTGTTTAATAAGCAGAGTGTACGCGCATTGTGGACCCGCCTATAGGCGCACATTACTAGCGCGCTCATTAAATAAAAAAATAAAAATATTGCGCCATTGACTTTAGACCAGGGGCCCGTTCTTCGTACGTCGCTAACTCAGTTAGCTGGATTTGATTGTTGGCGATATGGCATGATCTTGGATTGTTTGGTTCTTCGACGCTCATCCTGGACTTGCTGTCATAGCAACAGGTGCGCAAGCTTAAACCTGCTCGTGAGCAGGCTTATTTCATGTTAACAGGATTAGACTGCGGCTTCATAGGCGGAGCTGATACGGGAAGTCCAGCGCAGCGCGATAGTGCACTTTCTGAGATATATATTTTTTCTCGTGACTCGTGAGATTGTCGTTTACATTATTAATTTGTTGGAAACGCACATTTATTTTCGACTTGTCAGAGTCGAAACTACAGCACAAATTGTTTGCATTGCCCTAAGATTATTTGCGAGTGGCTCTTTCCTTTACACTATTGGAGACGCGGAGAACTTGATGGAAAGTGCTGTCTGTCGTGTCATTCGGAGTTTACCTGGCGCTTTTAAGTTTAAAAAACAGTTTTAGTTTTTTTTGTGGCATTTCCAAGCCACTTAAGACCCAATGTTGTAAAGCAGTTTTTTTAAAGCAGTTTTTTTTAGGCTATCATAATTTTTTATGAAGATCATGCAATCATGACCATGCCTATTACAGTATATGTCACTCAGGCTTCACTAACGTGATTGGTAGAGTATAGGCTAGACCATAGACTGCCATCAATGCCTCAATGAAGGGGATTATGTGAACAGAAAGGGGGTTCACAATGTAAATGTGCAGCCCAGTTACTATTGTGATTCTTAATATTCCAGATTAGTAATATTATATCAAATTAAAAAAAGGCAGTTGACTAAAATCTTCCATATCACAAATGTGAAAGCAAAATGGCCAGGATCTCTGCATGACTTAAGAATTTTCAGAGATTCACATTTATGCACATTATTTGAAAGTGGTAAGGAAAGTTACACAATTAAATATCAAGCTCACAGTATTACATACACTTATGCTGATCCTAACAGAACTGCATTTTTTCATAGGTGATTATGACATGTTCCTGCCTGCAGACAGGTGTTTTATGACCCCATTCCCTGACCCAAACCAGTTACAACGCAGCTCTATGGAAGTAAAATAATGTCAAATGTTTTTGAAACAAAAAGCCTGTTGAGTTGCACTACTTGAAAAAAAATGCCTTGCATTTTAATGCATTGTATTTTTAGGGCTTGCATTTTTATGGGCTGAAATTCAACATGGTTGAATATTTAAGCTGTGAATATTTCAATTAAAAACAATTCAAACACATTTTCATTATTAAAAATTCAATAATCCATATTCACCTTTCATATTTCACTTCCAAAATATTCAAACTGTTTAAAAATACAACCTATAATATTCAACAGGCAATTTTCGGTCCATTTTATTTCGCTTTGCAAATTCGCTTCCACAAATTCAGTGGTTCAAATTCGACAGCAAATTCAACGGAACTGCAGGAAAAGCAGTAGATTACCGAGATACTCTCCATCTGCTGTTAGTCAACCTCACCAGCAGGTGGGGCAAAAGCTCGTGTTGTTGACGAAGACAGAGCAACAGTTAGAGCAAGCCATTCATTCATAAAATGAAAATGAGCTGTGTCAGTATATATGCGGAAAAGATGATAAAGACACAAAAGCTGTGTTTATGTTTCATTCAATAACTTCATTGTTACTTTCCCTGTGTAGCCTACATGTCATCAGCTTTCTCTACATGAACAGGATTATAATCAGTTTCCCTCAATACCTCAAACTCGAGGATTCCCCTTCTGTCGGGACAAAACGCTTAACGTAGTTTATGGACTAATACAGTGATATAAAAGACCAAACTCGCACCTTATTGGGGATGTAGGCTGTAGGCTATAGGCTCGATGGACTAAGAATATGAAGGTAACGCGCAAAGTTTCATGCAGAGCGTTTCGTGATATACTGGCATAAAATCAACACTTGATCAATACTAACACTTTCTCTTCTCTTTTCTCTTCTCTTTTCTCTCTCTCTCTCTCTCTCTCTCTCTCTCTCTCTACAGTATATATATATATATATATATATATATATATATAGTATAGTATAGTAGGCTATGCCTACGTGTATTGCATTAGCTTAAACTGGGAAGAGTCATAGCACTTGCATATTGTTGTCCTCCTATTGTTAGTTTAACTGTAAATCGCTTTGGATAAAAGCGTCTGCTAAATAAATGACTAAATGTAGCCTAATAAATGTAAAATTGGCTTGACATTGGACATTCGCACATTTAGGGACCGTCTCAAAAGCTGCATAAAACATTGGTATACACGTTTCTAACTTCAATAGCAAACTTTAATTTATTTGAATAAATATCAAAAATCCAAAGGGTGCGCATTATGCCTGACACTACACTTTACAGTTGGTTTTATGACTGTAAGTCGTTCTATTCAAATGCTATTGAAGCTAGAAACGTGTATACCAAAGTCGTATACACTTTAGAGACGGTCCCTAAATGTGCGTATGTCCAATGTCAAGCCAACTTTATGCCAGTCTTACGCCAATCACTGGGAAATGCTCAGCATTAAACTTTGCGTGTTATTCTGAGTCAATCTGCTTGCTTGCGAGTTTGGTCTTTTATATCACTGTAATTAGTCCATTAAGCTATACGTTAAGCGTTTTATATGTCTAGCTGGGGAATCCTTAAGTATTGAGGGAAACCCTAATAGCTTGCATGCAGCACATCGCCACAATATAAAGTTAAGGCAACTAAACAACCAAGAGAAATATATGTCAACCTCAAAAATGTAATATTGGATCTGTATATCCGCATCGGGGAATAACATTATAATCTTGTTCACGGTAGAGAAAGATGCTTGTAGGCTACACAGGGAAAGTAACCGTGAAATCACTGAATTTAACATAAAACCGCCGTCATAATAATCACAAATACACTTGCATTGCTGTTAAATAAGTTTTATGAATGAATGGCTTGCTCTAACTGTTGCTGGTTTTCGTCAACAACAAACGCTTTTGCACCACCTGCTGGTGAGGTTGACTAACAGCAGATGGAGAGTATCTCGGTAATCTACTGCTTTTCCTGCAGTTCGGTTGAATTTACTGTTGAATTTGAACCTTTGTTTGAAACAGCCTTTTTTTTCAGCCTTTTTCTTGGTTGCTTTTATAAACAGCCAACCATTTATTTAACTGCCTTTTATAAAAGAGACTATAATTTAACTAAAAATTGCCATTATGTAGAATATTTTTGTACTTCACTTTTATTTGTTCCCATGTTCTAGTGTTGTGACTCTGACATTACAATGAACAAAGTAATTATGCAATTATTAAAACACATATATAGGCTAATAAGTGATAAAAACATCTAACATGGCCACTTCTAACGGATTTAAATTGTCTGCTACTTTTTGCCAGCCCTCTCTCATGGCTTTTGCAGACTTTGAGGTGTTCCCTGGCGTTTTGATTAAACATTAAAATTCCGAATAAACTTCTTGCTCTGCTGAGGAGAAAAACTGAGCGCGCTCTTGCACGCTGAGCAGCCAGTAGCAGCGTTGCTGATCAATGTTTCTACTATCGATACATATCCCCTTTAAACCAGCGCATGAACGCGCAATTATCTCAGATAACTCAATCCAGCGATACTAATCATATCTGGCAAGTGTGTTCAAAGAACCTAATTAGCCAGATCATGATTAGCACGATGATATCATCTTGGGTGTGTAATTTGATCTCGGATATTTTAAGCAACGTACGAAGAACGGGCCCCAGGTTTCAGCTGTTCAAAATAGCAACGTGCCAACAATGCGCCAGAACACACCAGCACGCCCATGGGTGCACAAATGGGTGCAAATGCATTTGCTATTTAAACAACGTGGCGCAGGATGTGAAAATGATAACTGTGTCGGACTGAAACTAGCAAAAAACACTTGCGTCGCGCTTGGCGCTGCATTGCGCCGGGTGTAAGATAGGGCCCTTGGTCTCTTAGTCCCTTTCTGAAATCCTGATGTGAAGATGATGCTGAACTAGAAGTTTTCTAAAGACCCCCAAGCTTGTGTCAGGCTGCAGCCTTGTCTTTCACCAAAGATCCTCTGACTAACACTGGCTCTCTCTTATCAAGACAACATCAGCAAAGATCAACTGGAGCCTCAACAAATTGCATCAGGACAGTTTAATTCAAATGGGCAAGACATGCAAGTATCAAACTTAGTCTCATTATTTGATACATAAAGTTCTACCAGAAAGACTCGGGAGATAGAATGATATAACAAAGCATTAATTTATTGACAGCCCAGTAAGCAATTATTTATAAAGTTATTTGACGTAGGCCCCGTCCGTAGTACATAATCCGAGGGTAGCGGATCTGCATTTCCTGCCTGAAGACGAAGGCAGGGGCGCAGCCGAGAGTTACAGACTGCTTCAGGAGGGCTGACGCTGAAAGGATTCCCCAGAGTGATGTCAGCGACAGCGCGAGTTCCCTCGAAAGGGAACAGTTGCTACAGTATCAAAACTCAGGAGATGGGGACATCTGGTGGCACTCAG
Organism: Scardinius erythrophthalmus; assembly: GCF_964197995.2. Taxonomy (NCBI): domain Eukaryota; kingdom Metazoa; phylum Chordata; class Actinopteri; order Cypriniformes; family Leuciscidae; genus Scardinius; species Scardinius erythrophthalmus. The sequence goes on from NC_138229.1 coordinate 35,008,583, forward strand.
GGGAAGCAACACTACTAGTTACTGCAAAAGGTAATATTATTAATGCGTTGCTAGTAACTGTTTCACACATACTCCGTTTGCAGTGCATATACGGTTTGTATGTATCGTGAATATTATTAAGTCAACACTTTGTAGTTGTTGTGAATGTCAGATGTTGGGCGAATGTTTGAGATATGCAAATGACGATCGTAATACGTTGTTATCACGTGCTGTTGTTACTATATGCTGCATATTGCTGTATATTGCCATTTATATTATCATATAATGTTTATTTGTTATCTTACAGTTGAGTATTCATTTGTGATGACTGTTTAGTCAGTTATTGATTCTTTGTGAGGTAATTTGTGTACAGGTATATTGTATTCATATGGTATTCCTTTATTTAGATATTCTGCAGACCACAACAAAACTTGATAACACCATATACGTTCCTTACCATCCTGATATTGTAACTGGATGTCACTTACTGCCTGACAAGTGCTATTAAAGAAAAGTTTAAAGAGTATATACTTCTCCCGTGCCTGATTCTCTTACCGGAATCACTGTCCATAATTGTCCACCCGTTAGGGATGGGCAAATGAAGCCTCGTGAAGCACTGAGGCTTTCCCGTGAATGTTTCGGGAAAAGATTCGAAGCATCAAGAGTGTCGAAAACAGCGCCATCTTGTGGCAGGTAAAATTTATAGCAGCCATGTTTATGAGCAGCTGAGTGTGCAGCGCCGTTGTTTTATCTATTAAGCACAAATAAAAGTCTGACAACGCTAAAAGTTCAGTTTTCTGATAATAGAATTCACATATTAAAGTGTGGCAATAAATTAAATGTAATAATTATATTAATACTAATTATAAAAATACCAACAGAGTTGTTTGATGCAAGTAAATGGTCTAATTATTTTATGGTTTCTATGCTGTTCATGTGTCAGAATATATGATCATGTAACATAGGCTATAGGCTTATTTATAAATAATAAAACAATTTTTTTTAGTAAATGGACTTAAACTTCCAAAAACCTGTAGAGTAGTGGTCTGGGTTCAAACGTTCCAACATGCAAAGTGAAGCATTCACATGACTGGAAAAGTGAGGCTTCGTTTTTTGTTGATCACGTGTTTCTCTGAAAACAATACGCGCTCCGGCACGAGGCTTCATGAGAAATTGCGCTGCGTACTTTGAAGCTTCAGAGTCAAATGTAACATCACTACCACCTGTAGAACTGCAAATTAACAAAGGTTGCAAGATATCAAAATGGTTTTGAAGGGCCGAAATCATTGACCAAAACAGTGACGTTTAATTATTGCTTCTCTGATGGCACATTCTGACTGTTAAGGAAAAACTACAACAGTTAAACATTTAAGCTGTGTGGACTCCAGGGCTAGGTTGACTATATCGATATCTCGATTTTAATAGATACTGATATGGATTCTTAAATCTCAAGATTGATCCTTTAGTCATGAACAAAACTTATGCGTGAACAAAAAGCATTTGTAATATGCCTGCCATCCAACAATTGCAATAAGCTTTGTGCTTTGTTGCTTTTAATATGAAACAAAGTTTTCAACTTTTGTCAATTTTAGCACAAATTTCGTTAAATTACACAAATGTAGTAAAAAAAAAAAAAAAAAAAGAATTTTAGATTTCTGTCCAAATTTTTTATTTCGGTGTATCACTAGTAAAAGACAATGATAATGAGAAAGAAAGTGTTTTTAATGATAAAATGGCATTCCAAGTTCTAGTATCTCACATCTGTTGTACTAATTTGTACTAACTAATCACCATAAACCAGGATTAACATTAGATGAAAATTCATGTCAGTCTAAACAAGTCTTTTCAGCAGGGATGTTCTGGACGACATTTACTGGCGAACATCCGTGCTACTCTTTTCAGCAGGGATATTAGGAAATAAAAACAAAAGCATGTTTGATTTCAGCTGCACAAACAGTCTGACTCAAAACCTAAACACTTTGTAAATATCTCCATCATTTACCCAAGGGAATTCTTTAATATAATTTCAAAGCAAAAACAGCGGTTTATAACAACTAAATTAGACCGAGCATGTCCCATAATCAACATTCTTCAAGCCAAATAACTGTACATAATAAATAGGGAGAGTCTGTGGCCTAGATATAAATTTGCGAATTCTGCGACATACAGTGCAGTGAAGGTGTTGCTGGGTTTAAATACATTTAACACTTAAGTAAACAAGTAGGACAATGAAATGCACAATGAAAAAAAAAATAATAATAATGTTAAATGCATGTAACTGTGTAATTGAGCGTAGTTAAGAATCTTTTCTTTTTGGCAACAAAGATTGTGCATTCACTCAAACAAAATTTGGCACAAATTAATTTGTCAGAATTAAAAGCTTGCCAAATTAGGTAGATGCCAACATGAGCAGGTTGAATGTCATGAAACATTCATGAGACATGTCATGAGAACCACTGATGTATACCTTACTTCCAAGACCAGCTCAGGCTGGTTTATGCCATGTTGTTGACCAGCAAAATTTAGCTTTTAATTACAAATACATTTAATTACAGCTTTTTTATTACAAATTTAGGTTGACCAGCATTAGGTCTTGCTTGCTTATGCAAGTTAAGCAACCTGGTTGGGAACATTAGCATCTCACAATAGGAACCAGTATTCAAAGCATTTCTTGGTGACAGTCTTTACAGGTTTTTTTCAGCTGGGTTGTACAGCACTGCCTTCAGTGCATTTTGAGAGTTTTTGAAAACTTTCTAAATAAAAGCCAACCTTAGTCAAGCTGTTTCGCTCTTTCGTTCTTTCTCTGCAGGGGGAAGGTAAGGTATGGTGAAGTTGTTGGTCCATGCTGTCATGCTAAGAAGTAGTATCCAGCCAAGGACTGTTGCAGATTAATGCACCACAGGTGCAGAAAGTCTAGACAAGGGGTGAGAGAGTGAGACTCAGAGTGAGAGTGTGAACAAGAGTGTGAAGGAGGTGGCGGAGAGAAAGAGAGAGTGGAATAGAGAGCTGTAGAGACCAGGAAAGCAGAACTAAGTGCCTGTAGACTAAGTTCAATGTGCAGGTGCATTTTGGTGCAGTGCCAGCTGCAGTGTGTTTACGCATGTTTTCCCAACTTGATATGCTTTTGACATGGACTTCTTATACAGACTATCGAGCTGATGCAGCTGCTATTCGAAAATTAAAAAACAAAACAACAAATATGAGACTTTGTACACTTGCAGTGTAGACAAGTCTTTAAGTTTTTTTTTCTATCAGCCAAGTTCAGCCAGGGTTTTCAGATTTAGATTTTGATAATACAATTTATTTAGCTACATATTTTAAAATGTATCCATAAATATAAATACTGGTTATTTATAATCCTATTGCCATTTACTACCCTAATGTTGTTCTAAAAACTTTGATTAGTTTTCCCTTTTTTTGATTAGTTTTCCTTTGCATCAAACATGCTTTCATAGTAGGAAAAAAAAATACTATCCAAGTCAATGGGGTACATCAACTCTAGAATATTGACATTCTTCAAAATATCTTATTTTGTGTTCAGCCGAAGAAAGAAATTCTTACAGGTTTGAAACAACTTGTGGGTGAGTAAATTATGACAGAATTTTCATTTTGAAGTGAACTTATCCTTTAAGACATTGCAAAAATAAGTTGAGACACAGTTCCATTTTCCCCCTGCACACAGAATAAAAATGACAACAAAACATCTCAGGTTACGTATGTAACCCTGGTTCCCTGAAGAGGAAACAAGACGCTGCATTGAGACGCGGTGGGAACGCCCCTGCGTGATTGCGTCATGAAGCATGTGAAGAATCAGTCCAGTGGTGTGACGAGACGTTACAGGCGGGTGACATCACAGACCCGGAAACTATAAAGCATACCCAGAAACAGACTGTGCTACCTTCTGATAGGCTGAAGCAAGTCGTTCACAGGCGTGCAGGGAGTATGGCAGGGCAAGCAGCGTCTCGTTCCCTCTCCAGGGAACCAGGGTTACATACATAATCTGAGCCGTTCCCTTTCGAAAGGGAACTCTACACTACGTCAGAATGACGCTATGGGGAACGCCTCAGGCGTAACAGGTGTCTGAAATAACTATCAACTCACGTCAATCATGTTGACCGGTGACAGCCCGTGAATCATCAGCTTGATTGATTAACGCGCAACCTGGATGTATAAAGGGAAGCCTTGCATACATGACAACATCTTTTCGTCTTCAGGGACTGTTTTGTCTGGTAAGATTATCGCTCACAGAAATGATGAAACGTGCAGATAAGAAGCAGAGCTTCCGTAAGTGTGCAGACCCGTGCCCAAGGTTTTTGACGCCGGGTGACACACACGATCTGTGCGTCTTCTGTTTGGGGGAAGAGCATGCACGAGAGGCTCTCGAGAGAGCTTCTTGTGCGAAGGCGGATCGCCGGTCGCCAGGCCTGTTACCTCTCACTATGAGCTGAGTTCGGGCTGGGGTTTATGTTGCGGTCCATACGGCGACCCCATATGTGTTCTCTCCACGATACGGTTACCCCCTGGGTTAGCCAGTGTCTTCCCCCCGACAGAGTCTGCTCTGTCATCTCTGCTGAGTACGCTTCCACCCTCCGGGCTGGGACTACCTCAGAGACTTCCATGTGTTCAATACCCTACGGGCTAGTGCACATGTGTATTCCTAGTGCCTCCCTTCAGGCAGGTTTTGGGCTCCGCAGCGTTCCCTTTTACATCATGGGCACGCTTTCCCAGTGTTATGCAATGTCCACTGAGCGGGTCTTGCGGAACAGCAGTGTGACCTCTTCCCAGCTAAGCTTCCGCACATAAGAGATAAGTTTCGAGAAACTGCTGGCTGAAGCTTAGGCAGGGCGCTGGAAGGGCGCACCATGGCATTTTGTTAGGGATCCCAATTCGTTGGTAACTCCTACCGACGTGACGTAGGAGTGACCGAACGAAAGGGAACGTCTCGGTTACGTATGGTAACCCTCGTTCCCTGAGTGAGGGAACGGAGACGTCACGTCCGTCGCCATGGTTGCTGTACCAGCGTAAAACGATTTGTGTATGCGCTCGCTTCCGCCTTTATACCCACACTGGCAGGCGGGGCGCGGAATGCAAATGTTGCATGCCAATGTTCATTGGCTCATTTTAGTTTCACTCGAAGGCAATTGGTCTCCCTAGCGTGATCCCAATTTGTTGGTAACTCCTACTGACATGACGTCTCCGTTCCCTCACTCAGGGAACGAGGGTTACCATACGTAACCGAGACGTTTTTGTTGCTCACTGTCTGCAGCCAATCAGAGCTGCTGACGCTACTCATCTGATTCTCGATTGCTCGCTCACTCACAGGAGGTTTGGATGTGAAGTACAATGTCACCATACATTATTTATTTCATAAAACATTGAAAGCTGAAAGTACATCGCTCATTCTTGGGAATTCAGACCAGTTCAATCAAGTGACATCGCAGCCTGACCTTGATGGTGACGACAACTGGCTCGGAATAAAATGGCCTACGAAACCCCGAAAAGCACTGGAGAAAAAGTCCTGCTATTTGGAGGTAAGTTGTAGCCTAGCAGTTATTTCTGATTATTAAATTATTCTTTTCAATCTCACGAACAAAAACGTCTCGGTTACGTATGGTAACCCTTGTTCCTTGAGTAGGGAACAGAGACGTCTCGTCGGAGGAGTTTCCAACGAATTGGGATCACGCTAGGGAGACCAATTGCCTTCGAGTGAATTAAAACGAGCCAATGAACATTGGCATGCAAGATTTGCATTCTGCGGTCCGCATACCAGTGCGGGTATAAAGGTGGAAGCAAGCGCATACACAAACGCTTTTCGCTGAGGAGCCGAACGGTGTCCAGTCCTCCGCGAAGGTACAGCAGCATGGTGACGGGACGAGATGTCTCCGTTCCCTCACTCAGGGAACGAGGGTTACCATACGTAACTGAGACGTTCCCTTTCGTTCGGGAACTCCTACGTCTCGTTGGAGGAGTTTCCAACGAATTGGGATCCCTAATAAAACGCCATGGTGCTGGCCCCTTCCAGCGCCCTGCATAAGCTTCAGCCAGCAGTTTCTTGAAACTTATCTCTTATATGCGGAAGCTTAGCTGGGAACAGGTCACTGCTGTTCCGCAAGACCCGCTCAGTGGACATTGGATAACACTGGGAAAGCGTGCCCATGATGTAGAAGGGAATGCTGCGGAGCCCAAAACCTGCCCGAAGGGAGGCACTAGGAATACACATGTGTACTAGCCCGTAGTGTAGTGAACACATGACAGTCTCTGAGGTAGTCCCAGCCCGAAGGGTGGGAGCGTTTTCAGCAGAGATCACAGAGAAGACTCTGTCAAGGGGAAGACACTGGCTAACCCGGGGGGTAACCGTATCGTGGAGAAACACATATGGGGTCGCCATATGGGACTCAGCTCATAGTGAGAGGTAACAGGCCTGGCGACCGGCGATCCGCCTCGCCTGACGCCAGGGGGGGGGGGGGGGGGGGTTTGTGACGGAGGAACTCACAAGGTTATCCGTTTGTTGGGTAACAATGGAGCAGGAAAACACACGTATCTGGCCCCTGGGGTGAGAATGGTGTAGCAAGCCAACACTAACCTAATTCCTCACTCTACTGACCGAAGTGAGTACACGGGAGGAAACAGGTTCTACACGAAGCCTATAAAATCTAGCGAACGTGTTAGGTGTTGCCCAGCCCGCAGCTCTACAGATATCTGTCAGCGAGGCGCCTTGAGCCAAAGCCCAGGAAGAGGCAACACTCCTAGTAGAGTGTGCCCTCAACCTAGGTGGACAAGGCACGTCCTGGGAAACATAAGCCCGGACGATAGCATCCACTAGCCAGTGGGCTAACCTATGCTTGGAGACAGCCTTCCCCTTCTGCTGGCCTCCGTAACAGACAAAGAGCTGGTCTGAGGTCCTAAAGCTTTGAGTTCTGTCAATGTAAAAGCGCAGAGCGCGAGGACAGAGCCGTTGGCAGAAGCATCTGTGAAAACCACAGCATGCCTGGACACCTGTACTAAGGGCACTCCGGCCCGTAAAAAAGCAGGGTCTGACCAAGGGCTGAAGGTTTGGCAACAGTGCGGGGTGATGTTCACCCGGTACGTGCCGCTCTGCCACGTCCATCTCGGGATTTGATCGTGAAGCCAGCGCTGAAGCGGTCTCATATGGAGCAGACCGAGCAGCGTTACTGCGGCTGCGGCTGCCATATGCCCCAGGAGCCACTGAACTTGTTTCAGTGGGACCGCTGACCTGCCTTGAAAGGACTTGAGGCAGTTGAGCACTGACTGGACGCACCCCTCTGTGAGGCGCGCAGTCTGAGCGACCGAGTCAAACTCCATGCCGAGATAAGAGATCCTCTGCATGGGGCAGAGTTTACTCTTGTCCCAGTTGACCTGAAGCCCCAACTGGCTGAGGTGTCGGAGCACCATGTCTTGACCGTTTTCTTACCCAGCGAGAGACGAGAGTGACGAGGCCGTAGCAGCGTCACTGCCATCTGAGCGCTGGGGCGAGGAGGAATGAGAGCGGCGAGGCAACGTGGCGGCGCACACTGTCATTCTGGCCCTCTTGGACGGGGGAGACTGGGAGTAGCGAGGCAATTGAGCGTCGTCCTTGACTGCCAGTCTCGACCGTGTGTGACCCAGAGGAGGTGGAACTGCTCTTATATTGAAATTTTGGGTAACTGGTTGACCAGCGGCGGAACAGAAACAAGATTCTACACCCGGCCCTCCTCCGGGGGAAGGAGTGGTGCCGACACGCATTCCTGAAGAGCAGATGTCACATCCTCTGGGTCGCCCGTCTCAGGGTCGCTTCCCTCCCTCTTGCTGGGGGGGTAGACGAACTCTGAGCGGGCTGATTTTTTATTTATTTTTGTGCTTCTGGACCACCAGTGTGGACATCGTCTGACCGAGGGCCAGCGCTGTGACTTAATCACGGTCAGTCATAGGGGTGCAACGGATCAAAAAACTCACGGTTCGGATCGTTTCTCGGATCAGAGTCACGGATCGGATCATTTTTCGGATCAGCAAAAAAAAAAAAAAAAAAAAAAAAAAAAGACAAGACAAGACAAATAAACACAAGTTTTGTCTTTTTGTTTATTAACATTTTTAAAATATTAAATTAATATATATAAAATCAACAGTGGGTGCGCGACGGGTTCATTCCATGAAGCGTGACTATAAACACACTGATAGCGTTTGTGATGGCTTTAGCCCGGTCTGATTGTGCAACGTTGAGCAGCCTTCGTTTTCACTCCTGTCAGCGAAACACCGGGGTGATGTCGCTTCAAATGCGTGGCCATGCTTGATGTGTTTCCACTTTTTCACTTCCGATACCGATGCCGCAGCTTTGGCTAATTGCCGATACCGATATCAATCCGATATTTTTATTTTATTCTTGAACTAATACTACTACTAATAAAATATATGGAAGCACTTTGCTCAATTAGCCACATAAAAACATCTCACTCAAATGGAGAACAAATACTTCTCCAGTATATAGTCCACAGCAACAGTTGATAATGAAAAGACTGTCACCCTTTATTCAAAAGACCTTGAGATATGTTTGGTAATTGTAGGCTACCTGAATGAATTTAAAATTAATTTGCTATATTTCAGATAAATATATTTTTTTCCTTAAATTTTTTATTAACTTTAACGTTATTCTCATCTGAATTATAAATAATTTATTTCTGTATAAAATGATAGCCTACTACCATTAAAAACACATTTGATTTTCTTTTTTAATCAATGTAGAATGTGTAACTTCAAAATAAACATTACTCTGAGGACAAGAAATGAAAACCAATGCAATATGATGAATGTCCAAAAGATGAGATAATTTTTGCTTTTAAACAGCATGTGTGTGTGTGTGTGTGTGATTGTTCGATCGCGCCCCTGCCTCTCTGTCTCTCTGTCTCTCTCTCTCTCTCTGACACACACACACATTCCAGCATACATCGCAGCCTGTTCATTTTGCTGCGTTCACACCATACGCGAATAGAGCGTCAAATACGCGTCTAGATCGATGCTTGAACAGTTTGAATCCTTTCGCGCGTCCAAAGCGGATAGGACGCGCCGCGCGCGTATAATGATAAAGCGAGCGTTTGAAGCGAAATAGACGCGTGTTCCAGGGAAGCCAAAATGCTCCCATACAGGGTATTTAAATGACACGGGGCGTTCAAGCTCCTCCGTTCCTCTGCTCACCATGACCACGCTGTGTGTGGACTGAACATGCGCACAACCGAAGATATTGATCCGAACGGATCACGGATCAATGATGATCCGTTGCACCACTAGTCAGTCACTATGTGCAGCTCCACCTCGACTCAGAACTACCCCTGTGCACTGAGGTGGTCTGCAATTAACAAAGCCGCCTCACTACCAAGGGTAGTGAGAGAGGAAAAACTTTTCTGCAGATTTTGGCATGTTTGGCTGCCACATTGGCGCCAAAATGCTTCCATACTGCCAAAGTTTTTCACACACATCCGGGCAGGCACGGGCAAGGCATTTAAGCGTCACACAGCGCCCCCAGAGTAGCCCGGGAAAGTGTGGCTGTCAAGTCTGAATCTGATTCAGCATGAGCACACAAACCATTATAGTGGGAACTCAGCATCAACTTCATTTCCAGAGTATAACTGCCCTCTCTCCGATGTAGCGATCGACATCTGATCCTCCCCTGGAGCCCCGAATGAAATGCCTGGTCCCTCATGAGAATGACCAGAATGCCATCCGAAGCTGCCGGGCATGCAAGACAGTGAACGTGGCCATCGCTGACATGCGGCACGCTGAGCGCTCAAGCCTTCATGAAAAAGGCAAGACGAACAACGTGCTGCCGTGGTAATGCTCTCATGAGAGAGCATAAACCACCCACGAACGCAGTCTCAGCATGTTTGCGATGCGCTAGAGGAGTGAGTGGTACACTCACTGTAATCCTCAGATCACCAATGCTATTAGCCAAAGTAGCCCTTTTCTGGGACACCAGAAGAGAAACTAGATCGGGGAAAAGCAAAGGGACTCCACCTCGTTGAGGCACACGAGTCTCGACCACGCATCTAGAGCGCCGAACGACGCGCGCTGGGTTGCCATGACAACCCGTGCTGTCAGCCGGCAGCTCGACGGCACACGGCACGCTGAGCGTCTCAAGCCTTTACGAGAAAGGAGAGACGAACAACGTGCCGACGTGGTCATGCTCTCATAAGAGAACATGAACCACTCACGAATGCAGTCTCAACACGCTTATTAGTTCTCCCAGGCATGTGAAACAGTGATCGTGGCCCTCAAATGAGGACAGGAAACGACCGCATCCAGAAACACACGGTGAAACGTCATCCTGAAAAGGACGCGATCTTCACTCGTGTTGCTCTTTCGGAAAACGCTCTCTTAGTGTGCTGAAGCACGCAGGGATCAACGCGGCAACACAGCGGGGAAACTGCAAGCCCACTGTGTGCACTCAACCAGATACCAGCTGTGACAACAGCTCTTTGAAAGAAGCAGATCGCGTGAAGTGACAGCTGATATCCGGGAGATCGCGAAGATCACTGCTGTGCCGTAACACCAACACAGAGAGGTCTTGAAACAGCAGACTCATTGATCTCTCACAGAAAAAAACAATCCAAACGCTCATTCACTCAGAGGACACAACCGGTCGGCCCCGAAGCAGAAAGCGTTTGTGTATGCACTTGCTTCCACCTTTATACCCGTACTGGTATGCGGGCCGCGGAATGCAAATCTTGCATGCCAATGTTCATTGGCTCGTTTTAATTCACTCGAAGGCAATTGGTCTCCCTAGCGTGATCTCAATTCGTTGGAAACTCCTCCGACGAGACGTAGGAGTTCCCAAACGAAAGGGAACTGTCAATGTTTCATTTTGCTTGAACAATCGGAAAACCAGGTTTCGGCTTGCTATCTTCTTTTTTTGTTTGTGGTAATGGTTTATAGCACATTTAGGCAGCACTAAAATGCCCCAGTCATCTGATTGGTCCAACCGCCCTGTCTTCTGTACGATATAAATTCATGAAGAGTCATATGCGGTAACACTTTAGATTACAGCCCGCAAAGTACTGCGTAGTTAAAATGCATTTACAGCATAACTTTGGGTAATTATAGTACACAAATAAATGACGTACATGTAAGTAAATGGGAACAATATGTAAAGTTTTGGGAATAAAGACCAGGAAAATTAACAAATTATTTATACTGTAAGTATTTTAGAACCAAGTGTAACTTATTCTACTATTTTGATAGCCAACAATCTTGCAGCGAGAACATGCACTGCATACCTATTTGTAATAATAGTGTACTAATACATATAATTATATATAATTAAAAAAATTACAGGGTACATATCTGCATTTATACAGTCATTTTTTTGTTAACAAAAGTGCTCTGATTAAGTTTGTTCTTCTGTGTTTTAAAACTTGCAACTTTTGTTTAAATACTGGGGAAATATTCTCTTGTTCTATTAAGTTACAGGGTAAGTGTGACATCTGCGGGCTGTAAGTTAAATTTGTGCTTATTAGGGCCCGAACTCCAAAGGGGCGGATGCCCTATTGTTTTTCTTAGGATTATTATTAGGGCTCAAGCCCTGAAAGGGCGAAGGTCCTATTGTTTTTCTTAGGATTATTATTAGGGCTCAAGCCCTGAAAGGGCGAAGGTCCTATTGTTTTTCTTAGGATTCTTCTTATTAAAGCCGAATTGTTCCCTTTTGAGCGTCTATGACGCTTTGGGAATGCCCTGCGGAATTGCGTCTGAAGCACGTGTCAACTAGTCCAATGGAAAGAGTGAACGTCACAAGTAGGTGACGTCACGAGTCGACCAGGTAAGGATAAAAGCACATTCGAAATGACCGGTGTTAGCTTCTGTGCCTCATCAAGGGCTCTGTGTTCATACTGTCTGTCTTATTTATTGTTGTCTGTCCCAAATTAATACAGCTCAGGCCGTTCCGCTAACCCTGCCACCCTTAGTGCCTCGGAGCGCTGCGGTTTCCAGCGAGCTCGTGATTCAACGTCACCACAATGCTGCGTCAGGCAAAAACCAGTTAAATCGGTTGTTTCCAGCTAATATGCTTCAGGTCACCGAAGTGGCTACTCTAACTACATTAGAGGCCAGCTTTGAGTGAATGGTAGCTTGTCTGGTAGAATGGAGGATTCTGCCAAACATATCTCAATGGGTCCTGCAGATTGTAGAAAAAGGTTACAGAATCCAGTTTGGTTCTCATCCTCCATTATACAACAGGGTGTTACTCACAGTAGTACATCCAAACAGGCTCTGATGATGGAACAAGTTGGGAAACTTGTCCAAACCAAATTGGATTCTATTCAAGTGAAAATCTCTTTTAGCAAAGTAAGTTATAGAACCGGTTCCTCTACCTGAGAGAGACTCAGGGTTTTACAGCCGGTATTTCATTGTTCCCAAAAAGGATGGAGGATTGCGTCCTATATTAACCCTCTGGGGTTCGACAGACGCACCGGCGTGTTTTGCTCGATTTTTTTTCACATAGCAGCAAAATACTTAAGAAATATGAAAAATAAACTGTTAAATGTCTTCTTTTTTTATGTGTCCACTTACAATCGAAATGTTGTCACTTTTGTAAAATAAAGAAAATAAACAGGGTGTGCTTTCTGTCTCTCCGTCACCATGAACTTTTTTTTTTTTTTTTGTGCAGGTCTCTAAACTTAAACAAAACTCAGCGAATACTATTCACCCAGGCATGAGCTATATATCTTTATAATCATTTAAGTGTGTACTTTTAAATGATCTAATTCATAACAAAAACAAATATTCTCTGTTTATGTAATTTATATGAAAAGAGTGAGATCAGGGCTGGACTAGGACAAAAAATCGGCCCGGGCATTTTGGCCCAGACCGGCTCACTATATGATCATAAACACCACCCATCTTTGCACGCCCTTAATTATATGCATACCAACTCCTATTCATTAAAACCACGAATGCCATGCAATGAGTGAGTATAGGAACGAGTGAGAGTTAACAGATGAAATAAGTAAAAATTTGACATTTATTAATACAGTTGAACTATACTCCACAGTGGTGAATCCTAAAACAAGCTAGAAGCTGCATAGGCATAACAAGTGTTTCTTACAGGATTTTTGGTAAAACTGTGGTGGGTGGACCTCGGTCCTTCTAGGGGGGTTGGGGGGCATGCCCCCCGTGAGAAAATTTTGTGCATTTTAATGTTAAATTCATCAATCTGGTGCACTTTGAGAGTTCAAAATTAAAAGCTCCAACCCATATTCAGTGTGCAAATTAAACAAAGAAAAATTCAAACGTCTTTTAGTTGTAGTGTCTATTTACATTACACCTACTACATAATAATAGTTATAATATTAATCCAATGACAGTAATAGCCATATTTTGTAAAACAAATGCACTAAAAAATAAAGGAAACTTTCATAATTAGTTTTGTACCAATTTCTATACTTGAAAGAGATAAGCACATGATCTTTTATTTTGACGCAAACTGCATCAAGCTTTTATTTTGGCGGAAAACATGGTTTACAAACGCCTCTCATTAAATTTCTAGTGAATTGCGTAATCGTCAACTATGCAGATGTGGAAATAATCTATAACTGGGTTATGGGTTCCTACACTCATGACATAGCCAAAGTGTTTTGAAAGTAGTTCTGCTTACCGCAGGCTCTACACTTTCTCGTCTCTCTCCTGATCCTCCTCACTATTATCATCTGCCACTGGAGCTGATGAAGGTCAGAAAACTTATATTTTGACACATAAAGCGTCTGCTTTAAGGGCCTGGTTCTATTTTTTCACGCTATTTCTCTGCACATTCCTTGCGTTTCTTCTCCATCTCGCTGACTATTTTGACAGATACACACTGACACTGCTGCACGCTCGCTCACTCGTTTAAAGTTGTGATTGGGCCAGCCCAGTGTCAATCAAGAAAAGAACCAATGGGCCGCTGATCTACGTGTTTCATGGGCTGGTCTGTCAGAAAAAAAAAAAATAACACTGACTTTTTTTGACCAATGCATTACACCGGCACAAACCCAGCGCCGCCAATTAAGCAAAACAAAACAAAACGAATGGGCCACCGATGTACAAATTTTATGGGCCGTTAAAAAAATTTAATAAAAATAATAATAATAAAAATTATGTATGAGTATGAGTATGAGATGTATCGGCCCAAAAAGCACGTCGGCCCACCGGGAAAATGCCCGGTATGCCCGATGGCCAGTCTAGCCCTGAGTGAGATGTCAGTCGTTCTCACTTCAGCTCATTATAGCTTATTATCTTTTAATGTGACCCCGCCCACGGAGAGCGTGCTATTCAAACGCAAATGATCTGAGACAATCCATGCAAACGTGTCAACGGCCACATCAGCTGGATAAAACACACCAACTTTAATCAGATTACAGTACTTTACGTCGTCTTGCGAGGCTGTGAGGAATAATCCTGGGAAAAGTGCTAGTTTAGTTTCATTTCGAGGAGCAACAGATGGATCTATCTGAGAATTGTGAATAGTAAGATTTTTTATTATTAAGTGCTTTGTTCTAATCGCCATTTGGAAGAGTGTATGTAAACCGCAAAAAGACTGTTTAAATATGAATCGCGTGTCTGTGTGTGAATGAATGAACAGCTTTTACCAAACTATATTATTATACTGAGATGAGTAAAAATCGACTGTAATATGTTGAAATAAAATGTTTGTATAAGCAACGAACGTATTAAACTGCAAATTAACATTTATACGCCCTAATATATAATAAAAACAATATGCCTATGTTACAGACGAAATATGAAAGACAACATTTCGTTGACTAGTTTTGGATAGATTATAAAGTTTTTATTGTAAAATACTTAACTGTACTGCCAGATCAAATAAGCTTTTGTTCGCCAATTTCTGCTCATATGTTATGTATATATATATATATATATATATATATATATATATATATATATATATATATATATTAGGGGTGTGAACCGACACTGGTCTCACGGTTTTGGTTCGATAACGATTATCATGTCATCGATTCAGTTCAATCCGATATCACAATGCATCACGATGCACTGCATCCTCAATTTTTAATTTTACTTCAAAAGTGATGTGTGCACGCGTGTTTGGGAAGTCGCAGTGACAGAAACATTGACATTTCAGTTTAAGTTTCAAGGGAGTAAAGCTTGTTTATGCCACTAAGAAAAGGACAATGTGTCAAATAAATTTTGTTTTAAAGAAATGTCCATTTTAAAGGAGCGCTCATTAATCAGTGTATTATGTTACCAAAAGATGCGCGCATCAACCGTCGCCGAGTCCGTTGTTGAAGGTGACGATCATCTATTTATAATCACACGTAACAACACAGAATAATTGTAATTTGACCATCGGGTGCGGATACTTAAATCAGAGAAAATTATTGGGGCGGGAGGATGATTTGTTTTTGGCTGCGGATTCGGCGTTGGAGCTCATCCGCTTCCTCGAAAGCAGTCAGACTCTGCCAGGCGTTAACAGCTCGGGGTGAAAACGGCTAACGTGGTTTATTAGTAGGGTAGGTTCACCTGCACCCGAAAGGTATTTTTTTAACCTAGTTTTTTGTAATCCTTAAGGTGTCTAGTAAAGGAATTTTGATGTTCCCCACGCAAATTATTGTCCCATATGTGATTTTTTGTATCATCTTTTGTGTCCGTGCTTGATTTTCGGCTGTGAAAAATGAAAACTTTAAATCTACATAGAATCTGAACAATACATCCTACAGACACAATCCACCCCATTTACTATTCGTCTTTGCATGAGGAATTGATAGATATGAGGATTGTCATGATTAGATGATGTATGGTGCATTAAAACACAAATAAATGCAAAAAATGTAAAAAATCGGTGACATTGGATCACTGGAACTCCTCCCCTATGGACCCTATTGATATATGTTTTCTAACTTTTGTATTTTTATAGTCTTTATGATGTCTAATAAGCAAATGTTGATGATCCCTACTTGAAATATTGTCACATGTTGGTCCAAATGAACATCTCCCATAATAAGGAGTTACTATTCAAACCGTTATATTGGTATTATATTTATTGAAACAAAACAGAAAACCACTCATATAGTCAAATGTGTGTATATATAGGGTATAACAAATCCCCATTAGAAAAAATAGAAAAAAGTGATTCTAATCAAAGGTCAAAAGGTCAAGGGCAATGATGTCTATTCACCATACAGCAGGTCTTCATAATCGACCTCTTGCTCCTCGTCTTCTTCACCATCTCCATCCATCTACTCGACTGTTTCCTCCAGCAAATTAGTGAGTAAAGTGGGGAGGATAGGCCCACAAGACCACACTGGTTCCAGGGTATCCTCTTCAGTCTTTTCCCAGCCTTGGCCCGGATCATGGGGCTTGGGACACCAGAATATCGGTGTGGCTGCTCTCTTGTAGTTGGCCAGACGGTGGTCGACAGGGTTGATGTGTGGGACCAGGTTGTCTCTCCAGGGCGGGAGCCGGGACAAATCCACCTTGAATCTGGTGGTAAGCGTCTCTGTTAGGACGAATTAATCTGTGTTCGTTTGGTAACGCCTCGCTGCATGTTTAGGTTGCAGCTGTTTTGGTCTGAAATGTTTGGTTCAGGTTTGTCCGAAAAGTAAAGAGAGTTGCATGCATAAATCTCTCGTCCAGCATCCTTTTTTATACACAACAACTGGCGACGAGGATGGCTGAATTTTCTCTTCCTCCTCCACCTCCTTTCCTCGCACTTCCCGGTGAGCCTACAATACCGTGGAATCGCTGGCATCAGTCTTTTGAAACATACCTACAAGCTACGGGACTAGCTGACGTGAGTGCAGTTCGGAAAACAGCATTGCTGAGGCACTGTTTAGGAGTCGAGGGACAACGGGTACTGGAGACATTAACTGGCAATGGGACAAATACAGACTATGCAGGGACAGTGTAACTTTTAAAAGACCAGTTTGCTGCCCCACAGAGTGCTTTATTGAGACGGTTTATGTTTAGACAACGACACCAACTACCAGGGGAGTCCATCCATCAGTACGTCTCCAACCTAAAAGGTTTAGCCAGCCATTGTAAATTCAGCGCATTGACAGACGAGATGATACACGATCAACTGATTGAGCACACTACACAGGCTAAAATCAGGGAGACGTTGCTACTCGAATCAGACGACTTAACACTAGCTAAGGCTGTTGCCATTGCATTCCAAATTGAAAGTGCAGTGGAATGTGCAGCTAAATTAACACAGACAGAATCATCATTAAGCCAAGCAGTATGCATAAGAGCACAGTCACATGACCAGCAACAGCAGCAGCCATCTAGCTCTGGTTTGGATGTACCAGACACAGCCCCAGACCCAGTCATGCATCTCACAAGACAAGGGCAAGGCCCTAGTGCCATAGCTAACAGTCACTGTGATGGACCTCAACAGGTCCATCTGCTGACCTCAACAGGTCAGCGTCAGAGGCAGTTTTCCTGCGGTAACTGTGGATCAAACATGCATGCCACCAGAGCCCGGCACTGTCCAGCTAATGACCACACATGCAGTAACTGTGGCAGGAAAAATCACTTTGCAAAAATGTGACGCTCTGCCCCCTCCAGGTCGGATGCACACACTCCCCGTGGTTCACCTACCATAATTCGCCATGTAACATCGGGGCCGATGCAATTCAAGTCATGTACAGTGAATATAAACACAGTGTGTATTCCCCTGCTGCTAGACACAGGTGCAAGTGTCTTCCTTCTGAATGCCAGTACATACCATAAGTTATTTCATTCCTGTCCACTGTCCACGCCCACTGCTGTCCTACATGGGTATGGTAACTCAAAGTTGACTTGTTGAGGTCCATCACAGTGACTGTTAGCTATGGCACTTGGGTCTTGCCCTCCTTTGTCTTCAATGTGGCCCGACGAGGGGTGAATTTAATGGGGCTGGATCTGTTCATGGCATTGGGATTTTCACTCATTGACACAGCCATTATGACTGTCGCTGCCGGACCACATCAGAAGTGGTCATCACTGTTTGAAGGGCTGGGCTGTCTATCTGCTTTTGCCCATCAACCCCTCATTGACTCCTCGGTGACGCCAGTCGTCCAGCCACTGCGCCGTATTCCACTGGCCCTGAAGGGATGGAGTGTCTGTTGAGCTGCAGCGGCTGCTGGATGCCGGTATCATTGAGCCGGTTGATGCTTCACCATGGATTTCAAATTTGGTTGTGGTAAGAAAGAAAACAGGGGCTCTGCGAGTCTGTGTGGACCTCCGCGCAGAAAATAAAGCAGTCATCCCAGACAGATACCCATTGCCCACGTCGGAGGAGCTCACAGCATAATTTCACGGCTCCACTGTCTTTTCGAAACTGGATCTCAGAGAGGGCTATCTCCAGGTGCCCCTCAACCCTGAAAGCAGAAACCTGACGGCCTTCGTTACACACCTCTGTGTTTTCCGCTACACGAGGATGCCGTTTGGCCTTAGCTTCACCCCCTCCTGCTTTCAAAAGGTCATGACCTCAGTACTGGCAGGTATACCAGGTGTTGTTATTTACCTTGATGATGTGGTGGTACATGGTGCTACTACGGCTATCCATGACAGTCGCCTGCAGAGTGTGTTCCAAGCCCTCACCAAGCACAGTTTAACCCTCAATGGCAGCAAATGTGTTTTTGCTGTGCCGGCCATTGAATATGTAGGCTTCCGACTTTCAACTGAGGGCATCTCTCCCCTTCAATCTAATGTGGAGGTCATCCTCTCCGTTCCTGAACCGACCTCGGCTGCCCAGCTCGCTTCATTCCTGGGCATGACGGGCTAATACATGAAGTTCATGCCTCACTATTCTGCCATAACAGCCCCACTGCGCCAGCTGCTTCGGAGAGATGAGCCGTGGGTCTGGTCGTTAGAATGCACCAAGGCAGTGTAAACTCTTAAAGCCCAACTTACCTCACCTCCAGTGTTGGCACATTTTGACATATCCAGTCACACCCTGGTCACCTGTGACACCTCGGCCATGGCGATAGGGGCTGTACTGTCACAAGTACAGAATGGCGTGGAGAGGCCTGTTGCATTCGCCTCCCGAGCTCTGAATCAAACTGAACAAAGATACTCAGTTGGGGAGCGGGAGGCACTCGCTTGTATGTGGGCTTGTGAGAGATGGCACCTCTACCTTTATGGCCGCCAGTTTACGCTGAGAACAGACAACCAGGCCTTGACAGCTCTGCTTTCCTCTACTGGCACCGGGCACAGGCCGCTGAAACTGCATCGTTGGTATGACCGCTTCCGCCAATACAACTATACTCTACAGTTTACCCAGGGCCGGGATAATGTCGTTGCAGACCTTCTCTCTCGGTCAGTTCCTGCCCAGGCCCTGCCTACCAGCGTCAACCACATCGAAAGTGAGATTATTCTCATGCTACACACTCTGCTCGAGTCCACGGTCACTCTACAGGAACTGAAGGCAGCCTCAAAACAGGATCCAGTTATCTCCCAGCTCTGCATCTACAGTCGTCAGGGATGGCCACGGGAATTACCAGAGGAGCTGTTAGCATTTTCTCTGGTCAAGCAGGAGCTCTCTTGTTGAATGGAGACATGTGTGGCGCGTGGGTTTTGCACCGTGATTCCAGGGGCCCTTCACGCCCGTGTGCTGGACATGGCACATGAGGGCCACCTGGGAATAGTGAAACTTAAACAGAGATGCCGCGACCTGGTGTGGTGGCCAGGCATAGACAAAGACATTGAGGCCCTTGTTAAAGAATGCCCAGCATGTCTTGTAAGTGGAAAGACTGGTTGTCGACCCCCGCCACCCCTGCAACCCCTGGCCTGGCCCTCAAAACCATGGGAGCATCTGCAATTAGACATATGTGGCGAGATCCACGGTGCCCCCCACTATCAGCGGTTCGTGGTCGTAGTGTATGGTTTACACTCCAAATGGCCTGAGCTGACCACTACCGGGTCCGTCACCTCCCAGGTCATTGTGGACTTTCTGGAGTCTCTCTTCTCCCGCTGGGGCCTTCCACAGACCATTACCACCGACAATGGCCCATAGTTTGTATCTGTGGAGTTTACTTCATACCTGGAGAACAGGGGGATTCGACACATCCGTACAGCCCTGTATCACCCACAGGCAAACGGCAGGGGGGAACGCTTCCATCAATCCCTAAAAAATGACATCAAAGCACATCAGGCCCAGGGCTGTTCCTTTAAACAGGCCATACGTCTAACACTGCTACACTACCATGCTACCCAGCATTCAACCACAGAGGTTTCCCCAGCCTCGCTCATGCTGGGTAGGGAGTTACACCTACCACTGGACAGGCTCCACCCCACCGCAGTCCAGAACACACTCACACCAGTCAAAGCCTCAGTCACCCGCTGACAGAAGCGGATGAAACAGTGGTTTGACAAGAAAAAGAAGGTCAGGATACCAGATATCGCTGTGGCAGACTGGGTGAGAGCTCGCCAACCGCACAGGGAAAACAAGATGGCATCATTTTGGTCCACTCCACAGCAAGTGGTCCGCTGACTGGGACCAGCCACATACCTCCTAGATGATGGCACCCGCTGGCATGCTAGCTGCCTTCAGAAGGTGCCAGCACCTCCTGCAATGTTAACTCAGAACAGTGGGGACATGATGCCACCCAGAGCGGAGGAGGACTTCATACCACAAGCAGCCGCACAGCCTGAAGATACTCCCTCGTTGTCACACCCAGTGCCCCCATCATCATTGTCGCTGCCCCTTTCCCCAGCCTCCCTACCACTGTTCGCCTCACCTTCAGCTGTGTGTTCTCCACAGCCAGTGCGCGCCAGGGCACGGCTCGCTTACCTGAAGGACTTTGTGTCTACTTTTCATAGTTGAACCCCCCAGAGAGGGGAAAATGTAATGTCCGCTCAGGACATATTAATCTGTGTTCGTTTGGTAACACCTCGCTGCATGTTTAGGTTGCAGCTGTTTTGGTCTGAAATGTTTGGTTCCGGTTTGTCCGAAAAGTAAAGAGAGTTGTATGCATAAATCTCTTGTCCAGCGTCCTTTTTTATACACAACAGTCTCATCCTCTCCAATAATTTTTTTCAGCATGATGCTGCGCACGTTGTTCACAGATTTTTCATGGGCCTGGCCATACATTACACATGTAAATGCCTCATTGTCCTCCACCACATCTGGCTCCACAGACCACTGATCACCAAGTTTTGTATTGCAAAGTCACAATGTATCAATACCTATGTTAAGCATTAATTGCCATTACATGCTATAGGATATCTGACTAAAAATACTCACTTGAAGGCCGCATGGTACTTTGGATTACTCTGCAGCTTTTTCAGAGGCCCAACCTTCCCTTTGCCTCTAAAGGTACTTGTAACGTCTTCTCCTGTGAAGACATATAGGCAGAGTATTGTTGTGCAGTAGTCTGCCCCCTTTTGCTGACATTTAGGATCTGCCTGTGCTTTCCGGTCCCAATGTCGACGTACTAATTATTTATGTCCTCAGAAAACTTGGTGATTAGTGCTCTGTGGAGCCAGATGTGGTGGAGGACATCGAGGTATTTACATGTGTAATGTATGGCCAGGCCCGCAAAAAATCTGTGAACAACGTGCGCAGCATCATGCTGAAAAAAATGATTGGAGAGGATGAGACGCTTACCACCAGATTCAAGGTGGATTTGTCCCGGCTCCCGCCCTGGAGAGACAACCTGGTCCCACACATCAACCGTGTCGACCACCGTCTGGCCAACTACAAGAGAGCAGCCACACCGATATTCTGGTGTCCCAAGCCCCATGATCCTGGCCAAGGCTGGGAAAAGACTGAAGAGGGTACCCTGGAACCAGTGTGGTCTTGTGGACCTATCCTCCCCACTTTACTCACTAATTTGCTGGAGGAAACAGTCGAGTAGATGGATGGAGATGGTGAAGAAGACGAGGAGCAAGAGGTCGATTATGAAGACCTGCTGTATGATGAATAGACATCATTGCCCTTGACCTTTTGACCTTTGATTAGAATCACTTTTTTCTATTTCATTTATTCTAATGGGGATTTGTTACACCCTATATATACACACAATTGATTATATGAGTGGTTTTCTGTTTTGTTTCAATAAATATGATACCAATATAACGGTTTGAATAGTAACTCCTTATTATGGGAGATGTTCATTTGGACCAACATGTGATAATATTTCAAGTAGGGATCATCAACATTTGCTTATTAGACATCATAAAGACTATAAAAATACAAAAGTTAGAAAACATATATCAATAGGGTCCATAGGGGAGGAGTTCCAGTGATCCAATGCCACAGATTTTTTACATTTATTTGCGTTTATTTGAGTTTTAATGCACCATACATCATCTAATCATGACAATCCTCATATCTATCAATTCCTCATGCAAAGACGAAGAGAACATGGGGTGGATTGTGTCTGTAGGATGTATTGTTCAGATTCTATGTAGATTTAAAGTTTTCATTTTTTACAGCCGAAAATCAAGCACGGACACAAAAGATGATACAAAAAATCACATATGGGACAATAATTTGCATGGGGAACATCAAAATTCCTTTACTAGACACCTTAAGGATTACAAAAAACTAGATTAAAAAAATATACCTTTCGGGTGCAGGTGGACCTCCCCTTCCTACCAGACTATATCAAGTTAGTGGTATTACCTCCTGCATATTCTATGTGTGCGTGACATGAGCACAGCACGTGTCTTCTGCAGGTCGTGCTTACCAGGTTGTTCATAAAAGCCGAAATGTGCTCAGATGTAGGCTTTTAAAGTAGTTGGAGCATTTTTAATTTTCTCGCACTCGCGTCTCACCTCCCTCTGCCATTGTATGCTACCGCGACAAAGCACGTACGTGACAAATGACGTCAGACAAGTGTCAGTACATTATAATCGGTTATGGTCTATTACTGGACCGATACCGAATCGTCCTCATCTGCATCGCAATGCATCGCAGAAACGATAGATTTTGACACCCCTAATATACGTTATGTTTTGTCAAAAATAAAGTCATCGACTGAGATGTTATTATAGTGTTTGTTCCAGTATAGGCTTTATTCAAACTAATGAATCCTTAACTTTGAAATACGTATGATAAAATGTATACTTTATTTTTTACAAAGAAAGATTACACTTGAAATATTGTTAAAATGTTAATTGTTGTTGTAATTGTAACCTTTTTAATAAAATAGCAAAGAATATATTTACAAGGTAGACGAAACAAAATCTTAAAAGGTCAGTATAAGCCTTCTCTTTAAATTATTTTTATTGTGTTTTATTAGTGACAAATTTGGAGAGAGGATACATATCCAAAACTTTCTGAAAATAGGCTACAGTATGAGAATTAACTGCACAATTACTAGAAATGTTTACCTTGGATATTATACAATTTGCATGCATACAAAATTTGTGGAAAAATATTTTTTTTTCAAGATGTTTCCAACTTTAACTTTGAACCAATTCTGTAGAATGGCCCATATAGCCTATTTGAACAGGATTTGTTTCCAGGTATGACTGTGTACTCAAAATGTGCTTTTGACTTTCATTTATATTTGGATTATCTTGTTTACTATATTCTAAATAAATAAAAAACAATATATATATATATATATATATATATATATATATATATATATATATATATATATTTGTATATTGTTCCCTCTCAGTGACATACCTGAAAGGCTCATTATGCGGCTCATTATGCGGGTCATTGTATTCTCAGGTGTGAATCACAACATTATTCATGATCATTCACAAATAATTTCAGTTTTTTCAATAACCATGCATAAACATTATTCTTTC
This sequence comes from Scardinius erythrophthalmus, assembly GCF_964197995.2. Lineage (NCBI taxonomy): Eukaryota > Metazoa > Chordata > Actinopteri > Cypriniformes > Leuciscidae > Scardinius > Scardinius erythrophthalmus. The sequence goes on from NC_138229.1 coordinate 35,032,310, forward strand.
AAAAATACAAACATGTACATACATGTTGCTCACATATTAAGGTAGCCCTGTTTGTGCTGAATAGAGTGTAATGACACCTTTGCCATGTATATGTTTATAAGCAACTGAAAAAAAAGCACAAATGTAAGGGCATGTCAAAACCCCCAAAACACCTTAGACACCTAAAGGTTAATTAAAAACATGGTAAGTTCATTTTGTTCGGTTTTGCTGAAGCCATGTGAAGTAAAAAAAAAAAAAAAAAAAAAAAAAATATATATATATATATATATATATATATATATATATATATATATATATATATATATATATATATATATATATATATATATATATACTAAATACTATATTGTGTGAGATTATGTAATGTTCAAAGTATATTGTGAAAAGTAATAAAGTATATTGTTATTGAATACAAAGTGTGAAATTTTTGCACACTTGGTACACCGTTTGTGTCGATGTGGTTCATCATTTGTGTACTGTATTTTGAAGACACAAACTATAAATTTGTAATGTACTTAACACTTAACAATGAGTTGCATAATGAGCCTTTCAGTCAGGTATGTCGCTGAAAGGGAACTAAAGAATGTGAGGACAAAAGATTATATATTGCTCTTGGTTTATTTATTTATATAATCCAAATATAAATGAAACTCAAAAGCACATTTTGAGTACACAGTCATACCTGGAAACAAATCCTGTTCAAATAGGCTATATGGGCCAATCTACTGAATTGGTCCAATGTTAGAGTTGGAAACATCTTGAAAAAATTGCATCTTTTTCCACAAATTTTGTATGTATGCAAATTGTATAATATCCGAGGTAAACATTTCTAGTAATTGTGCAGTTAATTCTCATACTGTCACACACCTCAACGGCACTACATTTCCCAACATTCCTAATGATTCCCACCTGCACTCAATCAGCCATCACCTGATCACCTGCACGTCATCATCACTGTGTATTTAAGTTCCTCCTTGAGTTCACTTCTTTGTCCAGTTTTGTTTGTGCGTAGCACACTGTCTCGCATTGTTGGCTATTTTGTAAGTGCTTGTTTAATAAACCTTGGATTTATCTTCATCTTCATATTCATCTTCGTCTTCGGTGGATATCAGCGTTAAACATACTCTATTTTTTGGAATATTTATTATGTTTTGGAATATTTATCCTCTCCTCAAATTAGTCACTAATAAAACACAATAATAAATAATTTAATGAGAAGGCTTATATTGACCTATTAAGATTTTTTTTTTATCTACTTTGTAAACATATATTTTTTGCTATTTTATTAAATAGTTTTCAAATGTAAATCAACAACACTATAATAACATCTTAGTTGAAAATTCTATATATACCTACTTTATTTTTGACAAAATATCCCATACTATGGGCCCTATCTTGCACCCAGCGCAATTGACTTTGTACACCGTATCATGTACGGTGTACAAAGTATCATTGTGTACATGTATCATTCCTATTTTGCACCCGCGCACAGCAAATGTTCCCTCATGCTATTTTACAGGCTTAGAAAACAAATCCGCCACTAACCGAAAAAAACTAGTTTAAAGTCAGTGGCGCGTTGCGCATGTTATTATATGCTATTTTAAGGGCGAATGCTTGGCCATAATCAATGTAGCGTGTGCACAACGCGCATACACTTTGATTCTCTCATCTACACAATAGCAGCAGTTTTCATTTTTGCAAATCATACATTATTACGATAGATAGATAGATAGATAGATAGATAGATAGATAGATAGATAGATAGATAGATAGATAGATAGATAGATAGATAGATAGATAGATAGATAGATAGATAGACAGATAGATAGATAGATAGATAGATAGATAGATAGATAGATAGATAGATAGATAGATAGATAGATAGATAGATAGACAGTTTATTATAAAAGCATACATCTAGCTTACACATTTACCCAAATTATCATACGCCTGTTTAACCGAAGTTAATTTGGGTGTGTTTCTCCATCCCCAACGTCACTTCTCTGTGTTTTACGGCCCTGACGAGAACGTCGGTCTCCTCGGATGTGAACCGCTGCCGGCGCGCGCCTGGCAAATCCGCCGTTATAATATCAATCCGCCATGGAACAAGCGCGACTGCTCTTAAAGGGAATGTGAGATGTCGCTCTGATTGGTTTATTTCACGTTACGCCCAAACCACACCTATGAACAATGAAGCTACTTCTGACCAACCCATTTTAGATTTGCGTTGGGCGCAAGAGTCATTTATCCTGCCGGTATAATAGCAACAGCGCCCAAGACCCGGCCACAAAGTTACTTGCGTTTCGCGCTTGATACTTGCATTTCAGATCGTTAAAATAGGGCCCTATATATTTAACATATGAGCAGAAATTGGCGAACAAAAGCTTATTTGATGTGACAGTAGTCTATTTTACTGTATAATTATTCAAAACTAGTTATCGAAATCTTGTCTAAACATTCATATTTCGTCTGTAACATATTTTTTTTATGATATATTAATAAAGGGCATATAAATGTTAATTTGCAGTTCAATACGTTGCTTATACAAAGACATTTTATTTCAACATATTTCAGTCGATTTTTACTCATCTCAGTATAGCAATATAGTTTGGGAAAAGCTAAACTAGTAGATGTGTTCATGTTCATGTAAAAATGGCATGTTGTAACTTGTAAGTGCCTGTAAACAACAGCGAGCATCTGTGCGGTTCATTCACACATAGATACACGATTCATATTTAAACAGTGTTTTTGCGGTTTACAGACTACCGTGATTAGAAAAAAAGCACTTAAAGGTCCCGTTCTATGCCCCTTTTCACAAGATGTAAAATAAGTCTCTGATGTCCCCAGAGTGTGTATGTGAAGTTTGAGCTCAAAATACCCAACAGATCATTTTTTACAGCATGTTTAAATTGACATTTGTTGGGGCTCAGAAAAACGAGCCGTTTCAGTGTGTCCCCTTTAAATGCAAATGAGGTGCTGCTGGACGACACAGGGGGCGGAGCTTCATGAGCTCGTGCTCAGTCTGTCAGGAAAAATTCATCTCACGGAATGATGATAATATCAGAAACTCTCAGTAACGGTGTTCATTTCGAGTCGGACAATAATGCCTACAGAGTCAGATTGCTGTATAGAGATAAAACAGGTATGGTTTAGTAGTTTAATTACGGTTATTATAACGTATTTGTCATCTGCTTGTAGGCTATGTATCCATTATTTATTAATAGCCTACAAGTCTGCTGTCTGAATGATGATCAAACATATACTGATGAGTTTAATAAAGTTTATTGTACATCACACAAAAGATGAAGCGTCAGTTTTACTTCAGAAAATCACCGTAAGAGCTGAGTAAACACAGTAGGCCAAGTTATAAGAAGTGCGCAAGTAGCCAGTAGAGTTGAGGGAGCATTCCTGTGGGCGGAGGTTAGTCAAGAAACGGTTCTGGTGATGTCACTAATGCAGGATGTAGAGGGGTGTAGTCCAATCGAGCCGTTTTTTGTAGTCAACTTCTGTTAAATAAAATATCTCGCTTGGCATTGAACTTTGAGCTTTATAATTTTACAGATATTATTTATGCTCTAACAGCAACATTACACACTAACTAAAGTTTGAAACATGGAATCGCATGCAACGGGACCTTTAAGAACAAAGAACTTACTATTCACAATCCTCAGCTGGATCCGTTGCTCTTCGAAATGAAACTGAAACCACTTCTGAGGTAAATTTTTCCAGGATAATATTACTATTACGCTATTATTATTCCTCACAGTGTTACAAGACGACGTAAAATACATGAATCTGATAGAACTTGATGTGTTTTATCGTGTTGATGTGGCCATTGACAGGTTTGCATGTATTGCCTCAGATCATTTGCATTTGAATAGCATGCGCTCTCAATAGGCGTGTTTACATTAGCATAATTAGCATAGATAATGATTTGCCATGAGAACGGCTGACATCTCTCTCTTTTCATACAAATTACATAAACAGAGAATATTTGTTTTCATTTGTCACTAATAAAACACAATAATAAATAATTTAATGAGAAGGCTTATATTGACCTATTAAGATTAAGATTTTTTTTCATCTACTTTGTAAACATATTTTTTTGTGATTTTATAAGCATGCGCTCTCAGTAGGTGTGTTTACATTAGCATAATTAGCATAGATAATGATTTGCCATGAGAACGACTGACATCTCTCTCTTTTCATACAAATTACATAAACAGAGAATATTTGTTTTCAATTTGATCTAGATAATTTAAAAGTAGACACCTGCATGATTATAAAGATATATTGCTCTTGTCTTTGTGACTAGTATTCACCGAGTTATGTTTAAGTTAAGTTCTGGAGACGTGCTCCAGAAAAAAAAAGTTCACGGAGACGGAGAGGCAGAAAGCATAATCAGTTTATTTTCTTTATTTTACAAAAGCACAATGTTTAGTTTCAATTGTAAGTGGACACATAAAAAACGCTGGCGCGTTTGTCGACCCCAGAGGATTAAATAAGAAACTGACTGCCATGGACCAGTAAGGTTGGGGACTGAGCTTCATGGTGGCACAACACGCAACACCCTTTAACCAAGGGGAGTACAACATACGCCACCCTGCCTCAGTGGAGGCCCCAGATTCAGGGGCCTACCATCTATACACATGAGTGTCAGCTCATGGCAATGCTCTGGCTACAAGGCAGCGTACTTCAAAAACCAAAATGAAGTGAAGGTTAGAACTTTCGACCCGAGCCATAGTGGTGCAAGGTAGAATAATACAGAACTGAAAGTGGAGTACTCAGACCTATCCTGTATCAACAGGGGGGTAACCAACCACCTGCCCCTGAGAGTTTAACCCTCTGGGGTCTGAGGTGTTTTCTGGGTCCTGGAGTTGTTCTGACATGCTCTGACATTTGTGCTTATTTCTGTTACTTGTGACATTTTCATGGCTAATTACACTGTATTCAGCACAAACTCTTCTACAATAATATGTCAGCAGGCCCTATCATTCTGAGCAACCTTGCACAAAGAATGAGGAGATTTAAAAAATAATGGCTTTTTGATTGTTTGGATTTATTTACAACATAACATGATCCAAAGATACACAACAAAGGACAAAAAAGCACATTATTTAACACACTGATCTAAAGACAGAGACTTGAACAGTCACACACCTTTGTGCCATTCATGAAACAGTACATACCTGTCATTTCCAAGGTGTTTGATTTTTCATTTACCATGTTCATGTACTCATGTGAATGTTGAAGTCAGCAGGACTCATCAGTGGGGCATCTGGCCCCTGTATAAAAAATAAAAATAAACACCTGTGAACATGCTGATATTAAGAGAAACTATAGGGCTGCACGATTTTGGGAATACATTTTAGATTTTTCTGGTTAAAATTGAGATTTAAAATACACACACACACACACACACACACACACACACACACACACACACACACACACACACACACACACACACATATACATGTATATAAATAATGAACACCAGGTTTGTTGTGCCTTGTAGGCATACGTGCAGTGCTGCATAAAATAATATTAACAATAGCCTATAGCAGGCAGCCTATACATCGTTAAAAAGGAACATCAGTAACACTACACTAGAGAAAATATATTGATTATCACATGTTACTTTAAATGTTTCCATTCGTTATGACGCTATGAATGAGATTGGAGTAAAAACATGAAACCTAATGCACAGCGCGACTGACTCAAACTCAGCGCGTGCGGAGAACATTTACTGAAGCGATCGAGCCGCTCCAAACTGAAACATTATTGTTACCATCTACGTTTGAGCAGATATCCACAAACAAAGTATTAAACAGTAAACACGGGTCTAAACATTATAATAATCACCATATTAGAGTAAACACTCATACTAGCCTACTTTTATCATGCTGTGTTTTATTATCGAAAAACATTCTTGTGTCGTACATGTACATTTAGCATTGAAAGGTTGCCTCTAGTTCACATTTCAACATTCTATCTATATATAGATAGCCTACATATACATGTACGACATAGGCTTCATGTTTTTACTCCAATCTCATTTCATAACGTACATTTTAGTCTGGCACCAGTTTAACTAGTAGCTACAATGTAAAGTTTATAAAACAGTAACATGCTTACTATTTGGAGTGGAAATGTCTTAGCTACCTTAAAAATCTTCTCATCTTCAAATCGCGTTCGTCTAATTCTTCTGAGGTAAATCCAAGGTAAACAGCACAGCACAAACACAGTCTCGACGAAAAGCAGAGAAGTACGTTACTGTAGTCTCTGATTCTTTGTTTTGAGGTAATGAGGGCGTTTACAGGCCCGCGTGGACATGGTCACATTAGAGTTAATGAGCTCGGACTGGAGAAACTGTACATGTCGTTGCTTTCATACGGATTACTTAACCTGTTAAGCTGCAACCCCTTTTGAAAAATCCCCAGAAATGACATACCCAAACTGAAACAGATACAGTTCATGAACCCTTTGTACTAAAAGCACAAGTATGATCTCATTTGAAAGCTGACACCTGGCAGTTTATTGTAAATGTAGAACTAATTATTGTCATAATGAAAAAAATTGTTATAAATAGCTTCAAAGTTTTGTAAAGTTATTAGAAATTAATTTTTATGAAACATCCTTATGAAAATAAAATTGAAGTTGGCACTGTAGCAAGCTAGAAATGCACTACAGCTAAAGCCACTAGGGGTGCAACGGTACAGATAGCCCACGGTACGGTCCGTACCTCGGTTTTTGGGACACGGTCTCCGTTCGGTTTCGGTACATGTTTTGTGTAGAAAGAGACTGCTATTTCATCCCAAAAATATGTTTTATTTTTCTTATGAGCATAAACAGAATGTCACAGTAGGAAGAACATCAATGTATGGAATAAATTAACACTCAAAATATTCAAGTGGATCCCAATTCCAAACCTTGATAACTGGTATATGAAGTGATCAATGTGAAAGAAAAAGTACACTTTTATCTTTAACAAACATAAATTAGCTTGTGCTTTGAATAAAAAAAAGCAGAGCAAAATAATATAATAAAAAATACTGCATTCAGGATACAAAGTGCAATGTTATTTACTCATCCACTATTGAGAGATTCTTGTGCAAAAAGATGAGTCTATCAACACTGTCTGGTGCAAGGCCGGTTGGCACTAACGATGTCCCCAGCAGTGGAGAAAATTCTCAACTTTTCAGAATGCCGCAAGCGCACCGTAGGTCACGTGACAAGAACCAACCAGAGCGCAGCTGATGGTTGCTTTAGCAACGACAGACGCCTCCGGAGCGCAACCGCCCTAGCGCTTTGGAAAAAGGAGAACGCGGCGCGCCTAGCATTTCCTACGCGTTTTTAGGCGCGATATGTGAACGGCGCCTAAAGCAAAAACTAAAAGGATCAGCTCGAACTCAATGGCAAAACCGAAGTCCCGCGGGACACGAGGGTAGATTGTCCCGTGCAGGGCAGACCGAACGGTCCGGGATTTTACCGTGTACCGTTGCATCCCTAAAAGCCACATGTCTAAACATTTTATGTTTAAAATCTGAAGATAATAAATCCAAAACTCTGTATTTAGTTAAATGTTTTTCAAGACCATGTCAAATTACTTTATTTTGATTTGACTCTAAAATGCAACTGATGTTTATTGTCATCTTCTAAGCATCTATCCAGTATATTGTCTCTATTGTTTTGTGGTGCAAACGAGCCCCATTCAGTCTCAATCTCCCCCTGCACACATTCACACCTCTCCAGCCTGGTTATGGCTCTAAATATGCATTTCTTTTGTCTGCATTATAGTTACTAACGACTGGCTATTCACAGGCTATTCATAGGGTTTCAGTCCCTAATTTCTTTTCTCAAAGTTCACCTCACATTTTAAACTGTATCAAATGCATTTCTTGAATAAAGAAACATTTCCGTAAGCATTCAAAAAAACATAAAAGTATAACTTGTAGGTGGCAGGTGCACCTAGGGCTAGCTAGCATGTTAGCTTAGCACACCATCAATACACGACAATTTATGAGATTAAAACCATGTTTGTGCTCCAAACTTACTTTATAACGCAAGTCGAGTATTTTAAATAATCTTCTGTGATCTAATTTGGCTTCAGATAAAAAAAATCAGACAGAAAATATACTATTGGTATAGTATTCAGCACAATGATAGTCTATATAGATTAGCATTACATTATAAATATAATCTATTATTATGGAAATACCTGGAATGGCTTGAAAAACACAGGTAACTCAAATATCATTGCAAACATGTTTATTGTCTTCAAAACGTCTGTATCTGCATGTTACAGCGCGATCTCTTGTTAGCTTTGTGTGTATCAGTGACGTCCTGGAATGTCACATGATCATGGCTCTTCTTCATGTTCCATATATGGAATATTATTGTGCATATAGCGCCCTCAGGCTATTGGTATGAATTGAAAACACAGTATCAGAGTATTCAAGCGCTCATAATAATTACATCGACGCATTTGGGTATAAATTCAATAAATATTATTCCTGTCTATAGAAATCTGATGTAAACCTATGAGAATATATCAATATTTCTCCAAATCTGCACATTTTTGAGCTAAAGCCCTGAAGGACGTTGCTTTGTGAATCGCTGTCATGACGACAGCACGGGAGTTTTTTTATGAATGAAAGCGGCTGACGACGCATAATCCATATTAAAGGTATCGACTCATTTTTTCATTTCATAGCTCCTGACACAAATTAAGAAATAACTGTCGCTATAAGTTTCTCAGAATACAATAGTGGTCAAATACTGAAACTTGAGTCTTATATCTTTTTAATGATGTACACTCACCTAAAGGATTATTAGGAACACCATACTAATACTGTGTTTGACCCCCTTTCGCCTTCAGAACTGCCTTAATTCTACATGGCATTGATTCAACAAGGTGCTGAAAGCATTCTTTAGAAATGTTGGCCCATATTGATAGGATAGCATCTTGCAGTTGATGGAGATTTGTCGGATGCACATCCAGGGCACGAAGCTCCCGTTCCACCACATCCCAAAGATGCTCTATTGGGTTGAGATCTGGTGACTGTGGGGGTCATTTTAGTACAGTGAACTCATTGTCAAGTTTAAGAAACCAATTTGAAATGATTCGAGCTTTGTGACATGGTGCATTATCCTGCTGGAAGTAGCCATCAGAGGATGGGTACATGGTGGTCATAAAGGGATGAAAACGATGCCCAATTGGCACTAAGGGGCCTAAAGTGTGCCAAGAAACCATCCCCCACACCATTACACCACCACCACCAGCCTGCACAGTGGTAACAAGGCATGATGGATCCATGTTCTCATTCTGTTTACGCCAAATTCTGACTCTACCATCTGAATGTCTCAACAGAAATCGAGACTCATCAGACCAGGCAACATTTTTCCAGTCTTCAACTGTCCAATTTTGGTCAGCTCGTGCAAATTGTAGCCTCTTTTTCCTATTTGTAGTGGAGATGAGTGGTACCCGGTGGGGTCTTCTGCTGTTGTAGCCCATCCGCCTCAAGGTTGTGCGTGTTGTGGTTTCACAAATGCTTTGCTGCATACCTGGGTTGTAACGAGTGGTTATTTCAGTCAAAGTTGCTCTTCTATCAGCTTGAATCAGTCGGCCCATTCTCCTCTGACCTCTAGCATCAACAAGGCATTTTCGCCCACAGGACTGCCGCATACTGGATGTTTTTCCCTTTTCACACCATTCTTTGTAAACCCTAGAAATGGTTGTGCGTGAAAATCCCAGTAACTGAGCAGATTGTGAAATACTCAGACCGGCCCGTCTGGCACCAACAACCATGCCACACTCAAAATTGCTTAAATCACCTTTCTTTCCCATTCTGACATTCAGTTTGGAGTTCAGGAGATTGTCTTGACCAAGACCACACCCCTAAATGCATTGAAGCAACTGCCATGTGATTGGTTGATTAGATAATTGCATTAATGAGAAATTGAACAGGTGTTCCTAATAATCCTTTAGGTGAGTGTATAGTTTGTCAAGGTATAACATTAAATCTGATGAAAAAAACGCTCAAAATTAAAAAAAAAAAAAAACGCTTCAGTGCGCCCGCGCACTGGCAACGGTTAACAGGTTAAACAGAGAACATTTGTTTTTGATATGATTTACATCATTTAAAAATGGAGACTTGGTGTACACAAATAAAAGAAGAAATTTAACCGTTTTGAATGATGTATAACACTTGCCTGTATGACAAAAATCGATAGAGTTTTTTGAGTCTATTTTGCACTGATAAGAAAAAAAGCTAGCCGACCCCAGGGGGTTAATGGTAAGGGCCTGCCAGTGGCTCTAGGGGTAACAGAATTGATCTGCGCCCAGCCTAGGAGAGTGGGGTTTGTTTGCAAGCCACCCACCTACAACCTGTCGCTCGAGGAGTTGCTCAGCGAGCTGAGTGGAGCCTATTTTGGTGGCACAAGTCCATATGCTAGTTCTGCACGGCGGGTTCTGCATGGTGGGCTCCCATGGGAGGAGGCTTTCAAATAGGGATGCTAAAAGCCTAAATTCACATATTAAAGGGCCAGAGGCAGAAATTCTGTAGCATAATGCCTCCACTATCCCTAGTATAGCCTAGGCCAGCTACAGAGGTGGCCCTGGTGAGGGCCAGCTTGTAAGCATAGATCTACCTGAGGGCTCGGAGGAGCCACAGCCTCAAGAGAAAGATTCTCATACGGGAGGCTGCAAAAACGCTCAGCCTAAATCAGAGGTGTCAAGTAACGAAGTACAAATACTTCGTTACATTACTTAAGTAGAAATTTTGGGTATCTATACTTTACTGGAGTAATTATTTTTCAGACGACTTTTTACTTCTACTCCTTACATTTTCACGCAATTATCTGTACTTTCTACTCCTTACATTTTAAAAATAGCCTCGTTACTCCTAGTTCATTTCGGCTTGTTTTCATTCCGGCTTGTCGTCGTTAAAAAAAAAAATTGGCCAATTACACAAGATCTGAGTCCCGCCTCCTGAACACACATCGCTAAACTGATTGGCTTTGTGTTTTCTTTCTAACTTGTGAGAGGCTGTAGTCACATTTGGTTGTGCGAAGCGCCAAAACTCCTCCGAGTCCTAAGGAAACCTAGATGCGGTAAGCGAGGGAGAAATCAACAGTTCTGTGCTCAAGAATACGGGGCAAATTGCGTCAAATATTGATTTGGGGACAGACGTTTTTACAATATAATGACAATCGTAACATAACACTAACATAATCGTTAGTGTGTGTGTGTGTGTGTGTGTGTGTGTGTGTGTGTGAGAGAGAGAGAGAGAGAGAGAGAGAGAGAGAGAGAGAGTGTGTGTGTGTGTGTGCGTGTGCGAGAGAGAGAGAGAGAGTGTGTGTGTGCGTGAGAGAGAGAGAGAGTGTGTGCAACTCTACATTATAGGGTCAAAATATCCCCACAAAGATGTCAATATCCGAAATCCTTGTCCTTTTGGGTTTTTTTTTTTTTTTTTTTTTTTCAGAAAACAGCTTATAAATCAGACTTTTGTTTTTTGAAAATGTAAAAATGCAGTCAGTTTTCTGTGATAGGTAAGGTTAGTCTATAGTCCCCATAAAACATGAAAAAATAATATTGCTTGGTCTGTTGAAGGCTGGTCTTGTTGAAATGAGAGGCCTGTTGATCAAATCATCCCAGTCTCATCAGCTGGACTGAAAGAAGTTTCAGTGCTCTTAGGACACTGAAAACATGGCTCAGAGCAATGGTCACAAGTGACACTTGACAGTATTGCTGTGTGTCGTGTCCAACAGGACAAACTTGACAGTATTGATGTGAAACATATGCCAACAGTTAATTTCTGTTAAATGATTAGTTCACTTAGTTAAAAATGAAAATTCTGTCATCATTTACTCACTCTCGGGTTGTTTCAAACCAGTTTCTTTCTTCTGCTGAACACAAAAGAAGATATTTTGAAGAATGTCGATAACCAGACAGGTGATGGTAGCCATTGACTTCCATAGTATTTTTTTTTTCCTACTATGGAAGTCAATGGGGTCCATCCACTGTCTGGTTATCGGCATTCTTCAAAATATATTCTTTTGTGTTCATCAGAAGAAAGAAATTCATACAGGATTGAAACAGTTTGAGGGTGAGTAAATGATTTTCAGTTTTGGGTGAACTATATCACTTTAATGAAAGATGCAGACATGTGTTTGGCTTCTTCAAAAATCAAGGAACAAGACAGTATTGCACTATTGCATTGCACTATGAGCGGAGTAAAGTTCAGTCTCTGTTAAACTGCCACCATGTCTTTATTAGTTATTTGTAACATTACAGAATTAATTAATTTACGTATTGTTAAGGTCAATATAGACTAAAAACCTTAATACATTACCCTATTAATTTCCTGATTCCTCCGCTTATTTAGCTTATTTATTTAGAAAATTAATTTTCTATGGGCATATATACGGCTGAAACAGGTAGCCTAGTGCATCATCCCAAATTTTTCAACATCAACATTTTAATATAATTATAGTCAAATATGGCCTTTAGAAAAATGTGTTTTTTTTGAGGAGCTGGGGTAGTGCACTATATAGGCCCCTGTGGTGCGCCCTTAGCTTTTGTCCTTAATGGCATTTTTTTCCTTACATTACTTTTATACTTTAAGTAGTTTTGAAACCAGTACTTTTATACTTTTACTTGAGTAAAAAGCTTGAGTTGATACTTCAACTTCTACAGAAGTCTTTTTAAACCCTAGTATCTATACTTCTACTTGAGTAATGAATGTGAATACTTTTGACACCTCTGGCCTAAATGAAAACCCAAACAGAGCTAAAGGGAGCGATGTACTCAGGACAAGAAATGTCAGACGGCCCCATGGGCCAACATAAGATCTATCTGAAGCTCCAGCGTCAGTCTACACCAGCGGTTTTCAATAGGTGAGGCGCGTCTCCCATGGGGGGCGCCAAAGAGCCACAGGGGAGGCGCGACACGCAAAGAAAAAATAACTGTATGCAGCTCTGTTGATATCGGTAATTGTGTGTGCGAGTATTAGCTTTAAAATGCGTCTTTTCCTTGTCCCAAGTCAACAGAAGTCAGCATTAAGGGAGGATACGGAGCCTGGGAAGTCACTGTGTGAGTAAAAATAACAATCCGTCCGCTCAGTTTATAAACAGCTCACGAATTCTCACTGTTCCCTCGGTTTAACAAATCGTGCCCACTGATTAATAAACCATACCCCGAGTTTCTAATCCGCGCTCTCAGACTTGTAAACCGTGCCTTCAGTTTTTGCAATCTGTACCCACAAATTCATAAACTGTGCCCACGCTTTCGCAATCCGTTCCCACGGGAAAACCGTCGCTACGGATTGTTTTTTTTTCTCCCACAGGTGACTTCCCGGGCTCCGTATTAGTCGGAGGTTTTATGTGGCTGAAATCGTTAAAAAAATTTGTTCGTAAAAAATAATCTGTTTGATCTGATAACATGCCTTCAGTGCAGTTGACTGTTAAATGTTATGTATTCCATGAACAAACAGTGTTGTCGTTCTGTCCATTGTCCGAACAGCTGTCCATTGTGCTGATTTTGTTCGAGATGATGTGCATCTCCTTCAAATGTGCGCTTAAAGCCCAGACACACCGTGCCGATTTCAGCCGTCAGGTGTCGTCTGCGGTAGCTTTGGCGCCGATTGCACATGTTAAGCATGTTTTGTTGACTTGTGGTTAGGCCTACTGATGTTCAGTGATTTTAAAAGTAGCCTCAATTAGGCCTGCATGAAGTTGGAAATTATTTGCTGTTGCAAAGAATCGTTTATGAATGCACTTTTAAGAAAGTTGTGGAAATAAAATAATATTTACATTTTATCAGTTGTTATTGAAACTCATCATTGCCTGGAACACACAAAAGATGGCATTTACTGCAGAGGCGTGTGTGGGTTATGGCAGGCGGACGGGATTTTTGGGAAGGGGGTGCTCGGCTGTCCTTACTCTAAGGGGATGCTCACATTCACCCAATTTGAAAACCCCTGGTCTACACTCAACCACTTTTCTTTTTTTCTTTTTTTTGGAGAGAGAGAAGATGAACTATTCTACCCTGAGGTGGCTAATAGCCTGAGGGATAACACAGATGTGTCTAGAAAAATAAGCGGCAGCTCTCATCATTAGAGGAAGCCTAAGCTATTAACATAGTTTACAACAAGAGTGAGCAGTGGCACACCTCATTTAATCTTATTCACAAATGAAACCCATACAACTGTTGCTTCTCTCTATCGTTCTAGCCACGTAGCAGGGGAACTTCAGGGCCCTAATAACCAAATTTACCTTACCTTATAACAATGACATGATCCCAATAACTCTACACATGGAACAAAGGTCTGTAGAGAGTTACATTTTGGTGTTAGTTGCACTCTTAAAGAAGACCAACTCAGCTCACCTGTGGCGTGCGAAGTGAAGACTCACCAGACAATTCTTTATGAACATGGGGTCCATCACTTTTGCATGCCTGAAAGAGGCACTCTCACTAACCAAGCCGAGGCGGGCCATCAGAACATTGTTCTCATCATGGGCCCATGATGAAAAGCTCAGAGGGCGAAATCGGCGAATCGAGGAGAAAGCCTTTCTCTTTCTCCGTGAAGAAGAGAAGAGGGCCAGACAAGAGCAGAGCGTTCTCAAGGGAAAACGCTCACAGTTTGCACAGGCAGCTCCCTCAAGAACTGCCTGTGCGTGCTCTTCCCCCAGACAAAAAACACACAATTTGTGTGTGTCACCCAGCGTCAAGTATCTTGGGCACGGGTCTGCACACTTCTGGAAGCATTCCTTAGCCTTCTCAGTGCATTTCATTTTTAAATTTCTCTTACCGTAATTTCAAGCGCTTACAGACAGAACAGTCCCTGAAGACAAAAAGGTCATGTCATGTTTATAAGGCGCCCTTTTATAATTCCGGGTCACACGTTGATGATTGTCATGTCGCCGGTCAATAGGATTGCCATGATTCGAAAGTAGTTTTAGACACCTGTCACACCTGAGGCTTTCCCCAAAGCGTCAATCGACGTAGTGCAAGTTCATTTTCGAAAGTTTTCTTCGAAAACTTTGTTTTCTAAGATACTCGCAACGATGGCCGTTTTTACATAATTATTAAAGTATACATAAGTATTCAAGCGCTGTCTGTTTGCACACAGTAAACTTCTTGTCATGTAAACGTCCTGTAATAGTGAGGGGAACTACTCGTTCTACATAAATCACGTAACATTTCATGTTTTTACTTTCATATACGATTTAGTTTTAATCCAAATGATGCGTGTGTGCTGAGTGAGCAATCAAGAGCATGCAACAGAAGTGGGTGCTCTTTTTTTTACCGTCTGTTAACGTTAGTAATATGTCCCTCGTTTTACCTTCTTTGCTATTGACATATCCGACCGAACTACAAACTTTCCAGCGATGTCTTTGAAAAAGGGATGTGCGCTTGATAAGCTGTGCCACAGCGCACTCAATCCACTCCATGTTACGTTCATAAGCTTGCGCACAGCAGCTATATAGGCATAACTATTTAATTAGATTAGCATTCTATTAGTTCGATACATTTAGTCAAGTCACATACATTTATATAGCGCTTTTTACAAAACAGATTGTTTCAAAGCAGCTTTCCAGAGATAACAGGAAAATAATGCAAAAAAGTTTATTTCCAGAAGAAAATAGCCAGTCCAGCTTAAGTAAATTCAGTGATGTTTCATTTTTGTTTTAAAAAGAGTTATTAACCCCCTGAGGTCGGCGGTATCGCCGGCGATACCAGCTTGCTTTTTTTTTTTTATCAGTGTAAAAGAAACTCATAAATACTCTGTTGACTTTGATTTTCCATAGGAGTTTCATACATCAATCGATTCTGTTAAATGTGTATTATTTTTGTGTATACTCACAATAAAAACAAAGTGTAGTGCTTTTTGCCAAATAAAGAAAAATAAACACGAAGCGAGTTCTGCCTTCTCTCTGTCAGTTAAGTCCATTCTGAAACGCGTCCGAAAATGAACAATAACTCAGCGAATACTCAGTCAAACAGGCATACAGACACACAGGCATGAAGCTTGAATTCTCTTCTTTTAAATGAAGTAATTTATATAAAAAACAAATATTCTCATCTTGTGAAATCTTTATTAAAAGAGAGCGATTCCAGTCGAGCTCATTACAGCTCATTCAAAAATAATGTGACCCCACCCACGGAGAGCGCGCGCTATTCAAACGCAAATGTTTGAGGCAATCCACGCAAACCTGTGAACGCCCCCATATCAGCTCGAGAAAACACAAGTTTATTCAGATCATTACTTGTTTACACCGTCTCGCAGCGCTGTGAGGACTAATAATAATGGAAAATGTCCCTCAGAAGTGCGGGTATTTCGAGGAGCAAGGATCATACTGAGCTGAGGAATACAGTAGTAAGTTTTTTTCCCTTCTCACGTGAATCGGGTTTCTGTTTATGAATGAATGAATGGCAGAGATGCGCGCTGTTTACCACAGCTCGCAAAAAAGACAGTTTAAATTTAAATCGCGTGTGTGAATGAATGATGATGTTTTAGCAAACTGTATTGCTATACTGAGATGAGTAAAAAACGCCTGAAATATGTTGAAAAAAAATGTAGGCTATTTGTATAAGCAACGTATTAAACTGCAAATTAACATTTATATGCCCTAATATTTCATAAAAACAACGTTACAGTCAGGCGAAATTTGAAAGACAACATTTTGTTGACTAGATTTGGGTACAGTTTTTACTGTAGAATATACTGCCACATCAAATAAGCTTTTGTTTAGCAATTTCTATATATATAAAATACTATTTTTGTCAAAAATAAAGTCATCAACTAAGATGTTAGCTGTTCCAATGTTGGCTATATTCAAACTAATGAATACATAGATAAAATGTAGGCCTATAATCATTTTTTTTTACAAAGAAAGAGTACACTTGAAATATTGTTGAAATTGTAATTATTGTTGTAATTGTAACCTTTTTAATAAAATAGCAAAACATATTTACAAGATAGATGTAAGCAAAATCTTAAATGGTCAATATAAGTCTTCTTCTAAATATATCTTTTGTCCTTGCATTGTGGCTCAGTCAGTGTCACACCTGAATGAATGGCTAATTATGCAGAGTGGGTGGGACATTGTATTCTCAGGTGTAAACCACTCCTCGTTCACGCCCCCTCGCATATTGGCTTTCCAAGCAAAACCTGTTTTACATCAATTTAAATCAATGTATTGTTTTATGTGAACGATTAAGCAAGACTATTTTCACATAATTTTGAAGCCAGAACTCGAAGGAACAACATCCATTAATCAAAAGTCTTATTGACACATATTTATTATGAGTTTTGTGGTCTTATTTCAGCAACTTTCATTTTTATTTTTTTTCAATAACCACGCATAAACATTTTTCTCTTAAAAATTAAAAAATATACATACATGGTGATCACATATTTTGGTAGCCCTGTTTGTGCTATATAGAGTGAATTTACACCTTTGCCATTAACATGTTTATAAATAACTGAAAAAAACACAAATGTCAGAGCATGTCAGAACACCTCCAGGGCCCAGAAAACCGCTCAGACTCCAGAGGGTTAATTTAGTTCATTTATATACATTGGGGAGAACAAGTATTTGATACACTGCCGATTTTGCAGGTTTTCCTACTTACAAAGCATGTAGAGGTCTGTAATTGTTATCATAGGTACACTTCAACTGTGAGAGACAGAATCTAAAACAAAAATCCAGAAAATCACATTTTATGATTTTTAAATAATGAATTTGTATTTTATTGCATGACATAAGTATTTGATCACCTACTAACCAGTAAGAATTCCGGCTCTCACAGACCTGTTAGTTTTTCTTTAAGAAGCCCTCCTGTTCTCCACTCATTACCTGTATTAACTGCACCTGTTTGAACTCGTTACCTGTATAAAAAAACACCTGTCCACACACTCAATCAAACAGATTCCAACCTCTCCACAATGGCCAAGACCAGAGAGCTGTGTAAGGACATCAGGGATAAAATTGTAGACCTGCACAAGGCTGGGAAGGGCTACAGGACAATAGGCAAGCAGCTTGGTGAGAAGGCAACAACTGTTGGCGCGATTATTAGAAAATGGAAGAAGTTCAAGATGACGGTCAATCTCCCTCGGTCTGGGGCACCATGCAAGATCTCACCTCGTGGGGCATCAATGATCATGAGGAAGGTGAGGGATCAGCCCAGAACTACACGACAGGACCTGGTCAATGACCTGAAGAGAGCTGGGACCACAGTCTCAAAGAAAACCATTAGTAACACACTACGCCGTCATGGATTAAAATCCTGCAGCGCACACAAGGTCCCCCTGCTCAAGCCAGCGCATGTCCAGGCCCATCTGAAGTTTGCCAGTGACCATCTGGATGATCCAGAGGAGGAATGGGAGAAGGTCATGTAGCAACAATGCCTGACATGCGGTCACATGCTGTTCCAATTAGTAAAACCTTGTCTCCAAACACATCCTTCGTTGTCTTTTCAGACAACGGGTCTGTCCATGACGCCGCTAAGTCTACTATGAACAGTCAAAATTGCAATCTGTGGCTCCCCAGAGGGACATTTTAGTCACAAAAGGAACCCTGTTCTGGACAATCCCCTCTAAAACCCCCATTTCAGCATGGACTCCCTGTGACTTTACAACCTCATGACCCACACACACACACACACACACACACACACACACACACACCATTCATGGAGCTTTTCAGAGAAAAGTACCCCTAAAATGTTTGATATGTATTCCTGTGTTTCTCAAGTGTCTTCACATGCCATAACGGAAATACTGACCATTTCATTGTGTGTTTAATCAAACTTTATTTGTGTGTAATTATGCATATAAATGTAACGTTATGTTTCCCCAATCTTTACCTGTCATAATTGATATCTCTGTAATCCTCTCCATCTCACGGAGACGAATCTTGACTGCAAAGTACAATAATATGCATTTGTTCCAGGAAATATCATATTTCTAAGTATGAATCCTTTCCCTCATAAGACATATGGTAAAAGGGGGAGTGTTTTCTTCACACAAAGAAGACTTCTTCCCGCTACAGATCAGAAGATTTGATTGGCTGTTGTCACCGAAAACAGGGCGTAAACAGATGTCTTTAAAAAGCAAGAGACCCTGTTTCCTCTCTCTCTTCTCTCATCGACCCTCTCTTCTCTCTTCGATCCCGCTGATCCCACTTCCTCGCTTCTCCGGTCCCTGACCTCCTCCTCCTTCTCCACGTGCAGCGCTGCTCCAGCTGGACAGGCCTTGCCTTGGCCTCTGGGACGCAAACCCCCGCGTCATGTAAAAGCCTGCCGTCCTTGCAACCAAGATTTGAAACCACTCCCGTCCCGGGAGACGCACCTGACTTTCTCGGTAACTTAAATTCAAGTAAGCCTTTACATCATCTTGCGAAACGACCCAGAAGACGAAGCTAGACACGAACCAGCCGGACACGCGCACGCGCGCGCCCCCCCTTTTCCAGCCTCGCACTGAAAGAGTACAACAGCTCGCAAGTACTATCTCTCAATCTAAAAGCTGATTTCCTGGTGTCTATCTCTTAGGTCTGTGAATTAAGTTACCCTTCTTCCTCTTCTCTTCTTTTTCTTTATTTCATTTCGTTTCATTCTGATCACTTATGTTATTGTTTGGTTATATGTTTGTTTGTTTATTGTTTGCATTTTTACGTACGTTTATATTCGTAGCTCATATAATCTCTAGTTTTGCATTTATTAAAATTCATAAATACTTTTCACTGTCTCTGTGTTTGGAAATCCACCTTATAAGTCAATGAAACTTTAAAAGATCCAACTATAAGCTACAAAGCTCGATATATAGACTACTTGAGTAGTTTTAATTAATAAACTCAGAAAGTTTGATGTCCGTGGCCAGAACATAAAACTTTCTTGAAGTGTGTGAATACCTCTTCTTAACTGTAATGATTTTACATTTATTTCGCTGGACGAATTAAATGTTGGTCAGACCAGTTACAGAACAAGGTAATCTCGATAATTGATAAAGTAAATGTACATGCGACTTATGAATTATGACCATGAGTCATACATATTAATATTCCCAAAATTCCCCATATTCTTGAGCTAATTCATACTTGTCGTATACGCTACAGTCATGTGGTCTGATGAGACAAAAATAGAGTTTTTTGGTCTAAACTCCACTCGCCATGTTTGGAGGAAGAAGAAGGATGAGTACAACCCCAAGAACACCATCCCAACCGTGAAGCATGGAGGTGGAAACATCATTCTTTGGGGATGCTTTTCTGCAAAGGTGACAGGACGGCTGCACCGTATTGAGGGGAGGATGGATGGGGCCATATAACACGAGATCTTGGCCAACAACCTCCTTCCCTCAGTAATAGCATTGAAGATGGGTCGTGGCTGGGTCTTCCAGCATGACAAAGACCCGAAACACACAGCCAGGGCAACTAAGGAGTGGCTCCATAAGAAGCATCTCAAGGTCCTGGAGTGGCCTCGCCAGTCTCCAGACCTGAACCCAATAGAAAATCTTTGGAGGGAGCTGAAAGTCCGTATTGCCCAGCAACAGCCCGAAACCTGAAGTATCTGGTGAAGGTCTGTATGGAGGAGTGGGCCAAAATCCCTGCTGCAGTGTGTGCAAACCTGGTCAAGAACTAAAGGAAACGTATGATCTCTGTAATTGCAAACTAACCAAATATTATGTTCTGCTTTTCTGATATATCAAATACTTATGTCATGCAATAAAATGCAAATTAATTGCTTAAAAAAAGTCGCCGGTTTGTTTTCCCCTAAAAGTGGGCGTGAACCTTTTCAGAGACGTTCTATGATGCTACGCCGGTTGTGCGTATCGCCAAACACACGTCGTGATGGAGAAGGTAAGTTGGAAGAAAGCTTGTCTAACATTTTTAGGCTAGAACATTTAATATATTGCCCATCGTATACATTATTATTGATGCAGTCAAAAACTCTATAGGCCTACAACTAAGTTACTTTGCAACCAGGCCAGAAGCTTTGGCTCAGTTTGGCTAGCTTACGTTATCTGAAACTAAGGGAAATGTTAGTGGGTATGGGAAGTAATGAAGATGTATTTCTTCATTTTATTTTAAATTATATATTATACTGTATTAATAGTCTTTCTAGTTACATTAAGGAGCCACAGTGCTTCAAGTGGGAGCTCCCTACCCCTGTTATCAAGGCATCAAAATGTGCAACAAACACTTACAACACAAAACACATTTCATAAGCTGGAGTGTGTACTCTTGTGTACAAACACACACACACACACACACACACACACACACACACACACACACACACACACACACACACACACACACACACACACACACACACACACACACACACACCTTAATACTAATATGTCATTTGTTCACAATGTCCCACCACACAATAAAATAGCAATTTGTTATATTTTTGTCATTTTTGTATATTTGTAATTTTGAAATATAACATTAAAGAGTATATTTGATGTGATGAATTGCTCTGTCATTTATCAGATTTACCAATTGTTATAATTTCAATTTGTGCTGGTTAATTATGAACAATGGGTAAAATTGGGGGGCGGGACTGGCGGGGGCGGGGCTCCATTAGGGCTCCTCCCCTAACCGCATGTGATCTCACTCCAAGCTTTTGAGAAAACTTGAGAACCCTGATGGCGAGTACAGAAAGAACAAAGGAAATACAGGGAGAGATTAAATGCAGATGCTGTATGGCGAGAGGAGGTTCTGAGGAAAAGACAAGCAAAGTAAATGGAAACATTTAACTTACTGATAGTGATGCAGGGTGCTGCATCAAATAGCCTATGCCAGTTGTACAATGTGCAGTTATATTGAGACCAAGTTGAAAAACACATTATACTTAAAAAACTTGGCTCAAAAGAAAGCTCTACAGATAAACATACACACACTTGCACGAGCAGGCACACACACACACACACATTCACTCACTCACGCATGCAGATTCACTCATTCACTCACTCACTCACTCAGACATGCATGCAGACTCACTCAATCACTCTTGAATGCAAAAGTAAATGCAGTAAATTATTAATCTGATTATTTTTTGCAGTGTATATTTCTGAAATGCTTGTGTACATGATTGAATTTGTCTATTTACAGATATCAAGAGAAAAAACTGAAAGGGGAGGTACAAACATTCAGGGCCCTATCTTGCACCCAGCGCAATTGACTTTGTACACCAACCCATGTATCATTCCTATTTTGCACCCGCGCAAAGCGCGCTTTTCCCTCCACAGAAGCACGTCGCTAAACTAGGGAATGAACTTGCGCTCCCTGGGCGGTTCAGCGCAAAAAAGGAGGCGTGTTCCGGCGCAAACGTTCCTTCATGCTATTTTGCAGGTTTAGAAAACAATTGCGCCACTAACCAGGAAAAAATTGTTTAAAGTCAGTGGCGCGTTGCGCATGTTATTCATATGCTATTTTAAGGGCGCATGCTTGGCCATAATCAATGTAGCGGGTGCACAACGCGCATACACTTTGATTCTCTCATCTACACAGAAGCAGCAGTTTTCATTTTTGTGATAGATAAATAGATAGATAGATAGATAGATAGATAGATAGATAGATAGATAGATAGATAGATAGATAGATAGATAGACAATTTATTATAAAAGCATACATCTAGCTTACACATTTACCCAAATTATCATACGCCTTTTTAACCCCCTGAGGTCAACAGTATCGCCGTCGATACCAGCTCGCTTTTTTTTTATCAGTGTAAAAGAAACTCATAAATACTCTGTTGACTTTGATTTTCATAGGAGTTTCATACATCAATCGATTCTGTTAAATGTGTATTATTTTTGTGTATACTCACAATAAAAACAAAGTGTTGTGCTTTTTGCCAAATAAAGAAAAATAAACATGAAGCGAGTTCTGCCTTCTCTCTGTAACTCAGCGAATACTCAGTCAAACAGACATACAGACACACAGGCATGATGCTTGAATTCTCTTCTTTTAAATTAAGTAATTTATATAAAAAACAAATATTCTCAGTTCATGTAATCTGTAAGAAAAGAGCGAGATGTCAGGCGTTCTCATCTCATCTAATTATTTGTAATGTGACTCCGCCCTCGGAGAGCGTGCACTATTCAAACGCAAATGACTGAGCAATCCGTGCAAACTGTGAACGCCCCCCATATCAGCTTGAGAAAACAAGCTGAATCAGATCATTGTAGCCTACTTGTTTACACCATCTCACAGCGCTGTGAGGAATAATAATAATGGAAAATGTCCCTCAGAAGTGCGGGTATATCGAGGAGCGAGCTGAGGAATAGTGTAGTAAGTTTTTTTCCTTCTCACGTGAATCGGGTTTCTGTTTATGAATGAATGAACGGCAGAGATGCGCGCTGTTTACCACAGCTCACAAAAAGATCGTTTAAATTTAAATCGCGTGTGTGAATGAATGATGATGTTTTAGCAAACTGTATTGCTATACTGAGATGAGTAAAATCGACTGAAATATGTTGAAATAAAGTGTCTAGGTTTTGACATAAATGCAAATATAAATGTAATTTTACAAAATATTATCGATTTTCAAATACTGCTGTATTGAATGAACAGCTTTTAGCAAACTCTATTGCTATACTGAGATGAGGAAAATTATCAAAAATAAAGTCATCAAATAATACGTTTTGTATACTTTAGTTTTTAAAAAGAAAGATTACACTTTGTTGTAATTGTTGTAATTGTAACCTTTTTAATAAAAAATATATATTTATAAGGTAGATGTAAACAAGTAAATATAATTTTTTTCTTTAAATAATTTGTATTGTGTTTTATTAGTGACAAATTTGTGGAGAGGATAAATATTCCAAAACTGAAAATACAGTATGAGAATTAACTGCACAATTACTAGACATGTTTACCTTGGATATTATACCATTTGCAAGCACAATTTGTGAAAAAAAAAAAAAAAAAAAAAAAAAGCGATGCCTCCAACTGTGAACCAATTTGGTAGTGTATATATGTATGTATATATATATATATATATATATATATATATATATATATATATGTGTGTGTGTGTGTGTGTATATATATGAAGAGTTCAGATGCAAAAGCCTCTAAATGCCATCTGAAATTTTCTTCTAGGATGATCATTTTTATGAAGCTTGTATATTTAAGTTAGCTATAGGTGACACACCTGAATGAATGGCTCATTAAGTATGCAGGGGCATTGTCTAATCAGATGTGAACTACTAAATATGCATGATCGTTTACGCCCCATCCGCATATTGGCTTTCCAAACTAAAAGTGTTTTGCAAAACTTAAATCAATGTATCGTTTTATGTGAATGATTAGGCAGGATGATTTTCACATCATTTTGAAGAAAAAACTCTAGGCGAGGACATCCATTAGTCAAAAGTCTTATTGACACATATTTAGTATGTGTTTTGTGGCCTTATTTCAGAAACTTTCATTTTTAGTTTTTTCAATTACCATGCATAAACATTCTCTCAAAAATGAAAACATGTACATACATGTGGCTCACATATTATGGTAGTCCTGTTTGTGCTAAATAGAGTGTAATTTTTTTTGCCATTTATATGTTTATAAGCAACTGAAAAAAGCACAAATGTCAGGGCATGTCAGAACATCTCAAGGACCCCAAAAACACCCCAGACTCCAGAGGGTTAACCGAAGTTAATTTGGGTGGGTTTCTCCATCCCCAACCTCCCTGACGAGAGCGTTGCTCTCCTTGGCTGTGAACCGCTCCTGGCTCGCGCCTGGCAAATCCGCCGTTATAATAGGAATCCGCTTTAGAACAAACGTGCCTGCTCTTAAAGGGAATGTGAGATGACGCTCTGATTGGTTTATTTCACGTTACGCCCAAACCACACCTATGAATAATGAAGCTGCTTCAGACCAACCCATTTTAGATTTGCGCCTGGCGCAAGAGTAATTTATCCCACCGGGAAAATAGCAACAGCGCCAAGACCCACCCACAAAGTTACTTGCGCTTTGACACTTGCGTTTCAGATCGTTAAAGTAGGGCCCTCAATGTGAATTCTCTTCCACCATCAAGAAGAGAGAAACTTGGGAATTATAATTAACAAAGGGAATTATGGAGGAATGCACTGTTAAAACACAGGATAAAGAAGAAAAATCTACAAGGGATAATGAACTTAACCCCTGAAACCTCATTTAACCAGGAGGTGGAAGTTCAACCTGACCCAGTGCCAGTCCACTGTTGCACACCTGAACATCTAGATTTAGCACAAAACCAGGAAAGACCACAAACTCCATCACCACCTTCACCACCACCACTATCCTCACCGCCAGAATCACCAAGCCCTTGGAGGGTAGAGATCAATAAGCTGAAGGCTCAGTTAAGACAACAGAGAAACAAAAAAAAGGTGCTAATGAGAAGAGAAAATATTAAACAATGGAAGGCAACAAAATACAGAAAACAGTGAGGAAGACAAAAGACAATAAAGCCAACAGCTGTCAGTAAGACTCCAAAAAGTAAGAAGTCTGAGAAGGCACACAAAGTAGAGTCATTTTTCCAGGCAAGAAAGATGTAGTTGGTCGAAAAGTGAAAAAATAAAGAAGAGTACTAACCAGCTCTCTAACAGATCTCCACAAGGCCTACGTGCGGACATGTGACCGTAAACACCGTATGTCATACAGGCAGTTTACAAGGTACAGACCTTTTTATATCACTTTTTATATCACAAGTCAAAAGATCGCAACACATGTGCATGTTACCAACATGAAAACATGTCTATCCTGATTAACAGTCTTGCAATTAGAGGCCTACTTCCTACAAAAAGCCTCTCTGAACAGCTCGCAAGTATCACATGCAGCACAACTGACGTGAGATGCATGCAACGCCTCTGTCCAAACTGCTGCTTTTATGAGGTGCAATTTAATGACCACAGTCCACAGACCACAGAAGTGATTCCGCAACATGGGAGCAGTGGAAAAAAGTGGATGCTGAGGTTGGTGGGAAAATATACAAAAACTGGATAAAAAAAACAGAAAGGGGGACTCTCGTGGAGTTGATTGAACTGTTCCAGAAGGGTCTGGAGGCAATTGCAGGCCAACAGTTTAACTGGCTTCACCAGGTGCAGCAATTTAGGCAAATTAAGGAGAACCTGAAGGTAAATGACATGGTCTTACATGTAGACTTCTCCGAAAATTACGCGTGTAAACTGAACACTGAGATTCAGTCCTACCATTTAGGTGGCAATAGACAACAGGCAACATTACACACTGGAGTTGCCTACTCAGTTAGTGGCTCACAGTGCTATGCCACAATCTCCAAGTCCTTACGTCACGATGAACGCGCAGTGTGGGCACACATAAAGCCCGTTTTAGAGGACTTCCGAAGAACCTTCCGAAGCCTAGGACCTCAATATATTGCAGATATGCTCACTGAATTGAACCCAACAGATCACTCAGATCATTAGGGTCATATCAGCTAGAAATACCAAGGGTTCACTCTAAACATGGCGAGTCCGCTTTTAGCTATTATGCCAGCCGCAGCTGGAACCAGCTTCCAGAGGAGATCAGATGTGCTCCTACTGTAGTCACTTTCAAATCCAGACTCAAAACACTTCTGTTTAGCTATGCATTTACTGAATTAGCACTGTGCCGCTGTTCGTCCGACTGTTTGTACTGTACTGTATTTTAT
Organism: Scardinius erythrophthalmus; assembly: GCF_964197995.2. Lineage (NCBI taxonomy): Eukaryota > Metazoa > Chordata > Actinopteri > Cypriniformes > Leuciscidae > Scardinius > Scardinius erythrophthalmus. The sequence goes on from NC_138229.1 coordinate 35,058,975, forward strand.
TTGATTTCATTTTTCTAAACTGTTTTAATTATTCTTATCTCTTTTTATTATTTTAATTTCTTCTATGTAAAGCACTTTGAATTGCCATTGTGTATGAAATGTGCTATATAAATAAACTTGCCTTGCTTTGCCTTGCCTAAATAGTGTTTTAGACGGCTAGCTGTAGTCTCGCGCTGAAGTCCCGTGGGAACTCAGTTGTAGCCGGGAAAAGGTAAATAGCAGTGTGCAGGTGGGAGGAGCGTCGTGTGTGTGAAGAGTGATGAGCGGAGTTGCTCACAAGTGAAGAAGAAATGGTTCGCGTTTGTGCCGTTCCGAATTGTGGCAACAGAATGCAAAAATACAAGAATTACATTTTCATCGTCTTCCTTTCCATGTCCTCGATATTCTGCAGTTGTGGCTAGTTGTACTTCAACTTGATGTGCAAACTCCCATAAGAGTACTACGCGCTAAAGATTACCGCATTTGCAGCTGTAACCGCACTGGGTAGTACATTAACAAATAGCTCAAATGATCTATTGGGAATTTGAATAATTAATCATGAATATGATTAATATATTGCATATTACAGTTACATTAAATTATCTAAACTGAAGATAGATCGATATGTGAATAATCAATCACAACAAATTATAATTCCTCATTCACATATCAATAGTTTTTTTCAGATCATTATATGAGATAACTTTAATGGAATTAATTTGTTCATCAAACAATCGGTTGTCCAGCAACGGCCGTAAGATTAACCCATAAACTTCTCACCAAAGTTATCACTTCTTATAATTCAAAGAAAGCTGTTTTCTGGCCATTGAAACAACTCTCCTGTCCTTATAAAAGTTAGGTTACTGAAATCGTAACATGATAAAGCATAGCTTAAGATCGAAACATCTCATTGACTTGGTTAAATGGGCATTTAAAACAGAGACAATCAAGGATATATGGAATTTTAATAATTGGACTAATACTACATCGAAACTACGAGTATACACAGAGTAAATACATATATTTACAACAGAAACATACGGACGAAAACATTACAAGACCAACAAATAACAGATGAGAGAGAGAGAGAGGATGAAAGAGTGAGCGAGGGAAAGTGAAAGCAAAAGATCATCTGAAATGATCACAGTAAACTAAATCACAGACAGTAACCTTTTGAAAGACCGGCTACGTTCGCTTCACTGAACGTAGGTAGAGTCCAAAGACGAAAATAAAGAAAAGACTTAAAGGAAATAAAAGAGAGAACGGAGAATGCTCCCTAAAAGGGAGCCATGGATTTTGAAAAACCTCTCACAGAAAAAGTGCTCATTTAAGATTTCATGAGTCGGTCTTTAATGGAGAAGATGGGTTCACACCTACTCTACGTACGCGGACCAATCATCTTAGAGCATCTCGGGCGGGAAGATTTTTCTTTGTCTTGTCAGACACGCCCAATTGAATGAGTCATGAGTGTAAGCCATTCAGCTCCAGAAATATGAAAAGTGTAATACAATGTACATTATTGCATTCTGCTATCGAAATTCGACTCTGTTAGATTGCGAGGTTTACAGAGATATGAAACTTGTCATATGAAGATTATAGGAACACCAAGTTACAATCACATGCACGGATAGAAGCATTTACCAGTTCGTTCCTTTAAATAAACGTCATACACAAAGTGAATATAACCTAGGAAAACACTCAGGAGTATATGAAAAATTACACGCTTATATTCTAAGTTTAAAGGGGGGGTGAAATGCTCATTTTCACTCAATCTCCTGTTAATCTTGAGTACCTATAGAGTAGTATTGCATCCTTCATATCTCCAAAAAGTCTTTAGTTTTATTATATTATATTAAGAAAGATAGGATGTACCGAGTCTTTCCGGAAAAAAACGAGCGGCTGGAGGCGGGCCGTGTGGGCGAAGCTAAAGCTGTGCTAACGCGCCGAGCTAGTAACAACACACAGAGACAATAGATTAGAAGCAGTTTTACTCACCGAACCTTTATCATTGTGACTGCTCGATCCTTAAGCATTAGACGATCTGCAAATCCGTCGATCTGGGCTTTGTTTATAAAACAATCATCGTCGAAATGCAGGGAACAAACAGTCTACACAACTCCGTTTATGCTCAGGAAAAACAAACTCCATCCACTGGTGCCTTAACGCCGGGTTCTTTGGGAATCTGTGCAGGGTTGTCTTGCCCTGGCAACCAAAAACACACTTCTTTGGTGACATTGGCTTCCCAAAAGCCGGGCAGGGCGCTTTGATGGCAAACTGCTTTCGCTCTCTTGTCTGGTCTACGAGTGCGCGCGCGCCCGCGATCTTACCGGAGAAGTGCCCTTAGGACCCATATTAGGAAATTCCGTTACATCTGACGTCACACATACCCATACTCGAAAAAAACTTTCCGAAACTTGTGACAAACCAGAAGGACAATTTTTTGCAATTAAATTTTTGAAACTTTGTCCATGTTTAGCATGGGAATCCAACTCTTTAACAGTGTAAAAAACTCAGTATGCATGAAATAGCATTTCACCCCCCCTTTAATGTCCAAAGTTCGTGTATGTGTGTGCGTTAATGTGTGTGTTGGAATGTCTGTCACGTTGCGCTTCCTGTTATCTCTTGCAGAGAAGCTTTGGCTGCAGCTTGGTGCAGGGTCGTAAAGTGTTATCCTCTAGAAAGAGGAGTCGGGTTACGGAATGCGATTCCACTGGAAAGACATTCTTCAACAATACATTTCAGAGCTAGACACTAGAAAATCATATTATATGATCAAACAAACTAATAAAACATGCATACAGGAAGGCCAAATACAAATCCGCGTTACATACATTAAAATTATATTTCTATCCTGAGTAACACACAAAGGATGTTTGTGTGTGTGTGTGTGTGTGTGTGTGTGTGTGTGTGTGTGTGTGTGTGTGTGTGTGTGTGTGTGTTTGTAAAGTGTTATCCTATAGCAGGAGGGGTCAGGTTACCTAGACCATGTTTCTATTTGAGAACATTACTTAGGAGAAACACTTCCAAGTTACAAATGCAGAAAATCGTGACTATGGCATGAAAGGGTTAACCAGTTATGCAACGCACAAACCTATCAAATACATCTTAGTGATGACTTACATGATGAGTGTAAAGAAACGTTTGTGTGTGTGGAGATCTCCTGGCCACCTGGATTTCTTTGGTGCAGAGAGAAGGGGGGTTTGGAATTCTTCTGAAGCTTTTTAAAGCTTCAGGAAGATGTATATGATTGTCTCTTGGGCCATCTGGTCTACTCCCAGGTGCCATAAAGTGTCCGAAAACATTCTAAACCCAGCCATGTCGGAGCCATGATGGTAATTTAGATTGTCAAGAGTCTTAATTTACATATCTCAGTGCAGAGTGTAAAAAGGCTTTGGATTACAGAATAAATGTGCTTAGAAAGCACAGAGAGTCCGAATTTGTTAATTCAGACCAAACGAACGAATGATTCAAATAGCCCAGTCGCTACACAGCGAACACTTTGAAAAGCTGACGACACAGACACAACACAGCGGGTCCGGTTGACGAAAAATTCCATTCCGTGGACGAAGACGGGTGCAACCACTGTGGAGATAATGCAAACTTTATTTATCCTTCCATTTGGGCACACACTGCTTGAGGAGAGATGTGCAGTAATACATGTTTGTGGCGAGCAGGACGAGGTCGAGGGCCGTGGGAGGACGGCACGAGGCCGGTGGCGTGATTGCAAATGCGCGACACCTGCGCGACGCACCGGTCTCGCATCTCTCACGGAGGAGCGGAAGCATAAAGGAGGAGCGACGACAGTGAAGAGCGAGAGAGGACAGGCCTGATTTTATTTGATGTTGTGTTTTGTTTTCTGTTTGGTGTTGCCAGCAGTCGTCCGTGAGGGGCTGCTGGCTTTTACTTTCATTTTGTATTTGTTTCATTTTATTTATTAAATATTGTTGAATGTTCCCCGGTTCCCGCCTCCTTCTTCCCATAACATCATACCTCGTTACAATGTTTTTGTAGTCTTATTTGCAAAACTTTAACACACGACTTTAACTCTTCACACACAAAACGCTCCACCCACCTGCACACTGCTATTTACCTTTTTCCGGCAACAACTGAGTTCCCACGGGACTTCAGAGCGAGACTACAGCTAGCCGTCTAAAACACGATTTAGGTGAATTTAAACAATGGCTAAGTTGCTAAACGCATCTTGTAGTCATGTAAGGGCCCTGTTCATGTTGGACATACATTTTAATTGCATTTTGTGTCTGTTAACAGGCACAAAGACACTCTTTATGTATATGCCCCCATAACTGCCGTTTTAGCTGAGTGGGAGCTCTGGACATTAGCTGTAGTAGCTCCGTGTTGCAAGCACCAATCCAGTTCGTTTTTTTTTTTTTTTATAGACAGTACTCACAAAGGTCTAACGATCAAGATTAACTTAAAAATTGCTGGAGTTCTCCTTTAAGTAAAATAAAAATGTTCAGTGCAGCATAAACGACTCTGGGGTAAATGCGAATTAGCTCAAGCATATAGGGAATTTTGGAAATATTAATAATCATAACTCATGGTCATAATTCATAAGTCGCATGTACATTTATTTTATAATTATCGAGATTATCTTGTTCTGTAACTGGTCTGATCATCAGTTATTCGTCCAGCGAATAAATGTAAGATCATCACAGTTAAGAAGGGGTATTTACAAACTCCAAGAAAGTTTTATCTTCTGGCCACGAACATCAAACTTTCTGGGTTTATGAATTAAGAACTACTCAATGTAGTCTATATATATATCGAGCTTTGTAGCTTATAATTGGATCTTTTAGTTTCATTGACTTATTAAGTGGGTTTTCAAACACAGAGACAGTGAAAAGTATTAATGAATTTTAATAAATGTAAGACTAGAGATTATATGGGCTACGAATATAAACGTACGTAAAAATGCAAACAATAAACACAAACAAACATTTAACCGAATAAGAACATAAAACAATAACGTGGTCAGAATACATGAAAGAAAGAAAGAAATAGAGAGAAGGGAAAAGCTAGTAATTATTACATACAGAAACCTAAGTTCACGAGACCCCTGGAACAGCTTTTATAGGAATCAATATAGCCTACTTGCAAGATTCTGTGCTCTTTCGGGTGAGGCTGAGGCAGGAAGCGAGGATGGTGTCCTGTTTCTGCTGCGTCTTCCGGTGTCGCGGGAAGTTTAAAAAGGCTCACTGAATGTAACGTTACCGAGAAAGTTTAGATTCATCTCCCGGGAAGGGAGAGGTTGCAAATCTTGGTTGCAAAGGACGGCAGCTACGACTCGAACATGTGTTCGTTCGATAGAGAAGGCCAGGGCCTTCTTCAGATGTTCCTCGGAGAAGCGTTGCGCCGGGGAGAAGAGGAGGAAGGGTGAGAGATCAGGGTGAGAGAGGCCGGAGAAGAGAGAAGATGAGGGGGTTTCTGCCTTTTAACAGACATCTGTTTACGCCCTCTTTTTGAGGCCCAGCAAATCAGATTTTCTTATCTGAAGCGGGAACATTTCCTTGTGTGAAGAAGAAGACGCCTACTTTGACTTTGTCATGTGAGAGATAGAATTCGTATTTCCTCTTTCAGACAAGATACTACCCGTAAGAATACATTTCATTGTAATCTCATACATATATGTAATTCCGTGAGATCACTACGATTAGAATGATACCAGACATGGTGTACAGAATATGGGAATACAGGTATGCATTTCTAATGTAGGATTCTGAGCATTTTAAGAGTCAATTGATTTCTATGATAGAACATAGAAAATCTCAATCTGCCATGGAAATTATACACACATAAACATACATATCAAAAACATGGTTCTTGGATCGCCTGTGTGGAAGTGTATGGAATGTGGGCTTGCAGAGGAACTGGATGAGCTGCAGCTTTGGAGCCATAAAAGTTTATGACCAGGTCGAGTTACAAGACACTATGGAGTGATTTTCTTTCAATGAACCTTCAGAATTAAAGATTTTACTCTAGCAAACCACACCTCTATTATAAATTTGTAATGAATGGTAAAATGAAATTTTACTATGTGGAAGTCCATATATGGCAATGTGCCTCAGTTGCATCTCGTGGTGGGTTTCTGGCTGAAAGTCCACGAGTGTGTGTGTATGTGTGTGTGTGTGTGTGTGTGTGTGTGTGTGTGTGTGTGTGTGTGTGGAATGTCACAAGGTTGTAAAGTCGGGGGGAAGGTCATGGGGGTACCAGCCACACGGGCGCTGGTAAATTGCCGCGTGGGGAATTATTAACCAGCACTGTTGTCCTAAGGACAAAGACGATGTGTTCGACATCACATGATTCACTTAATGTGAAAAGCAGATGTCATTGTTGCTAACATCAGTGATTTACTAAAGATTATTAGAATTCATGTAGTTAATATTCAGTAAATAAAAAGTGCAACATTGAATGAATAAAGTAAGTGGTAATACAGATTTCTGCATACAGATTGTTGTGTGGTGTGATTCATCATATGGCGTGACACCATGTCATTTGGTGTGACATTCAGAATTTTGAAAAAAATTAAGGCTTTTAATCATAAAATCATCAATGTGACAGATGGGGAATAGTGCCAGCAAAGGTTACAAGCATTTTGGTACTTTTATAATAAGGTATTCCCAAATTAATTTGAAGTATATTGAAAGTTTATGACTAAACGTCTTTCTATGAGTGTTGATAAAAATTAATGCAAAATGTAACATATTTGCACATAAGAAATGCTATACTTTTATATAGTAATGATAAAGAATCAGGATAAATTTACTTAAATTTCACATTATATCCCTTTTTAATTTAATACACAATAACATTCATGTCATTCCAAATGACAATTTTAGTCACTAAGACAGTAAACTAGTGAATAAATTTACAATTACAATTTACATTTGTAAATTTCAGGAGTTGGTAGAATATAACCCAATGAGTTCCATGAGTTACATTTGAGATTTATTTAAAAACTTTTTTTCAGCCAAATATGTCAACCACCCATGTAGTTGCCACATTCGACCACTCCAGACACACCAGCAAGCCCATCATCTTTCAAAGGTCAGCGTGTCATCAATCACAGTAAGAATCAATGATGCCACAACATTGTGCAGCTTCTGGCTGTGAAACCACCGATATATAAATTCCCAAAGAAATGGGATAACCTTTAACAGGTAAAAATGTGTTGGTTTGTATTTTTGTATGTATTAACTTAATATTACATGTTTTTACTTTAATACTTTAAAGGGATAGTTCGGCCAAAAATGATATTAAACCCATGATTTACTCACCCTCAAGCCGTTTGAGATGCATTTGTCAATAATTTTTCAGACGAACACATTTTCAGTTATTTTAGAAAATGTCTTAGATCTTTCAGTGGTTATAATGTGAAGTTATGGGGTCCACTCCTTCAAGTCCCAAAAATGTGCATGCATCCTTCACAAAAGTAATCCATCCGGCTCCAGGGGTATAAACGAAGGCCTTCTGAGGGTAATCAGTGCGGTTTTGTCGTAAAAATATACATATTTAAAACTTTATAAATGAAAATAACTGGCTTCCGGTAGCGGTCGACACGCGTTCACGGAGATGGATGCTGGCGTATGACGTATAACGTAGCGTAGGAAGCGTCGTGATGTAGAACGAACGTGACAGCGCAGCCAGAGAGCAGAGCAAAACAAAACTCTACGTTCGTTCTACGTCACGACGCTTGAGGGTGAGTAAATCATGGGTTTAATATCATTTTTGGCCGAACTATCCCTTTAAGGGCCCTATCTTGCACCCAGCGCAATTGACTTTGTACACCGACGCATGTATCATTCCTATTTTGCACCCGACGCACAGTGGACTTTTCCCTCCACATACGCACGTCGGTAAATTAGGGAATGAACTTGCGCCTGGCATACCCGCCGTTATAATAGCAATCCGCCATGGAACAAGGGCGCTTGCTCTTAAAGGGAATGTGAGATGATGCTCTGATTGGTTTATTTCACGTTACACCCAAACCACACCTATGAGTAATGTAGCTACTTCAGACCAACCCATTTTAGATTTGCGTCGGGCGCAAGAGTCATTTATCCCGTCGGTATAATAGCAACAGCACCTGAGATCCGCTCACAAAGTTACTTGCGTTTCGCGTTTGATATTTGCATTTCAGATCGTTAAAATAGTGCCCTAAATGTTTTTACTTTCACCATGGGAACTTTTTAAAAGCAAAACCATTTTATGAATTTTTTAAAGAAAATATTTTAAATGTTTTTACTTTTACTATGGTAACTTTTTACCCCTCCACGGATCATTGCCTTGTCGAGGGGAAGGGCTTTGCGCATCTCAATGAAGCTATGAGCTATGCCGTGCAAGGCCACCCAAGACGGTCAGTGGAGATTTCCGACTAAACGTGATCCACTGGAGAAGGAAATAGCAACCCATTCCAGTATTATTGCCAAGAAAACCCCATGGACAGTATCAAAAGGCCAATGAATATGATGCTGGAAGATGAGCCCCTCGGGTCATAAGGTGCCCAATATGCTACTGGGGAAGAGCGGAAAGCAATTACAAGAAGCATCAGGCAGAGTGACGTGGCTGATTCAAATTCGAAAAGATGTTCAGCTGTGGATGCGTCTGGTGGTGAAAGGAAAATCCAATGTTACAAAAAGCAAAATTGTATAGGGACCTGGAATGTAAGATCTATGAATCAAGGTAAGCTGGATGTGGTTAAACATGAGATGGCAAGACTGAACATCGACATGTTGGGAATCGGTGAATTAAAATCGACGGAAATTTTATCTACTATTGTGGTCAATAATGAAGAAATGGAGTAGCCCTTATAGTCAATAAAAGATTAGGGAAAGCTGTACTGGGGTACAGTCTCAAAAACGACAGACTGATCTCGGTTCGTATCCAAGGCTAACCATTTCACATCGCAATAATCTAAGTCTATGCCCCAACTATTGATTCCGAAGGGGATGTAATTGAACATTTCTATGAAGACCTACAACATCTAAAACTAACATAAAAAAAAATGTCCTCTTTATATCTGGGGATTGGAATGCTAAAGTAGGAAGTCAAAAGATAGCCGGAATATCAGACAAATTTGGCCCTGGCGTACTAAATGAAGCAGGGCTAAGACTAATAGAGTTCTGTCAAGAGAACACGCTGCTCATAGTAAACACTCTTTTCCAACAACCTAAGAGGTGACTCTACACATGTCAGTGTCTACACATGGACAATGTCAGATGGTCAATACCGTAACCAGATTGACTATATATTTTACAGCCAAAAATGGAGAAGTTCTATACAGTCAGTAAAAACAAGACCTGGAGCTAGTAAAGCCCTAAACGTCTTAGCTCCAGTCTATTTAACGGATCTTCTATCGCCCTATAATCCATCACGCTCTTTAAGATCACTAAATTCGAGGCTTTTGGTCATACCTAGGATATCCAGATCCACCAAAGGAGGGAGAGCATTTTCACATTTAGCTCCAAAACTCTGGAATAGCCTTCCTGATACTGTTCGTTGCTCAGACTCACTCTCCCAGTTTAAAACTAGATTAAAGATGCATCTCTTCAGCCAGGCATTCATATAATATTCTTAATCTTACAGTTCAAACTACAATCCGGCCTCTAGTTCATAAACGCCAGAGGAGAACTGGCCCCCGACTGAGCCTGGGTTCTCCCAAGTTTTTTTTTTTTTCTCCATTAGGTCACCTGATGGAGTTTCAGCTCACCATTAGGTCACCTGATGGAGTTTTTTCGGTTTCTTTCCACTGTTGCCTTTGGCTTGCTCAGTTGGGGATATTTGGGGGATATTTTGGGAATATTTAATTTAATTTTATCAATCAATAAATTTCACTAGAAACAAACCTTGTTGTATTATTTAAGTCCTCTGACCTTTCATGAGCACCATGAAATAGCAGAGAGTCAGAGGACGGCAGCAGCATTAGGGAACGCTCACACAGTTTAGGACTGGGAGAGCTGAACTATTCCCCGTATGAACAGAGCAGCAATGATGACAAAAGCAAAATGCCACGTTATACACGACAAGGAGGAGCTGGGGAGGTGGTGGGCAGCAAAGAGCTAGCAACAGCAGTTAGGAGCGAAATTAATCTGTTTGAAGAGGGCGCCTTGTTTATATCATAGCCATTAGCAGCAAGGGGAGTTGAACAGCTGATGTGCTGATGCAAAACAGCTGATGCATCTCAGCTGAGCAGAAACAGCTGATGAGACCGTGTTGTTGGCCAATAGTGTTAGCAGCGTCTTGACTACCTGCCCTGCCAGAACTGACGCTTCGCTCAATTTAAATCCCTTATGAATATACAGTGGAGGTGAGGAATAGATTCCAAGATTAGATCTGGTAGACAAGAGTGCCCTGAAGAACTATAAGCATTCAGAATAACAGACATAAAACATTGCATTTAAATAAAGTAATGGTAAAGTAAAGCACTGTCACATGACAAACACATTGGGCTAATCTTTTTGTTAGCCTTAAACTTTATCAACTTTTAAAGCGAAAGCACAGCAGAGCCTAAAAACATATGTGTAATAATACACAGATTACACACACACACCAAACAATAACAGTTTAACCTAACAAGCCAAGGCACAACTTTTATTGAATTTATAAACTTGTATTTATTCAAAATAAATAAACTGAACTTAGAAAATAAATAAAACTTAAACAAATTAAATATAAAACAAGATAAATAAAAAATAAAATAGGAAATAAAAATCTCCCAGATATCACATCCACAGGTGTTTGTTGCTTATTAACATATAGCAATACATAAATAAATAATAGCCTACTAAAAAAACAACAAAAAATTAAATATCCTAAACGAATGTATGAATGAAATTATGAATCACTTGGTCTAGCCTAACCTACTCCAGATTGCTATGGAGGAAGATAATATTATTGATCGACTGCGGTCCCAGGATTGCGCGTCTTTCTTCCAAGATCCGCCCACACGCACTAAATGCCCTCTCTGACGGCTCACTAGATGCAGAGATGCTCAAAATAAAACGTGCAAGTTTTGAGAGCGCAGGAAAGCGAACTCTGTTGAATTTCAACCATTTAAGCACACTGTCTGGATCTGGATTGTCCAAGAGTCGGGTGTTCCCAGCTCGATCAGAGGAGCTGTGCTTTTTGGCTGGTGGTGGTTCCTCTGCTGTGGCCGGAACCTTGTCAAACCTCATCTTGAGGATTATTTCCTTTGCACCTGTAGCAAAACCTGACTCACTTAGTAGTGACTAAGCCACTCCAAAATAATGGGGAAATAACCAAAGAATCAAGGACACGCAAATACGTTCCACTCAGAAGAGCCAAGAGGCGTGATAATAATAAATACATTTATCACCATAAATGAGCACCATTAACTTGTCTTGGTCAAATAAAAGAAAGAAAAGAAAAGAAATTTCACCGTCACTGCATGGACTGAGGTTTCTTCTGTAAAGAGCAGGCTAGTATGGCTGCACCCAGCACATACAAAAGAAATCCAACAAATCAAAATCACACCCACAATTCACTGCAAATAGTGACCAGAAATCAGAGGTGGACAGTAACAAAGTATATTTACTTGAGTACTGTACTTAAGTACACTTTTTGAGTATCTGTACTTTACTTGAGTTATTTTTTCTGGAAACTTTTTACTTTAACTTCACTACATTTGAAAGACAAATATCATACTTTTTACAACACTACAATTCTGTCAAGGTCCTTGAGTAGAAAGTAGTAATGTCAGTCAGGGGATGATTTTCGTTGAAGTGGTTGCATTTTGGTTGATAATGAAAGTCAAGTTGATGTCAGAACCCAACATCGGACAGATGTTAGATTTTGGTTGAAAATTAAAGTCGGGTTGACATCAGAACTAATGTTGCTTTCGTCAACGAAAATTATGACTAAATATCGTCGTCAACGAACTTTTATCACGTGACAAAAACGAGACGAGACGCAACGTAAATGCTGGTCATGTGATGATAACTATAATCAAATGTATAATGCAATATCATTGACAAATAAAAACGAGACTAAATGTGGTTTACAAAATAAAAACTATGCTAAAATGTCTCTTCATTTTCGTTGACCAAAACTAGACGAGACGAAATGTTATGACGTTATTTCGTCTTGTTTAGTCGTGTTATTATTATTTTGCAGTATTTCTGTTTCCCGTGTCTCACTTCAGGGGCTGCATCAGGTCGCACTGCGCAGACGCAGGCGACGTTACTTCCTCAAGCCCCACTCGCGGCATTATTTAGAAGATGCAGCTGCGGTGAGTTAGCGTAAACGACAACAAACAAAGTTAAGTCTGATGCCCGTTTCACACATACTCCATGTGCAGTGCGTATGCGGTGCAGGAGCAGCATGCGCTATAGTGCTTTCACATATGCTGCGTTCGCAGTGCGTAACTGATCCACAGCTGTACCACAAACATATACTCACTATTTTTATTTCAAATCCAGAAGTTATCAGCTACTTTTATTTAAAAAAAAGTTTTGTCAGCATTGGGATTCTCTTTGTAAACATATACACTCTTTAATAGACATATTTCACTTTTAAGCACAATTTAAACAACGTATTATTCAATGCACTACTTCTATATAGATTTATAAGCAAGTGGTAAAATATTTAGCCATGTAGTTATATTAAAATCACAAACATTTTAAATTAAAACTTAAAATTGACAAAAACAGCCAACTCTCATGCCTTTTCTTTTGCATTTAAATTTTAATACAATAAATCTTGGATGTCACAAAGAACTTGTTTTTCAACCTCCACGAATGAGACGAGTGTTACTTTTCTGTTCGCTATTTTTCCATAGTGGTACACTATATTGACTGGGTTAAATAGAATTGCATCACTAAAAAGAGACTAAAATACAATTTTCATTGACTAAAACTAGACTAAATGTCATCAGTTTTCGTCGACTAAAACTAGACGAAAATAGTCATGGATAATTCTGACTAAAATAAGACTAAAATGCTCAGACTTTTAGTCGACTGAAACTTGACTAGACTAAAAAGAGTATGAACGTGACTAAAACTAATAAAAACTAAAATGACAGCTTGACACAAAGACTAGACTAAAACTAAAATTAAAACAGGCCGCCAAAAACAACACTAGTCAGAACCCGACTGATGTTAGTGTCTGACGTCAACCCAATTTTCATTTTCAACCACAATACAACGTCTGTCCAATGTTGGAGATGAACGTCAATCTGACATTGGATTCTGACATCAACCTAATTTTCATTTTCAACGTTGGGTTTGGTCTTCTAAATGCAAATTTTGTCATTGTTTTGGAGCACACTAGCTGATAGATAACAGTAAGGCTAACATATTCATACTAACAACCAAAAAACTTTAAATAGGGCACTTTTTGAGGGAACAGCCATTTAGGTGGACGTTATTAAGTGCACTTATTCAATCCCACACTACTGGAACTGTGTTCTAAAAATATAAATTTGATTTTGATATGAGGGTAGGCATGTCACGGGACGCACACAAACAGGTAGGTAAGATCCAATAGCAATTTATTAGGGTAATCCGTAATCGTAATCCAAGTCAGGCAAAAGGTCAAAATCCAACAAAGGCAGTCCAGAAAAACACAAAACAATACAGGTATGGAAACATGGAAGTGCGCTGACATCAAACAAGGACTCCGTGACAAACACTGAAACAACCAGGGTATATATACACACACAGAACTAACAATGAAACAGGGAACAGCTGGGAACAATGATGACATGGAACAGCTGAACACAATGAACACTCAGTGACAGACAGGAATTGTGGGGAATGCAGTTCATGAATGTGGATGACACCGTGGGGAAGAGGACCTCTAGTGGACACCAGGAATACACAAACCAGACACTGTGACATAACCCCCCCTCTACGGAGCGGCTACCAGACGCTCCAAGAACACACTACAAAACAAAACAAAAAGTCCAGGAGGGAGGTGGACTGGTGGAGGATCAGGGGGAGGGATGGGGGGCCAGGTCCATGAAGGGGAACAGGAACAGAGGATGACGGTTTAGCCAGCTGCCAGGGCGAAACAGACAGTCCATCGGACGGCCAGGATGAAGCAGACGGCCCATCGGGCGGCCAGGGCGGAGACTTTCCTTCAGGCGGCCAAGGCGGAGCAGACCGTTCATCGGGCGGCCAGGGCGGAGCAGATCGTCCATCGGGCGGCCAGGGTGGAGACTTTCCCTCGGGCGGCCACGGCGGTGAAGACCCCTCGGGCGGCCACGGCGGTGAAGACCCCTCGGGCGGCCACGGCGGTGAAGACCCCTCGGGCGGCCACGGCGGTGAAGACCCCTCGGGCGGCCAGGGCGGTGAAGACCCCTCGGGCGGCCACGGCGGTGAAGACCCCTCGGGCGGCCAGGGCGGTGAAGACCCCTCGGGCGGCCACGGCACAGGAACTGGAACAGACACCAATGGCTCAGGAACTGGAACTGGCACCAACGGCTCAGGCACTGGAACTGGCACTGGAACTGGTACCACCCGCTCAGGCACTGGCACCACCGGCTCGGGCACTGGAACTACTGGAACTGGCACCACCGGCTCGGGCACTGGAACTGGCACCACCGGCTCAGGCACTGGAACTGGCACCACCGGCTCAGGCACTGGAACTGGCACCACCGGCTCAGGCACTGGAACTGGCACCACAGGCTCAGGTTCAGGAACAGACACAGACACAGAGACAGACACAGACACAGGGTCCGGCTCAGGAACAGACACAGGGTCCGGCTCAGGAACAGACACAGGGTCCGGCTCAGGAACAGACACAGGGTCCGGCTCAGGAACAGACACAGGGTCCGGCTCAGGAACAGACACTGGGTCCGGCTCAGGAACAGACACTGGCTCCGGCTCAGGAACAGACACTGGCTCCGGCTCAGGAACAGACACTGGCTCCGGCTCAGGAACAGACACTGGCTCCGGCTCAGGAACAGACACTGGCTCCGGCTCAGGAACAGACACTGGCTCCGGCTCAGGAACAGACACTGGCTCCGGCTCAGGAACAGACACTGGCTCCGGCTCAGGAACAGACACTGGCTCCGGCTCAGGAACAGACACTGGCTCCGGCTCAGGAACAGACACTGGCTCCGGCTCAGGAACAGACACTGGCTCCGGCTCAGGAACAGACACTGGCTCCGGCTCAGGAACAGACACTGGCTCCGGCTCAGGAACAGACACTGGCTCCGGCTCAGGAACAGACACTGGCTCCGGCTCAGGAACAGACACTGGCTCCGGCTCAGGAACAGACGCCACCGGCTCAAGTGTGTGCGTAGCCCACACACACCACATGGCTGTGGCCATAATGGCCAGTGTCGCGGTCACTGAGGGCTCAGGCTCAGGAACAGAAACAGGTTTGACGGCGGCCATCTTGTCCGGGGACACAGGCTCGGCAGGCATTACGTGAACAGGCTCGGCGGCGGCCATCTTGTCCGAAGACACAGGCTCGGCAGGCGTGACGTGAACAGGCTCGGGCTCGGCAGACGTGACAACCTCCCTGTTCTGAGGGACGGTGGATGCCTGCTTCCTCCTCCTCCGCCTACATTTGGAAGGGTGAGGTGGTGGAATGGCGGTTGGAAGCTCCAGTGTGGAAGCCATCTTGCCTGGTGACACCGGCGACGAGTCGGCCACTCCTTCTGGAAATCTAAGCCCAACTGAAATATCCCACCTGCTGCGGGAATGAAGATACCCGACAAAGCCTTCAAAGTCCAATATCTCCAGTCCCCTCATTTCCCAGGCTGGCAAGGGATCATCAAGGCAGCAATTAAAAAAGTCTTTCAAAGCTGCATCACTATATCCCATGCCTCCTGAAAGAGTCAAAAATGTCTGAGCCAGACAACCCACCGTCTGGCCCTGCTGGCGTAGGACCATCAAATTCTTGACTCGTCCCCTCCTCTCCTTCTCCGTGTTGGGGGGAAGGATATGAAACCCCATAATGCTGGATCTAAAAATGACGGAGTCCTTCTGTCACGGGACGCACACAAACAGGTAGGTAAGATCCAATAGCAATTTATTAGGGTAATCCGTAATCGTAATCCAAGTCAGGCAAAAGGTCAAAATCCAACAAAGGCAGTCCAGAAAAACACAAAACAATACAGGTATGGAAACATGGAAGTGCGCTGACATCAAACAAGGACTCCGTGACAAACACTGAAACAACCAGGGTATATATACACACACAGAACTAACAATGAAACAGGGAACAGCTGGGAACAATGATGACATGGAACAGCTGAACACAATGAACACTCAGTGACAGACAGGAATTGTGGGGAATGCAGTTCATGAATGTGGATGACACCGTGGGGAAGAGGACCTCTAGTGGACACCAGGAATACACAAACCAGACACTGTGACAAGGCAGGCATAGATTCAGAGGCATAAGGTACTGTAAGTATTACATGCAACAATAATAAAACAATGCATTGACATTTACTTTTGATACTTAAGTACTTTAAAAAAACAAGTAATTCTATACTTTTACTTAAGTAAAAATTTACTAAGATGGATGGCACGCCATTGCTGGACAATCTTGTCTATCTCTGCAGGGGAGTAGCAGAGGAGCTTGGCTATTTTTTCTATTTCTCCAGGGCTCTTATTGTGCTTTAAAGTTTCCTCCACATTAAAAACTGACATGTACTAAAATGCTTCGATGTTGTCCGGCAGTCTCACCCTCAACTCAATAGTGAGAGAGATGGTGAAGGCTACACACCGCTTTCGGACATTGTTTTCATCCTCCGGCACAAGGTGGAGCTCAGCTGCCTTTTACTCAAAAAGGTAACCAAGGTATGGTTTGGAACTGATGTATCCATCTATTGGCCCTTTGAGTACATCAATATTTGCCAGTGGATTCAGCACTGCAGGCTAACCAAGCTGTCAAGTAGCTTAAGAGGATCTACTTGCTCTCCCTCAAAAGTCTTGATGGCCAATTGTACCTCACCCAGCACTGACTTCAAAAAAGTCAGTTACAATATGTTTTGAGGATCACCTGTTCACTGGACTTGGTGACTGAGAAATGCAGCCTAAGCTCCTCCCACTGGTCCAAAATGCATGAAACCGCAGGTTCAATGGAGAGCCAATGTGTGGCACAGACCTTGGTTATCTGTAAAGGTTTTTCCCCACAGTTGATGGTCTCATATATAGCCTTGTAGGCCTCCCTGCGCTTTGGAGACACTGAAAACCAGTTATAAGTCTCTCGTACCAAGTATTCCACACTACGGGGGATGGTGTCATTGGAAGCATGACTTACAGCAAGCTGCAGAGAGTGGCACACACAGCGAATAAGAACCAGATCTTTGAGGCCATACTCTTCCTTCAGCACTTTATGGACACCATTGTTAATCCCCGTCATAACAGAGGCATTGACAGTCCCTATCCCCAGGAGTTTCTCTTTTTTAAGACCACAATTCTCGAGGAAAGCCACAAAAGCACGGGCTATAGATCTGGCATCTCCTCTCTCCAGTTCAACAAGCCCCAGAAATGTTGAGACAATTGTCTGCTTGGTGTCACTAAAGTACCTTATCACAACCCCCAGGTATTTAGAAACACTTATATCCGTGGACTCATTGAGGAGGAGGCTGAAACGCTGGTCACCCACATCTGTGACCAACCTTTTCAGAAAGTATGATGCTAGAACACCATTAATAATTTCTGTGCACTTTGTCCTGGGCATTTTGAAATGGGTAGCAGCAGTGGAGTCTGAGAAAGCAGCTCTACATGCTTCTCCAATGTGATCACATGCTAGCATGGAACAGTGTTCAGCGATAGCTAATGCCATGGTGGCTTCAGCCTTTTTAGAAGCGTAAATTTTTTTAAGCATAAATGGCAGGTTTTTTTTTGTGTGGAACTATCATAAGGCTTTGCCTTTTGAGTGTGTTTTTGAGTTGTCTTGTGTTTTTTTACATCACCAAGTTTGGCGTAGAAATCAGCCTTACAATACAAACAGTATACCCATGTATTATCTCCAATAAACAGCTTTAACCAGCCTTTGAATTCAGGGTTTGATTCTCACTCCTTTCTGTATTTCTGAGTGTACAGTTTTGACATGATGAGCTAGCCAGCTAGTTTAGCTTATGTCACAAAAATTTAATTATTTTAGACAAAGAACATTTTACATTTTACATCCCGTGCTGAATATAAGCCAGGGCGGAATCAGCCAGTGGTGGCTTCCCGCACATGCGCAATTCATTTGCAGTCTGGACGTGGAGGGGTGAACATCTCCTGCTCTGACTGCAGCTGGGAGGGGCTGCTGTGCGAGGACTGGGCTGCCTGTGAGTGCTTTGGGATGGGGGTGGGGCCCACGGCAGCACCCGCTGCTCGTTGAGAAGAGTAAGAACGATATGTGGTTTCACGTCAGAGAGTCTCCAAAAGTCTCCAATAACACCAGAAAAAGTCGTTAGATGTGTCGCTAGTTGCTTTTTTGAAAATGTGTTGCTAGAATACTCTGAATACTCGCTAAATATAGTGACAAAGGCGCTAAGTTGGCAACACTGCCAGGAGGCATAAACAGCGGGTCTATATACAGCAACAGATCGATACCTCATTGGCCACATTCGTAATGATGATGACGTTTAAAAAAACAATTACAATTTTAACAATATTTCAAGTGCAATCTTTCTTTGTAAATAGCATACATTTTATAATACGTATTTCAAAGTTAAGGATTCATTAGTTTGAATTGGAACAAACACTCAAACATCTTAGTTGATAATTCAATATACCTACTTTATTTTTGACAAAACATCCCATACTATGAGCAGAAATTGCTTATTTGATGTGGTAGTACCTATTTTACTGTAAAAAATTATAATCTATCCAAAACTAGTCAACAAAATCTTGTCTAAACTTTCATATTTCGTCTGTAACGTCATTTTTATGATATATTAATATAGGGCATATAAATGTTAATTTTCAGTTTAATACGTTGCTTATACAAAGACATTTTATTTCAACATATTTCAGTCGATTTTTACTCATCTCAGTATAGCAATATAGTTTGGGAAAAGGTAAAGTAGATTCATTCATATTTAAACAGTCTTTTTGCGGTTTACATACACTATACTGCGATTAGAACAAAGGACTTTTGTTCACAATCCTCAGCTGAATCCGTTACTCCTCGAAATGAAACCGAAACCAGCACTTCTGATGTAAATTTTATACATCCAGGATTTTTTTCCAGGATTATATTACTATTACGCAATTATTATTCCTCACAGCGTTGCAAGACGACATAAAGTACATGAATCTAATTAAACTTGATGTGTTTTATCGAGTTGATGTGGGTGTTGACAGGTTTGCATGGGTCGCCTCAGATCATTTGCGTTTCAATAGCACGTGCTCTCCGTGGGCCACCCACGCTCAAACATGGGTGGGTGGGCGCCCTGGAGGCTGACGAGGAGTTGGAAGCCTCCAGGGCGGTGCTGGTTCAGGCAGCCAGGGCGGAGCCGGCAGCTCAGGACGAACAGGCTAGTATGGCTTCACCCAGCACATACAAAAGAAATCCCACAAATCAAAATCACACCCACAATTCACTGCAAACAGTGACCAGAAATGGAAACACAGCAATAATAGCCACTGTTAAAGTGAAGCCTGTGCAGCACCAAACCAGCCTGCTTCCAGGGAATGCTCATTTCCTGCAAGATACAAAAAAACTAAATGAAGCCACATTAGAAAGAAAATAAACCAAACATCACTGCAAATAGGCAAAGTAATAAAAAATATGCCTCCCCGTGAGACACTCGAGAAACAACACAGAAGAGAATGGAGATTCTGGAGATGCTGGAGTGGAGACTGGAGAAGGGTCGCTGGAGATATCAGGTAGTTAGTTGCTAAGGCAGGGTAAGTAGTCATCTTCATAAAAACGAGACCGGACAATGAGCTGTGGTGAAGCGTGTGTATAAACAGTGGCAGTGATGAGGGTGATGATGAGGTGCAGGTGATGGAAGATGTAATAGCCAATGAGGGTGATGGGAGATGTATACCTTTGACTATGTCATCTCTTGCATCTGGGCACAGCATTGTATGAAATGCAGAGAAATGTATGCAAAAGTTTTATACTCAATGTTGTTGATTGTTATTTTAGTTAATCAACTAATAGAACAATGACCCATATGACCTCAACACAGATTTAAATAAAAAAAATAAAAGGTCAAACAAAAACAAAACAAAATTTCGTTCACTCTGAACGTAAAATACCCCGAATTGTCCAAAAGTCAAATTTTTTCTCAAATGAACAGATCAGTTCATAAACTCAGTCCCAAAAGTCCATGAGATGCTTAATTCAGTCGTCCAATTTTATCCCGGGTGGGACAAAATGAATTAATGTGCGATTCTACTCCTACCGTTCAAAGATGAGCAAGTTCAGTTTCTGTTTCTCTTTCAACAGGGAAATCAAAGGATTCGATAAACAGGCGGCTTGCTAGTCCAACCCCACCAATAAGCATACGGGAAGAGTTGAGACAATCCAGGAATGATTCACACGTCGTTCGATTCACATTGCAGAGTGGATCACATTCATCAGCTGAACATTACAGAACTCACATGGAAACAAAAGCAGAAGAAAAAAACCTGGCCAAGGAACTCGTTTACATGTACACCGGAAAAACCAGGGAAGTTCCAGATGATACACGTGCCAAAATATCACTCTCAACCATGCACTGCTTCTCTCTGAACCATCAGTTCTCACTCAATTTGAAGCTTTAAATCTCCCAGAGCAGCAACAAGCATCCGCTCGCATCAGAGGTTCATGGAGAAAAGAAAGACCTAGAATGCGCTGCTCTCTAATAGTGCCGCGATAGTGGACGTTTAACTGACGTCACTCAAAATGCGATCTCATTGGAGGCTTTGCACAGGGAGACATCGCTATTGGATATATTTATAATATTCAATATTTTATATTTCTCTATTATTATATCATTAATTAATTTGTTTACAGTCTTATATTTTCTCTGTCTCAGTTTTCATACTTTTAATCTGTTATTTAATTTGAAGTTCCTTCTGTCTCTGCCAGTACCCACTGGTAACCTGGGTTACATAATCCTCAGTCCATATATCCACTGTGATGGCACATCCATACGTTTCAATGATGGGCTTTATCTCCATTGCCACAGATGATTGAAGTGCCTGTGTTTTTCCCTCAACATGTAGGGACACAGTGGTTGGATGTGGCAGAGCATCTCTTGCATCAAATCTGCCATATTTAGCAGCTGCATTAACAAAGAGTTGAATTATGTCAACAAAGCCTTTCCCGTCAACAAAGTCATATGGCAAAGTGCAACACATTTATCAATAGTGTCTTGCTTAATGTAAGCAGGAAGAAGTGCTTTATCGTTGAATGAAAGTTTGCTTTGACCCTGGAGAACAACAGAGCAGGTATGTCGATAACTATAACTCTAGTTATATAACTATAACTATAACTATAACAAATAGTTTTTTCACATTTGTCGCAACTTACGAAGATAAATTTGTTTCCATTTTTTTCAGTAACAATTGAAAATTGTTTGCAAATGTCGGACTTGCCTTGTTTTGTTTTTGTTAAGTAAATAAGCCGCTTTAATTTTCTTCTCAATCTCAATTGTTGACTCCATTTTCAAATCACGGGACTGCGAGATTCACTGTTATGGAAGCAGACTCGGACAAGGAGGATGAAAGTGAACAGGATGTTTGACAACAATGAGCAAAATGGTAATTGGAAAGTCTCAATGATAATCTGGAGAGCGGGATTCTGGCAGTGAATGGAATGTCTTTTCTTACAGGTTTGATGATTGGTGGATGGAGAGATGGACGATGGTGAGGATACACACACTTCTCGGGACTGCTGAACATATAGGTGGGAACCGCTACACGGAGGAATGAAGAGGCGCTGGAGAGGGATCACTGGAGAAATAGATGAGGAGACACTAGAGGAAACACTGGAGTGGAGACTGAAAGAAGTTCGCTGGACATATCTAGATGATCGCGGGAAGAAACTAGACAAGTGTCCTCTTCGTGTAGAAACAAGAATGGTCAATGAGCTGGGGTGAGGTGTGTATTTATAGTGGAGGTGATGCTGGTGATTGAATTGAATTGAATTGAATTGAATGCCTTTATTGTCATTGTACTTTACAATACAACGAAATTAGGAGCGCTCTCCATTAGGTGTGTACAATCAATACAATAAATAATCCTTACAGTACATTAGAAGTTATAAATAAAAAAAATAAAAACAGAATAAAATAGAATTAAAACAGTAATCGCAGTGCAAAAGGTGACAATTAGTGACTGGGTTTGTCTAACTACATTTGTTCATGGAAACTATTGCATTTGGAAAGAAGCTATTTTTAAATCTGGTGGTGCTGGATTGTATAGACCTATAATGCCTACCAGAAGGCAACAATTGAAACAGATGGTGGCCTGGATGAGTATTGTCCTTGATGATGTTCTTAGCTCTTGAGAGAGTACGACTGAGTGCAATGTCTGACTGAGAGGGGAGGGGGCAGCCAATGATTTTTTCTGCAGTCTTGATAATTCTCTGCAGGGCCTTTTTATCGGCAACAGAACACGCAACAAACCACACAGAGATGCAATATGAAAGAATGCTCTCATTGGTGGATTTATAGAAGGACACCAGCAGCCTCAAATTCATGCTGTTTTTCTTGAGTATCCTCAGGAAATGGAGGCGCTGCTGTGCTTTTTTTACAACTGTTGTGGTATTGGTTGTCCATGAGAAACGATCTGTAATATGGATACCCAGGAATTTAAATGAGTGAACTCTCTCCACGCACTCGCCATTTATGAAGAGGGGTTGATGGTGTGTGTTACATTTCCTAAAGTCTATTATAAGTTCTTTTGTTTTTGCAATGTTTAGAATTAGGTTATTGGCAGAGCACCACTCAGACAGATGTACTTCTTGTCTGTAGGCGGACTCATCCCCGCACGTTATAAGTCCTACCACAGTTGTGTCATCTGCAAACTTTGTGATGGAATTGGTGGGAAACGTTGGTAAACAGTCAAAGGTGTAAAATGAATAAAGGAGAGGGCTCAGCACACAGCCCTGAGGTGAGCCGGTGCTAAGTGTGATGGTGGAGGAGAGGTGGGGGCCAATTCTGACAGTTTGTGGGCGATTTGACAAAAAGTCCTTTATCCAGCTGCAAATAGGTGGGTGAAGGCCGAGAGTCAACAGTTTGTTTATCAGGATGTCGGGGATAATTGTATTAAAGGCTGAGCTATAATCCACGAAGAGCATCCTGACGTAGCTGTTTCTCTGTTCGAGGTGGCTCAGGGCAGTATGGAGAGTAATGGATAAAGCATCATCTGTGGATCTATTTGGCTTGTATACAAACTGATGGTTATCCAAGGAGTGAGGTAGACTGGCTTGCACATGTTTGAGTACCAGTCTCTCAAAGCACTTCATTATGAGAGGAGTGAGGGCCACAGGTCTGTAGTCTGCAAGGCTGTTTGATGCTGATTTCTTGGGGATAGGGATAATAGTTGCTGATTTCAAAGAGGAGGGGACAATGGCCTGAGCGAGAGATAAGTTGAAAATGGTGGTAAAAACCGCAGAGAGTTCATTACAACATACTCTGAGTACCTTCCCAGGTACCCCATCAGGGCCAGCCGCCTTCCTGGGGTTCACTGCCTTAAGAACCTGTCTCACTTCGTGCTGTTGGACTGTGAGAACAGGCATGTCGGTGACCACAGATGGGGGTGAATTCAATGAGCTCTTGGTCTCAAAACGGGCATAGAAGTTGTTAAGTTCTTCTGCCAGGAGGGCGTCATTGTTTTTACTACTTTCTTTCTGCCCTGATAGTTAGTGAGATGTTGTAACCCCTGCCATACTCGTCTCGGGTCATTATCCGAGACATAGTTCTCAATTTTCTCTTTGTAGGCCTGTTTAGCGGTCCTGATACCCCTCTTCAGATCAGTCCTAGCAGTGGAATATAGGGCTATGTCCCCTAGCCTGAAGGCCCAGTCACGTGCTTTGAGAAGTTTATATACTTCTGAAGTCATCCATGGCTTCTGATTAGAAAAGACCCTAATACGCTTATTTACAGTCATTTACATTTACATTTAGTCATTTAGCAGACGCTTTTATCCAAAGCGACTTACAAATTAGGACTAAATAAGCGAGTCATCTAAAAGAGGCAAAAACAACAACAACGCAAGGAGTGCTCAAAATACGAAGTTCAGACATTATTCAGAGTAGCATAAGCCTGATAAGTGATGTTTCAAAGGGAAAGGAATTTTTTTTTTTTTTTTTTTTTTATGAGGTTAAGTGCTCACGGAAGAGATGGGTTTTCAGCTGTCTTTTGAATGTTGTCAGGGATTCTGCTTTCCGGATGAGGGAGGGGAGTGCGTTCCACCAGCATGGAACTGTGAATGAGAATGTTCTGGAGAGTGATTTTGTGGCTCTCTGTGATGGAACCACGAGGCGTCGCTCGTTTTCCGATCGTAGGCGTCTGGTAGGGATGTAGGCTTGTAGGAGTGAGTGAAAGTAGGAGGGAGCTGAGCCTGTGACAGATCTGTAAGCAAGCGTCAATGCCTTGAACTTGATGCGAGCAGCGAGAGGTAGCCAGTGCAGAGAGATGAACAGTGGAGTGACGTGTGCCCTCTTGGGCTCGTTGAAGACAAGGCGAGCTGCAGCATTCTGGATCAACTGTAGGGGTTTTGTTGCACATGCTGGAAGTCCAGCCAGAAGAGCATTACAGTAGTCAAGCCTAGAAATGACCAGGGCCTGGACGAGAAGTTGTGTTGCATGCTCAGTTAGGAAAGGCCTGATCTTCCTGATGTTGTGCAGTGCAAACCTGCATGATCGAGCTGTCTTTGAAATGTGATCTGTGAAGGTCAGCTGGTCATCAAACGTTACTCCAAGGTTTCTGACCGACCTTGATGGGGTGATTGATGATGACTCTAGCTGGATGGTGTAGTCGTGCTGTAGAGACGGATTGGCAGGGAGGACGAGAAGCTCAGTCTTTGCCAGGTTGAGCTGCAGGTGATGTTCCTGCATCCATGTGGAGATGTCCGCCAGACAGCTTGAGATCCGTGCAGCTACTGTGGGATCATCTGGTTGAAACGAGAGGAGGAGCTGTGTGTCATCAGCATAGCAGTGGTAGGAGAAGCCGTGTGCCTGTATGATGTGTCCCAGTGATGTGGTGTAGATGGAGAAGAGGAGGGGACCAAGAACTGAACCCTGAGGAACACCTGTGGTCAGCTGATGTGCTCTGGATACCTCGCCTCTCCATGCGACCTTGAAGGACCTACCTGTGAGATAGGACTCGAACCAGTGGAGAGGAGTTCCTGTGATGCCCAGTGCTGAGAGGCTGGACATAAGGATCTGATGATTCACTGTGTCGAAGGCAGCAGACAGATCCAGGAGAATGAGGACTGAAGATTTGGAAGCAGCTTTTGCGATCCGTAGGGCTTCTGTGACTGACAGTAGTGCAGTCTCAGTTGAATGCCCTTTCTTGAAGCCAGATTGGTTGACATCTAGCTGGTTGTTTAGAGACAAGAAGGATGTTACTTGGTTGAAAACAGCTCTTTCAAGTGTTTTCGCAATGAATGGTAGAAGAGAGATAGGTCTGTAATTCTCTACAGATGATGTGTTTAGCGTTGTTTTTTTAAGCAGTGGAGTAACCCGAGCCTGCTTGAAAGCTGTGGGGAAAGTGCCAGTATGGAGGGATGAGTTGATGATGTGTGTGAGTGATGGTAGAAGTATGGGAGAGATGGCTTGTAGAAGGTGTGAGGGGATGGGGTCTAGAGGGCAGGTGGTAGGATGACTGGAGAGGAGAAGTGTAGATACTTCTTCCTCGGTTAGCGAGGAAAAGGAGGACAGAGGAATATTGGCTGTGGAAGGGGTCGGTCTGGGTTCCTGTGTGTGTGGTGCTGAGAACTGACTGCTGATAGCTGTTGTTTTGTTGGTGAAGAAGTTCGCAAAATCGTCAGCAGTTAGGGAGGAGGCGGGCGGTGGTGGGGGTGGACAGAGGAGGGAGTTGAATGTCTTGAAGAGTGATCGTGTGTTGGAGGAACTGTTGATCTTGTTGTGGAAGTAAGAAGATTTTGCCACATGAACATCAACAGAAAAGGACGAGAGGAGAGATTGATACATACTCAGGTCAGATGCATCTTTTGATTTGTTCCATTTCCTCTCCGCTGCCCTGAGTTTGGTCCGGTGTTCACGAAGAACCTCAGACAACCAGGGGTTGGAGGGAGTAGCGCGTGCTGGCCTGGAGGAGAGAGGGCAGAGAATGTCTAGAGAAGAGGTTAGAGTGGAGCATAAGGTGTCCGTTGCGGTATTCACATCCAGAGATGAGAATTGTGAGGGTGGGGGAAGAGAAGATGACACGGCAGAGGAAAGATGGGAGGGGGAAAGTGAGCGCAGGTTTTGCCTGAAAGTGACTGGTGGTGGGGTTGGTGGTGCAGGGGTAGAGAGTTGTAGGCTGAAAGTAATGAGGAAATGATCTGAAACATGGAGGGGTCTCACCAAAATGTTCTCTGTGGTGCAGTTGCGTGTGTAAACCAGGTCCAGTTGGTTGCCTGATTTGTGAGTACCTGAGGTGATGAGTCGTTTGAGATCGAAAGAGGTTAGGAGAGAGATGAAGTCTGTTGCATGCGGCTTTTCGAGATGGATGTTGAAGTCACCGAAGACTAGAAGTGGGGTGCCGTCCTCAGGGAAAGTGGACAGCAGCACATCCAGCTCATCTACAAAGTTACCCAGCTGACCTGGGGGGCGATAAATGACTACAATATGGATCTTAATGGGAGTTGTAAGTGTAATAGCATGATATTCAAATGAGTTGTTGTTGCATAGAGAAGAGAGCGTGGAGTATTTGCAATAGTTAGAAACGAGAAGCCCTGTACCCCCACCTCTCCCAGACTGGCGAGGGGAGTGGGAGAAGGAGAAATTGCTAGAAAGAGCAGCGGGGGTTGCTGAGTCTTCTGGACGAATCCAGGTCTCAGTCAAGCCCAAGATACTAAGAGTAGAATGAGAGGCAAAGGCTGGAATGAAGTCAGCTTTATTGACTGCTGACTGACAATTCCATAGACCCACGGAAAGAGAGAGAGGAGTGTATGAGGATGAGAGAATGGGACGCAGATTGGCAGTATTGCGCAGCCTTTTGCGAGTGATGAAAGGGCGTTGGCGAGAGATAACAGGAATGTGTTGAAAGCACATGTTGAGTAAGGTGAACAATAAGATAGAACGAGGGAAGGAAGAGGGAGAAGGAGATGCTTAAGTGCCTTTCTGGTGTCCTTGCTCGGTGGAGTCGCGCAGGTAGAGTCGATGGTCTTTACCCGAGTCGGTCTTCACACGATGAGGCTGAACACGAGAGCTGAACGCTTCCGCTGACGCTTCCGCGACAGCGCGCAAATTACACCGATATACTGATAATGCTTTCACCGCTTGAGTGAGTACAGCTGTTTCGGTCGGGCAATTAAGTGAATGACGTGAGAATGGGCCAAATCGAAAGTGCTAGGAGCAAAGGCTTACGTGCAAATTAGACTGCAACAATAATAAGTTTCACTCACGGCTGTTTGTTTAATGTGGCAACGCGTCTAACTAAAATACAGAATTATGTGAAGTTAAAAATACTAAATAAGCAGAGAATCGAAGATGGCCTTACCTTGACTAAAATGCAGCACTGAAATAACAGGAGAACAGAGTATTCTAGGAAAACACACTTGCGCGCTCTTGCCGTGTCTCTGCGCGCTCTTGCCGTGTCTCCAGTCATATTGTCAATGCAGTTTTTTATATAAAAAAGTACAGTTTCTGTGTACTCCTGAAGATCCCCTTGTTCAAAAAGGGACCATTCAGTGCTTGAGAAGCAGTCTTGGAGTTGTGACAGAGCCCCCTCTGGCCATGTTGTAATGGTTTTAATACATGGCTTTGTTGTCCTTCTAAGAGGGATGTAGGCAGGAAGGAGGAGCAGAGAGAGGTGATCTGAGAGCCTCAGGTGAGGAAGGGACACTGCCCTGTAGGCATGCTTTAGGTTACAGTAGACATAGTCAAGAGTGTTATTTCCCCTGGTGGTGCAATTCACATATTGAGTGAATTTGGGGAGCACTGACTTTAAGCATGCATGATTAAAATCACCCGCAATCACATGGACTCCGTCCGGGTAAGATTTCTGCAGATTACTTATAGTTTGGTAAAGATGAGCCAAAGACGAGCTAACATTTGCATCCGGTGGAATATAGACAGCTGTCACAGTTACTACAGTTAGCTCTCTCGGTAGGTAGAAGGGTCTGCATAACACTGACAGAGACTCCAGATCACGGGAACAATGACTGTCTATAACGCGACTCTGCTCGCACCAGTTGTCATTCACATATACACACAGCCCCCCTCCTCTTTTCTTACCGGTGTCTCTGGATCTGTCCTTTCATTCAACTCGACAGCGTTATCTGGGATCAAAGAGGTAAGCCAAGTTTCGGTGATTATCATTGCGTTGCAGTTCCGTATTGAATTATTTGCAGCTAAAAGTAGCTCCAGATCGCCGATCTTATGGACAACAGATCTGGCATTTGAGAGGAAGAGGCTGGGGATCGATGGTCTGCGTGGGTCTTTCCGTAATCTGACACTGAGACCCGCTCTGCAACCCCGCTTCTGTTTTCTCTCACGCCGGCGTCTGCGTCGTTTTCCTGGTATAACAATCCACGGAGAGCCCGGCTCTCTGGTGATCGAGTCGGGTATGTTGTAAGTCCGATGGAAAGATGACAAAATTGCCCTACTATGGGCAACGCCAATGTTTATTAAGTCCAGACGACTGTAGGAGTTTGTTGACTGATACATATCTATCTGTAGCAGCGACCAAATAAACAAAATTAAACACCAACTTGGAGAGCAAAGAGCCGCTGCACTCGTGCGCGCCGCCATCTCACCGGAACCCGATGAGATGATGAGGTGCAGGTGTGTATGATGAGTATTCAGGAGGGGGAGTGCGCTGTGATTGGCTGATGTGAGAGCCTGACAGGTCTGTAACACTTGCGCTGTATTTTTTGACTGCCCACTCCCGCCTGCAGCAAAGGTAAAGCCGCCTGCTCCCCAATGTAGCCCTCTAGATGAAAGTTCTTAACATTGTACAGGAGGCAGCAACCAAAACCATCCCCAAGAAAAATAAATGCAAGACATAATATGCCAGAAAATTTGGAAAACTCAACAGTGGCCACAGGATTGGAAAAGATCAGTTTATAATACAATCCCGAAGAAGGGCAATGCCAAAGAATGTTCAAACTACGGCACAATTGCACTTATTTCACACGCTAGCAAGGTGCTCAAAACCCTGCAAGCTAGGTTTTAGCAGTATGTGAACCGAGAACTACCAGATGTACAAGCTGGGTTTCGAAGAGGCAGAGGGATTAGAGATCAAATTGCCAACATTTACTGGATTATGGAGAAAGCAAGGGAGTTCCAGAAAAACATCTACTTCTGCTTCATTGACTATGCTGAAGCCTTTGATTGTGTGGATCACAACAAATTAGGGCAAGTTCTAAAGGAAATGGGAGTACCAGACCACCTAATCTGTCTCCTGAGAAACCTATACCCTGCGTGCAGAATTATTAGGCACGTTGATTTTCTGATTATATTTTTTTCCAGGCACATAAGACCAATTCCAAACCACACTAATCTTAAAGCTGCAGTCAGCAAGAATTTTTTTATCATATTCACTGAAACCGACACTATGCTCCGTCAGAACAATATAAATTAGCCGGTTTTAGAAAAAACTAAGCTTCTACCTCCACCTGGAGCCTGTTATTTGTTTTGCGAAAATCCACAGCTCCCAGTTCTTCTGGTCCAATCAGCGCAGGGCTGTGTGAGATCTGCCTGTCAGTCACAGTTCGTGCACACACCACAGATCCTTCCTCCCCCCACGTTAAAATATCACATGCACATGCCTGAAGTTCGCAGGTGTGTTGGATTGTGGCGAAGCGTGATGGCGGAAAGAGAATATACAAATAAGCTTCCAATTCCTCGGTTAACAATCAGAGCTAGGAGGTCAAAAACAACAAAGGAAAAGAGAACTCGTGGAAAAGAAGGAAATAAAGAAAGAAAGTGACCGTGCCCATAATAAAACCAGGATCAACATCGGACTGGCATTTGAAAGGTGGAGGGATTTACAGGATTTTATTGGGTTCAAGCTGGATGCAGAGCTTGCCACATTTCTTCTCGACAGGTAATTGTGCTTTATCAACCATTGACTTTATTTCTGAGTGTTATGTAAGTAATCTAAATATGTTTGCCTAAATGGGTTGGTTTGGATAGCAAACGTTAGCACCTGCTGGGCAAGTTCGTTAGCTTTGTTTGCACTGAAATTCGTGTCAACGTAGGTGGATCAACATGTTCAGATGCAGAAATGATTGGCGGCTCTTTGGAAGAATCAATGCTACTCTAGCCTTCTTACGAGAGTTATTGTGTTAGCAAGGCCCTTGCACACTGAGTCCGAAATTCGCATCCGAAATAAATACGACCTCACGTTATGTAAATCACGCTTGCACACTGTCTCCGAAACTTTCATCCATCATAAAATAAATTTGGATCAGGTTCGATTTTCTGCGTTTTTTTGCATCTGTAGCAAGCAGTTTGAATGGTGTTTTGGCAATTCATAGCCACCGAATCACAAATACGACAAAACACATGCAAAAATTTCGGACTCAATGTGCAAGGACCTTTACTTTATCTGACTAGCTATGCTATAGAAGCAGTATAACAATGTACAATGACCATGTCTGCTGCATATACCATACAGCAATAAGAGTGTTTCAGTCAGACAATGTTTATTTATGTTCATTTGGTGGGTAATCCATTTCATAACAGTCTACCATCTGAAGCAGCTAGATCATACTAAAATCATGTCAGTTTGCATGCTTACTGTCTTATCTTATTGAATGATTATAAAATAATTCAGCTTTTTTGAAGTTTGCTCTCTAGTTGGTGAGTGATTTGAGAACAAACACATCATTTTTTTTTTTCACATTTTTTTTTCAGTTACCAGGCAGGCTCTTTGGCAACATCGTCAACTCCGAAAAACGTTTGAGGTATCCCTTGCCTGCCATTTCAGCCATAGCTGGCGAGTCACTCTCCGATAGGTAAATAAATTAAGGTGGGGTGGTATTCATGAAAAGCAATTTTTGAATAGGTCTAACACAACTTCAATCACAGTCACTCCAAACACTTTGTCTGAATATTGAAGTACTATATCCATGCCTTTACATGAAATGTGGATTGAATGTTAAAAAACAACTTTGTGACTGTCTGCAGGGAAGATGACTTTGCAGAGGAAGCCCTGTCTTTGAGTGGTGATGGTAAAACAACAACAACAATTTCAGTTTTAGAAGAAAGGTAATTGTTTTTGATGCTATTGATAATGGGTACTGACATTGCTGACATGTTAAACTCATCAGTTCAAGAGAACACGCACACACATACGCACACACATACAGACTCCCCTGAGGGGGGAGGGCAAAAGTTGACTCCGCACGCACAAACACACACACACACACACACACACACACACACACACACACACACACAGAGACACTCTCATCCCTGACCACGTGTGGTCAAAATTACCCTTGTAAATGTTGAAATGTATTTCTTGTTGTGTTTCACGGTCCCCATACGACAAATTGCTTTAACTATAAGCTCTATGGTTCCACTTCCTGCTCAGCTACTGTTCGGACACTCTTGCTTACTGCTCCGCGCTTTGCTCTATCGCTTTTCCATTTTATCTCCTATTTTTTTATATTTTATTTCCTTTATTTTATTTCCTTTTATCACCTAATTTTAACTTCAGCAAATCAGCACAGTGCTCATACGACAAAGTTTGGATTACTACAAAAACTGAGAATTCTTTTACCTGACCAGCTCACATTCCGGGAAAGGAAAACACAACTGCCTCAACGATAAGAGAAAATGCCTCTTCTGGAATCTACTTTCTGCACTAATTGCCACAGACTTTTACAAAGGATTGCAGTTCTTGAAACAAAGTTACTTACGGGACCACCAAACCAGATGGAGCACACAACAGAGCTTCGTCATGGACACCCACAGCATACCGGTGAGTCCCATGAAACTAGTGCTCCTCAACAGGTAGATCGACTTACTAATTGATGGCAAAAACAGGGAGCGAGACCCAAAGGCACTCGAGACATCAGATTGTCACGAGCATCACATATTGCCGCAGTAGCATCCTCTACCCTAGATACAGCTCTGACAAGGATTACAAACACTGCCTACCACCTACCACCGGAGACCTACCACCGCCTATACATCTTGAGAACAGATTTGAAGTACTAAGGAATGTAAATGAGGAATCCCCAAACGTGATGAATGTGATCGAACACAGACTGAATGGGCCAGTAGCTAACACTGATGCTAACTGGCGCTCAAGGTCGAGCAGACAGCGGCACTCAGCTCAGAGCGCAGCCGAGCCCAGGACTCTGATAGTGGGGGACTCCATAATCAGAAACATTAGCAGCAGGGATACAACTATGTGCTGCCTTCCACAAGCAACAACTTCTGATGTAAACAGGGAACTTCAGAACATTCTGATGAAACATAAGACTGCAAATCGACTCATCATTCATGTGGGAAAGAATGATATTCATAAAGAGCAGTCAGAACTCCTTAAGAAGGATTTCCATGGACTTTTTGAAACACTTAAAAGACTGAAAGTTCAAACATTCATCAGTGGACCTCTCCCAGCAAGAGGAACAAACAGGTTTTCACGGTTACTTGGGCTTAATACGTGGCTGCAAAAAAGCTGCAATATAAAGGGAGTGAACTTCATTGACAATTGCAATCTTTTCTGGAGTCAGAGACAACTGTTTCATCGGGATGGCCATCACTCAAACAAACTTGGTTCAAGAGTGTTAAAGGACAATATCTACTTCTCCCTCAATCATCCTTCTGCAGTTTGTGCCAATCCACTCAATCTGAACGGCACACACACACCTGGACACAGTATGAATGACCATGGGACTTCACTTCAGCAGCAAAATGGACATGATAACACCACTCCGCCACAACAACCTGTGCTCACGGACACAATCTCAGCTGAGCCCTGCCCACAGAGCTCACCACAGACAGATATATCAGAACTGCTTGAAGATTCAGCACCCAAGGACGACTTCCTGGAAAACAGCCAGGGAAGCCAGGACAGCATATTACAGCCTCCGATAACACCAGAGCAACAGCCCCTTTCACCAGACACTTTTTCAATCTCTCCTCTTCTGTGCTTCTCACAGAAAATGGAAGAACTGGTGTATGCTGGAACCAGACTATCCCACTCTTTTGCTGCAAGCCCCCAGATACCAACCAAAAAAAGACAGGCACCGCTACCACCAAAGCCTGTGGGCCCAGCTCGCCCTCCCCCTCCTGTGAGAGCTCTTCGGCCTCTGCCACAACGCCAGGGCCCACACCCTCCTCCATCTGCTCGAGGTGAACCAAAAACAACTGATACCAGCTCTCAGTGATATGTGTCGGGTCCCCGTTTTGATAACAGTAACTTTCTCAAATGTTTACAGAACAAGCGGGAACCCAGTGTGCCTGTATCTTTCTCTATTGCTGTTCTATTACAAGATAGAAAGTCTAAGGCCTTCAATAGCCGTACAGCAAACCTAACTAATCTGGTGCCTATTACACATCAAACTAATATTGCTGTGGGGAAAAATAAGTCTGTTAAGTTAGCACTCTTTAACATCCACTCACTTAAAAATAAATCAGTTCTAGTCAACGACTTAACCTGTTAAGCTGCAACCCCACTTTTGAAAAATCCCCAGAAATGACATACCCAAACTGAAACAGATACAGTTCATGAACCCTTTGTACTAAAAGCACAAGTATGATCTCATTTGAAAGCTGACACCTGGCAGTTTATTGTAAATGTAGAATTAATTATTGTCATAATGAAAATTGTTATAAATAGCTTTAAAGTTTTGTAAAGTTATTAGAAATTTATTTTTTTGAAACATCTTCATGAAAATAAAATTGAAGTTGACACTGTAGCAATCTAGAAATGCACTGCAGCTAAAGCCACATGTCTGACCATATTATATTTAAAATATGAAGATGATAAGTCTAAAACTCTGTATTTAGTTAAATGTTTTTCAAGATAGAAGCACCTAGAGCTAGCTAGCATGTTAGCTTAGCACACCATCAATACATGACAATTTATGAGATTAAAACCATGTTTGTGCTCCAAACTTACTTTAAAACGCAAGTGAAGTGTTTTAAATAATCTTCTGTGATCTAATTTGACATCAGATAAAAAAATCAGACAGAAAATATACTATTTGATAGTATTCTGCACAATGATGGTCTATATAGATTAGCATTACATTATAAATATAATCTATTATTATGAAAATACCTGGCATGGCTTGAAAAACACAGGTAACTCAAATATCATTGCAATCATGTTTATTGTCTTCAAAACGTCTGTATCTGCATGTTACAGCGCGATGTCTTGTTAGCTTTGTGTGTATCAGTGACGTCCTGGAATGTCACATGATCATGGCTCTTCTTCATGTTCCATATATGGGTTATTATTGTGCATATAGCGCCCTCAGGCTATTGGTATGAATTGAAAACACAGTAAATGAGAGTGCCAAACGCTCATAAAGATTACATCGACGCATTTGGGTATAAATTCAATAAATATTATTCCTGTCAATAGAAATCTGATGTAAACCTATGAGAATCTATCAATATTTCTCCAAAACTGCACATTTTTGAGCTAAAAGCCCTGAGGGACGTTGTTTTGTGAATCGCTGTCATGACGACAGCACAGAGTTTTTTTATGAATGAAACCGGCTGACGCGCATAATTCATATTAAAGTTATCGACTCATTTTTTCATTTCATAACTCCTGACAGAAATTAAGAAATAACTGTCGCTATAAGTTTCTCAGAATACAATAGTGGTCAAATACTGAAACTTGAGTCTTATATCTTTTTAATGATGTATAGTTTGTCAAGGTATAACATTAAATCTGATAGTAAATTTGAACTAAATAAAAAAAAAAAAAACGCTTCAGTGCGCGGGCGCACTGGCAACGGTTAACAGGTTAATAACCACAGACAATCTGGATTTTATGCTTCTAAATGAAACCTGACTAGAAGACAGCTGCAGTGCAACAGTCCTCAATGAAGCAGCTCCTCCTAACTTTACTTTTATGAGTGTCTGCAGAGCTGTTAAGATAGGTAGGGGTCTAGCTGCTCTTTTTAAAGATATCTATCAATGTAAGCAAATATCATTTGGGAATTACTTGTCTTTCGAATATCTGGGTATTGTGTTAAAAGGTGCTCCACGCATTTTACTTATCATTATTTACAGGCCTCCAAAATACTCTCCAGCCTTTGCTGAGGACTTAACAGAACTGTTATCAACAATTACCTCAGAGTTTGACTGTTTTGCCATTGCTGGAGATTTTAACATCCACATAGATAATGCAGAAAACAATATGGCAAAAGAAATCAAAAGTGTTTTAAAAACTTTTGATCTGACTCAGCATATACATGGACCCACACACAATCGTGGACACACTCTAGATTTACTTATCAGTAAGGGTCTAAACATTTCATCGATTGTTATTAAGGATGTAGCGCTGTAAGATTAATAAGGGAATTAAGGATCAATATAACTCAAAGGGGATTGAATTACAGTGAATGAACCGAATTAATATGCAAATTATTCAGAATTAATATTTAACACTTTATCAACTATTCGTCCACCGATAAGTTGAGATTAGGGTATTTGATCAATTCTGGACAGAATATTATCCCGTGGCCTACGGTAATAATATCATAAAATTATGATCACTGATTATGAGCAAGGTAACAAAATCTACAGTTTAAGGCAGTAACTTGTAAGCACACAGAACAAGACGCTTGTATGTAAAATCAACCAAGACTTTATTGAACTACTCTAATACACACAAACTAAACTAATGAAAACACACAAACATTCATTCAAACAGTGACAGAGAAAAGTGATGTTATTAACGGAGGGTGAATGGAGTCCCAAATGTCTAGCGTTAGACACTCTTGACCGCAACCTGAGAGAATCAATCTACTAGCACTTTAATCTTAGTTCGTTCGAAGGATCTTACGGAAGAGTTGATGAGTTTTGAGTGAGCTCTCGGTGGTTTGAAGAGTATGTAAGCATACACGCTGGACGATGGAAAGGTCAGCACAAACATAGGCAAGAGCAAAAGTCACTGCAAAGCAAGGCAAAAAGAAACGCATAGCTGCTTGTCATTGGGTTATAAGCGTGTCCATCCGACCCGTCCTTCCGAGTGCGACAGCCAATCAGATATTGTCTTGGGCGGGACCTACGCCCCGTTCTCCGGTTCTTGCATGTAATTAGCGTAATGTCCACGTGATCGCGTGTGCCCAAACTCCTGAGAGTTTAGTTAAACACTTTAATAAGCAAACTTAATAGTTTAAATATGGTGCATCCTACACACATCTACTTTATATCAAAATTCTAGAAATCATTTACCCATCAAGTAGGTACCAAAATACATATATTTCCCATAGTTAAGGTGGAAGTAAATAAGGATTTAGCTGTGATAAGTGTTTAACACACAAAATTAACTTGAGTAATATAAAGCATACATAATACAGAGAATACACATGTATGAGGCAACTTCTGGTGATTAGTTCCTATAACTGAGGTAGAAAACCCTACTAATAGGCTGTAATAAAAGTTAAACACACAGAAAGAACTCCACAGGTTATATAAAACATACATGATACTTAAGATATATGTGAAGTAAATACTGGTGATCAATTCAGCTTATTGGAAGCAATTTTGAGACCGTTGTTTGTATTAAACCACAAGTGGGTTAATTTCAGTCTATTGGTTTTGGAGACAAAAGTCTCTGGAATTTACAGCTGCAGAAAGGAGGTGTCCCCTGGTTTAAGGTTTGTGGTGATTCTGGGCCATATGAATGCCTTAGCATCCTTCGTTTCCTGATAAGGCTGTGGATTTATGCATTGGGGTCACCACAGGGTTTCTTGGCCATTTGGTCTTAAGTTTGGGGAACAAAGAGAAATCTTTTCCTGCTGTCCTGGCATTCCAAGGCATTTTCTCCTTGATTCTTTTAACTCAAAAGTTAAAAGTGTATTTGATGATATTGCTCCTGTTAAAGTCAGGAAGAAGAGTGGCAGACAAAAAGCACCTTGGAGAAACTCAACAGCAGTGCAAAATATGAAAAGACAATGCAGAAAAGTAGAGCGCATGTGGCGGAAGACAAAACTTATAGTCCATTATAACATCTACAAAGACAGCATCCATGCTTTCAATATGGAACTAGGCAAAGCTAGACAGACTTTCTTCTCAAATATTATAAACAGTAATTTAAACAACACACGCACTCTTTTTGCTACTGTAGAGAGACTGACAAACCCCCCAAGCCAGATTCCCAGTGAAATGCTCTCAGACAACAAGTGCAGTGAGTTTGCTTCTTTCTTCTCTGAGAAAATCAATAATATCAGAAAGGTGATCAGGACATCCTTGAGTTGCCCTTGGGTCAGACAGATCAAACCACCTGAGAAAGTAGTTACTATGTCTGACTTCAAAGAAATTGATGGCAAAATTTTGGAAGAAACCGTACAGCACCTTAAAACATCAACCTGCGCTCTTGACACACTTCCCACATCACTTTTCAAAAGTGTGTTAAACAGTTTAGAAGCAGATCTTCTAGAAGTGGTAAATGCTTCACTTCTCTCTGGGAGTTTTCCAAATTCCCTGAAAACTGCAGTTGTCAAGCCCCTCCTGAAAAAGAGCAATCTGGATAAGACCATATTAAGCAACTATAGGCCTATCTCAAATCTTCCTTTCATAGGCAAGATCATTGAAAAAGTTGTCTTCAATCAGCTGAACAGATTCTTATGCTCGAATGGATACTTTGACAATTTTCAATCTGGTTTCCGACCGCACCACAGCACAGAGACAGTGCTCATAAAGATAATAAACGATATTCGCTTAAATACTGATTCAGGCAAATTATCAGTGCTGGTACTACTCGACCTCAGTGCTGCTGACCTCAGCACAGCGACCTCGACCTCATTTGACACTGTCATAACATATTTCTTGACAGGCTGGAAAACTCGGTGGGGCTTTCTGGGATAGTCCTTAAATGGTTCAGGTCATACTTAGATGGGAGAGGTTATTATGTGAGTATAGGAGATCATAAGTCTAAGTGGACATCCATGACATGCGGAGTCCCTCAAGGCTCAATTCTTACGCCACTCCTGTTCAACCTGTATATGCTCCCAATGAGCCAAATAATGAGAAAGAACCAAATTGCTTACCACAGCTATGCAGACGACACACAGATTTACTTAGCCCTATCGCCTAACGATTACAGCCCCATTGACTCCCTGTGCCAATGCATCGATGAAGTCAACAGTTGGATGTGTCAAAACTTTCTTCAGTTAAACAAAGACAAAACTGAAGTCATTGCGTTTGGAAACAAAGATGAAGTTCTCATGGTGAATGCATACCTTCACTCTAGGGGTCAAACAACTAAAAATCAAGTCAGGAATCTTGGTGTGACACTAGAGTCAGACCTTAGTTTCAGTAGTCATGTCAAAGCAATAACTAAATCAGAATACTATCATCTGAAAAATATTGCAAGAATTAGATGCTTTGTTTCCAGACAAGACTTAGAGAAACTTGTGCATGCTTTCATCACCAGCAGGGTGGATTATTGTAATGGACTCCTCACTGGCCTTCCCAAAAAGACCATAAGACAGTTGCAGCTCATACAGAACGCTGCCGCCAGGATTCTGAGCAGAACCAGAAAATATGAACATATCACACCAGTCCTCAGGTCTTTACACTGGCTCCCAGTTAAATTTAGGATTGATTTTAAAGTATTATTACTGGTATATAAATCATTCAATGGCCTAGGACCTCAATACATTGCAGATATGCTCACTGAATATAAACCCAACAGATCACTCAGATCACTAGGATCATATCAGCTAGAAATACCAAGGGTTCACTCTAAACATGGCGAGTCGCTTTTAGCTATTATGCCAGCCGCAGCTGGAACCAGCTTCCAGAGGAGATCAGACGTGCTCCTACAATAGTCACTTTCAAATCCAGACTCAAAACACATCTGTTTAGCTATGCATTTAATGAATGAGCACTGTGCCAATGTTCGTCCGACTGTTTGTACTGTACTGTATTTTATTTTTTATTTTTCTAAACTGTTTTAATTATTCTTATTTCTTTTTATTATTTTAATTTCTTCTATGTAAAGCACTTTGAATTGCCATTGTGTATGAAATGTGCTATATAAATAAACTTGCCTTGCCTTGCCTTGCCTTGCCTTGCCTATGGTATATATTCAAGCGTGATTTGCGTTTAATCATGAAGAATCATATATCTCCTTGTTATTAGCTCACAGAATTATCGTTCGTGGTATTGTTTTAATCAGAAGAACCCGACGATGTCGAATCCTTAACATAAAGTACCAAATGATGCATGTCTTTCATTAATAACAGTTTATAAGTGTATTATGACCAAATTCGGTCTCTTCTGCACATCGTCCCAGAGGGCATGTACTTCATGAACAAAAGGAGTTTTACCGCCACGCGTCCTCCCAAATGATTGGCTCATGCACGTAAGGAGGCGTGATTTTAGCTCCTTCAAAACATGGGACAACACTCTGATCTGAGCAGTTTCTATGCCAGAGAGAGATCCATTTCTTCGCCACGGACTCCAGCCAGAGTCCTTCGTTTACTTTCTAATTTCGTTTTTAATCTAAGTCTTTTTCTTTTATCTACCTCAGTTTGATATTTTGTCCTTCGTTCAGTGTATTCACGAACGAAACTAATTTACGATTAGTCATCTTTTGTACGTGCTGCCGCTGAGTTTATCGCATGGGCCATACCAAAAGCAAGTACCATTCTTAATCTCGCCAATCTGAAAAGAAAATGCTGTTTTAAGGTTGTCTAGAACTTCCAGAAAGAACCTTTGGGTCTCTTTTTAAGTAACTGTTTGAACTGTTTGCTCCTAAGATCTCTCTTTCTCTCTCTTTCTCACGTTCACTTTCTCTCTCTCTCACTTTCTCACACTCTCTCTCTCTCTCTCTCTCTCTCTAATATTTCGTATTTTAATCATTTTGTGTTGTTTGTTTTGCTATGCATATTTACTCCTGCATGATTTAAGTAGTCTATGTAATCTTTAGTTTGTTTTATTAAACTCCATAATCCTTTGAGTTGAATCTGTCTCATTGTTCCATAACTTCCATAACAAAATCCTGATTTAAGCTACAAAGCTCTACTTGATTTGAATATTGAGATATCTAAAGTGCCTTACACGAAAATATCATTCCTTGTGGCCAGAGGAAGGTTATTGTCGTGTTTACAGGCCGGTAAGTTCTGATTAAGAAGTCTCGCAATACCGTTCGCTGGAGGAACAGAGTGTGTGATAACTGAATTTGAATTACATGAAATTTACCCTGATAATTTATATGATTTTACCGACCTATATGAATAGTTACTACGAGCAATCGTGTTAATTATTCATATACGGTGAGGGTTAACCTATCCCCTATTTGGGATAATTAAATTTGTGTATGCGATATATATATTCATCATCTTATGAATATTACCCCTCATCTGAGTAAATAAATTCCCTAAACAAGTCATTGTCGTTATATATATTATGGTGGAGAATGCGGGCATTTTCAAACTTCATTTTGGGACCAATATTCAGATTCATATTCATGTGTGATTTTGGGAGTTTAATATTGTGTACGCGCGTTTGCATTTTGTATTGACGAGTCGACTCAAATACTGAGCAAGGCGAAAAGCCGTGTCAGTAACACACCAGTTTTGCTGAAAAGAAGTCTAAAGCATTTCTTTCTAGCACTACTGGATGTGAGGAAAGCTGCAGTCACAGTATTTTAAGCGGTCCAGGTGAGAAAAAAGGAAACTTTTGTTTTGCTTGGCTGTAGTACATTTTAATACTGTCCGAAGTCCTGTTTGAACGAAGAAATCTTCACTCAGGCGTATTACCAGTATTTTTCTAAAACTGCGGGAGCGAGATTCCTCCTGGTCAGTAGAAGATCTTTATTTTATGTTGTTAACAACGATAACTCCGGGTTTCAAAACACTGGCTTAGCTACCCGGTGAAAATCCCGTCTCATTTTCTGTGCAGACCGAGCACAAAAAGATCCGCCGTGATCTTCAAAAAATATTTTTGTAAGTGTAATTGTGTGTTTGCAAAAAGTCTGTGCGTGAGGAAACTTTTTGATTTCTGAAATCAGTCGTTACAGGCGCGTATCAGTCTCAAATTACCACGCTCGTGATTTTGTTCCACGTGGGCGCGACACCGCCACCGCGTGAGCAATAGCAGACAAGACCTGCTATTCATTGCTTCTTTCTCGTTTGTGTTTCCCTCCAAATTCACTGCGATGATTATCGAATAAGCTGCCTAAATACATATTTGCATTTACAGCTTCCTAGTTCGTTAAAACAATCCTCCTGTTTTTGGACTGAGACATTTTATTTTGAGTTTAATTCCCAGAAGTTGAATTGGAGCTTAAGTTATAAAATTCCTCAGCCCAAATCACTGATAGTTCACTTGGAGAGAGGCAGACACCCCCTCGCGGCGGCACCCCTCCAGGTCGGCTATCACTTTTCTGCTTAATTCACTCTGCTCTACCCTGTTTCCATTTCTATCTGTCTCGAGGATTCTGTTTTGTTTTATTTATATTTATTTTATAATCCTTACTAATAACTTCAGTGTTATGGTGATTATTATCAGAAATCATTCTGATTTCTCTGCAAAAACAAAAACTTTTTTCTTTTTTTTCCTCCCCCAGTGTATCTAGATTTGATTTGAATTGAAACAAATTTGTTTTCTTTTTCTTTTTCCACTATAAATTTCTTACATTCCAGTCATTGATTGTCCCCTTTAACCCTCTGAGGTCGACAAACGCGCCGGCGCGTTTTGCTGGATTTTCTCCACATTGTAGCACTATAAACTTAAATTTCTCCGTCATTTATGGTCATACAGAAAAAATAAATATAAAAAAAGAATCTGTGGTATTTCTACTTTTGTATGTGTCCACTTCCAATCAAATCAAAACATTGTGCTTTTGTAAAATAAAGAAAATAAACAGTGTGTGCGTTCTGCCTCTCCGTCGCGGTGAACTTTTTTTTCTTGAGCACGTCTATAAACTGAAACAAAACTCAGCGAATACTTGTCACACATTTATGAGCCATACACCTTTATAAACATTTAAGTGTGTACTTTTAAATGATCGGATTCAAAACGAAAACAAATATTCTCTGTTTAAGTAATTTGTATAAAACCAACAAGATTTCCAGCTTCTCAAATGCTTCCTAATTATTTTTAATTCGGCCACGCCCACTCGCGCAAAGGATATTCACATGCAAATCTCCACATGGAACGCGATCGCCCTCATTACCTCAACAACAAAACACTTAACTTCACTTTTCGTCGAGTTTGAAAGACGTGCCTGAGCTTACATTGGATTTACATCAGAAGAAGAAGAACGATATTTGAAGACAAGAAAGATAAGGTAAGTAATTCTTACATATTAGTTTGCTATTGTTGCATAAATTTCACATTGCAGTTGAACTGTTGCTAGATATATGGTGAATATTATAATATTTAGACCCGTGTTTACTGTTACTGTGTTTGTGGATATCTGCTCAAACGTAGATAGGCTATGTATATGGTAGGCCTAACCATAATGTTTTATATTTGATCGCAATCGCGTTTTAATGTATCATATTTTTGATCACGATCGCGTTTTAATGTATCATATTTTTGATCGTGATCGCGTTTGAATGTATCATATTTTGGAAAAGCAAAACGCTCCAAACGGCTTCATGTTTTTACTATTATCTCATTTCATATCATCATAACGAATGGAAACATTTGAAGTAACATGATAATCAATATATTTTTCTCTAGCTTAGTTGTTACTGAAATCTTTTTAAAAATATATATAGGCTGCTATATTGTTATTATTTTATGCAGCACTGCGCATAGCCTATACCTACAAGGCACAACAAACCTGGTGTTCATTGTATGTTGTTGGAAACATTTGTGTGAGTGTGTGTGTGTATTCTGTGAATTTTAAAAAGCAATTTTAACAAGAAAAATCTAAAATGTATTCCCAAAATCGTGCAGGCCTTTCTCTTGATATCAGTATGTTCTTTTTTTTTTTTTTTCAGGGCCCAGATGCCACTGAGTCCTGCTGACTTAAACATTCACAGTACATGTCTCTGTACATGAACATGGTAAAGTGAAAATCAAACACCTTAGAAAATGAAAGGTATGTACAATGTTTTTAGGAATGGCACAAAGGTCTCTTTCTTCAATAAGTGCTTTTTTGTTGTGTATCTTTGGATTATGTTGTGTTGTAAATAAATCCAAACAATTTTAAAAGCCATTCTTTTTTAAATCTCCTCATTCTTTGTGCAAGGTTGGTCAGAATG
This sequence comes from Scardinius erythrophthalmus, assembly GCF_964197995.2. NCBI lineage: Eukaryota > Metazoa > Chordata > Actinopteri > Cypriniformes > Leuciscidae > Scardinius > Scardinius erythrophthalmus. The sequence goes on from NC_138229.1 coordinate 35,102,426, forward strand.
ATGGGCCCTGATAAGCTCCTAATAGGGCCATTAGGGAGGTTCTTTGTCTTTCTCAGGTGTGGAAAGCTTTCATATTAATGAGGTGATCCGCCCCTTCGCATATTGCTTTCTAACACAAAACACGTCGTAAAATTTTTAAATCAATATAT